>NC_050573.1:122725577-123062044 GCF_011100635.1 Trichosurus vulpecula | reverse complement strand
TTGGCTACATTGGTTTTGTTTGTATAAAACCCTTAATTTCATGTAGTCAAAATTTTCCATTTTACCTCACATGATTTTTTCTATCTCTTATTTGGCCATAAACCCTTTCCTTATCCATAGATCTGACAAGCATTTTTTTTGCATTCTCCCCTGATTTGCCTCTTTTTGTCTTTGTTTTGTCTGAAATCATGATTACTATCCCTGACTTTTTTCAGCCGAAGCATAATAAATTTTACTACAGCCCCTTGCTTTAACTCTGTATTTATTTCTATTTCAAGAGTATCTCTTGTAAACAATTATTGTTGGATTCTAGTTTCTAATCCATTCTGCTACCCTCTTTAGTTTTATGGGTGAGTTCACCCCATTCACATCCTATTCTCTTCTATTTATGCTTCTCTTTGTCTGCCTCTCTCTGTTGTTCTCCCTCTCTCTCTCTCTCCCTCTCTCTCTCTCCCTCCCTCCTTCCCTCTCTTCTTCCCTCCCTCCCTCTCTCTCATTTCCCCTCCTCCAAAGTCTGTTTTGCTTCTGACCACTGCCTCCCTTAATCTTTTGTTGTTGTTTAGTCATTTCAGGCATGTATGACTCTTTGTGACCCCTGGAAAAATGATTCACTGTTTCTTTTCCTTTGGTCTCCTGCTCAGAGTTATGTTTAGTGTTTTCTGTGACCGTTTTAAAGCAGATTTAGAGGGAAGTTTGGCAGTTGTGACCTTTCACTCTGCCATCTTGACTCCACTCTCTAGTAAAATGTACTCTTAAGAAAGCTCATTTTTCAGAAACTAAATTCAGTCATGCTATTTTGCCCCTCAGTAGAAATGAATTTAAACTGGAAGAGTCTGTTTTGTTTTGCTGTTTTGACTTTTTATATGTTTTGGGAAAACAGTATAATTTAAATGTTTATATAATTCATTTATGCAAAATGATATGTGTTTTTTTAGCTGACAGTGAGTAGTATATTTGAGAGCAGTCTAGTGTACTGAAAATATCGTAGGACTTTCAGTGGGAAGACCTTGATTTGAATTCCAACCTGCTATTTATTATCTTATATGACTTTGGCTAAAGCATTTTTAACCATTCTGTGTGTCAGTTTATATCATCTGTAAAATGGGAATGATAGTTTTTTTTAAGCACTTCACAGGATGGTTATGAGGAAAGTACTCTGTTAGCTGCAAGGCACTGTGTAAAGGTAAGCTATTATAGATGTATCATGGTCATGGAATAGTAAAAACAAAACAAAACAAAACATTGGTTTTAGAAATAGAACTGGGTTCCTCTCTAACCCAAACTAGAGTGGTAGTTTCATGGGTATAGGTCCAGTTAACTTACTGTGTTTCCTGATTAATTTTTACATGAAATTACTTTGAACTGAAAAGCTGCGTTCGCTCCATGTTAGTTACAGCTCAGGGAAGAGGCCAGCAGAAGGCAAAAAGATTCCATATAACACAAGCAGTTTGAAGCAAGGATCTCAGGACATGAAAGGGAATGGAATTCAAGTAGACAGAGTTAACCTTGGGAAGGAGGGTCACTTCTTCTTCAACACAGAGGAGAAGGATGATAGGATGGGTGAAAATATTGTGAAATCTTGATTCTGAAGAGAAAGAAGCTAAAGGACATAAAGTCAAGGGATATTCAAAGAAATAGATATAGAAGGAAGGAGGGGTGCAGGACAGATCTGCTTAACAGTTGTACAATGGAAGAAAGACCTTTGGGTGTGCTATGACTGAGACAGATAGAAATAGAATTTTAGTTCAACAAATGTTTAATTCATAAACAATGCATATAAATTTATTAAGCGCCTACCATGTGCCAGGATACAAAGACAAAAGTGAGACAGTCCTTGCCTTCAAGGAACTTACATTACATTCTAAGAGCACCTAAAATACACCTAGGTCCTGGTTAATTCAATAACAAATGCTATGAGGTAGTTCCATTACTCAAATACACACTATTTGAAGTTATAATTGTAAGTAAAAGATGGTAATAGTTCGAGCTCAATGGAAATATGCAATGATTTTTTTTTTAAAAATAAGGTAAGCCGTTTTAATACAAGAACAAGAATGAGAAAAAATATCTGATTCAAATTTATTACAAAATGTAACAGTGACTACTTTGGCCTCCACTGCCTTAAGGCCAAGTACATTATATTTCCCCTTTCCCCAAGGTGCTCTGGTACCCTCAAGGGGGTTTGGGGTGCATAGGCTCTCTGTCATTGGCTCCAGCCTTCATTGATAGTGTTTTCCCAGTTGTAAGAGGTCTCCTGCCCTCCAATTCCATTTAACCAACTAACAGATTAGGTTTTTTTGAAGGAATATTTCCTTCAAAGGAATAAGAAGAATTAAATTATACAAATGTCCCTCCTCATGCTCTGGGAGGAAGGAAGGAAATTAAGTTCACAATTTAGTTCACTTCCTAGATAGCACTATCCTAAGTTCCAAGTACAAAAACCCTTTTAGGCTTGAGTCATAGGCACTCTAGCTTCCCAGGACATTCCTGTCAGATGCCTTGGCTGCAATATCCAGCCTAGAATCTTTTCTCTAAGATCACCATAGCAGGATTCTGGATTCAAAGGGATTTAGCCCCATTTATCTAAAACAGAAAATGACAAACAAAACAGTCCCCATCTTCCTCCTCCCCAAAAAGGATCCTGAACCCATAAGCCCATTTCTCAGGGCTACAGGTTAGAAAGTAAGAACAGGGAAAAGGTTCCCTTTGTCCCTTATCAGTTCCATTCTTGGTACCTTCATTGTGGGTAAAGTTGGACCTTCACCCTTTCTGGAGACAGGGAAGAAAAAGTGTTATAGTCTGGCAATTTTTTAAAGATGTAGCCTATTCTGGGTATGCAGTCAATCTAAAGAAACTACACTCATCCATGTGGTAGGAGAATGCAGGATGTCTTCTTCCAGAAACTAGGTGCCTCCATGTTAGGTAACCTGGGCACATGCAGCAAAAACCTGGTTACAAAAGTAATAATTACAAAAATAATTACAAAAAAAAGCAATTTTTTTAAAATTACTGAATATCATACCTAAAAATAAATCTACATTGGTGATATGACAAAAATATCATTATTATAATTTTAAATATTTAACATCATATCCTGAATTATCTTCTCTATCTTTAAATCTTCATAAATATACTGAAATCCCTTTAGGGTTGACTCAATATTAGAATACATAGAGGGGTGTAATGTGTAATAAACCTGGAAAGGTCAGTAAGAGGCAGGTTGGGAAGGCCTTTAAATGATTGACAGAAATCTGCATCTGAACTTAGAGGCAATAGGAAGCCATTGGAGCTCACTGAGTAGGGAATTAACATGGTAATAGCTGATTGTAATTTTTTAATTAAGCCCCTGCAAAGTAAAATCTAATAATAAGCATAGACTATTGGCATAGAGAGCTGGCCTTATACACAGGAAGACTTGAGTTAAAGTCCTGCCTCTGACACATACTGGATATGTGACTTTAAGCAAGTCATTTATCTGCTAAAACTTCACACCTGCCTCATACCTCTTGCCCCCGACACCTTCCATAGACCTTTCTTTCCAGCTCCATACTAGGGTGTAAACCCCGGGATGTCTCCACCATAAGGCCAACTCAGTGATGGTGAGTCCCTGCCTGGAACTTTTCCAATCCATACTATGAGAACATGCAGGCTTCCTGCTCACCCATCACTACTGGCCTACTTTACCCATACACCATTTGCCTGGCTCTCTGGGAATGATGATAAGCAACCTAAACTCATGTCTCAACGATTAGTATACTCCCACCCCATCATACCCTCCCAATCCCGGTGATTTTGAACCTCTAGTTCTCCTTTTTTTTACACCTATTTTATATAATTTAATTTAATCACACCTATTTCCCACTATATATTTCCCTTGTTCCCATTCCCCTCAACAACATCCTTCCCCTCAACCTCGAAACCTTAAGCAACTCAACCCTTCCACTATGCTCCCTGGTATGTCTGCTCCAAAAATAACAAATTGGATTTCATCTTCAACCTTTTTCCTTTCTTTATCTCTCCATCTTCTTGCACTCACTGAGACCTGGATTCCTTCTAATGACACAGCTTCCTTAGCCACCCTTTCCCACACTAGTTCAATCTTCACTCATACTCCTCAATTAAGTGGCTGAGGTGGGTAGTTAGAATATGCATTGTTCCACATTACCACTTCCATAATCTCCCTTAACCACCAGCACTCAGCAACCTCTCCTCCTTTTAGGTTCAGTCTATATTTATCACCCAATCAAGATTTTGGTAGCTACCAGGATATTCTCCTCCTATCATCAAGGAGTTCAGTGGCTGGGTCACAGTCTTTCTCTCCTCCACAGCACCTGCCTTCATACTAGGGGATGTCAGCACACATATTTATACTGTCTCAAACACCTAACTTTCACAGTTCCTCAATTTAATCATTTCCCATGACCTCTAACCTACTCCATACTCTTGCTGACCATACCCTTCATTTTGCCATCCAAAATAAGTTCCATTTTCATGTTCATGAACTTTGAAATTCCTTTATATGATCATAATATGTTGCCATTCCACCTTCCTTCTGCCTTCTAACTCCTCCTCCATCATATGGACAGATTCATATCCCACTGATCTTCATCTTCACCATGATCTTCAATCCCTCCAGTTCTTTCCCAAACCATTGTACTTGCTCCACTCTCCTCTTTTTCCCATCTTGACCTTTTACTGATCCATTCTAACTTCATAATTCCCTCTTCTCTCAAGTCCTTTGCCCCCTTACCTTATCACTGATCGTGTCCTGCTTTGATTTGAATTATCTGGGCCATCACCTCCTTTCATTCCTATGCATATACTGTTGAATGAAGGCAGAGAAAAATCAGGAAATCATGCCCACTGGTTCAACTACAAATTGATTATGTAATCTTAATTAAGACATCCCTAGCAAAGCAATGCTTTTGCATCTCTCTAATCAATTCAGAATCCCACTAAACACAATATCTTTTCCAAGCTTCCCTATTTCCTCAAGAACCAAATATAAAACCCTCTGTTGCCTTTCATCGCTTGATGCTTTCCAAACTTTCCAGTCCTTTTACATCTTGTACCCCAGGACGTATATCCAATTGAGTGACACTGGCCTCCTTGCTGTTACTCATACAAGACCCACCATTTGCAGACTCAGGGTATTTTCACTGACTGGACACCATGCCTGGAATCCTTTGCCTCTTTATCTCTGCCTTGTGGATTCTCTGGCCCCTTTTAAGTCTCAACTAAAATTCCATCTTATGTGAGGAGCCTTTCCTGGTCCCCCTTAGTGCTAATGCCATAATTATTTTCAACTGAATATCATGCATGTATTTCTTGTTAATACATGTTGCTTTTGTTATTGTTCAGTCTTGGTGGCCCCATTGGGGTTTTCTTGACAAAGATACTGGAGTGACTTGCCATTTCCTTCTCCAGCTCATTTTACAGATGAGGAAACTAAGGCAAACAAGATTAAGTGACTTGTCCAGGGTCACACAGCTAGTAAGTATATGAGGTCAGATTTCAACTCAGGTCTTCCTGACTCCAGGCCTGGTACTCTATCCACTGCACCACCTAGCTTCCTACCTGTTAATACATAGCTGCTTGCATATTGTCTCCCCCATTCATCTGTGAACTCCTTGAGGGCAAGGCATGTTTTTACCTTTCTTTGTATTTATCGGCTTTGCATAGTGCTTGCCACATATTAGGGGTTTAATAAATGCTGGTTGACTGATTTGACTTGACTTTCCCTCATCTGGAGCTCTCTACAACAATGAGACTATGGGTCTACAACAATGTAGCTAGAAATTTCTTAATTTTGACTATAGTGAGCCACCAGAGATTGCATCATAGGACCATAGATTTAGAGCTAGAAAGGACAATATACACACAATATATGCAAAGTAATTGCTAGTGGGGGAGAGCCAGCAAGGAAAAAACCTAGGTTCACATACCACATAAACCGTATGACCCTGGGCAGGTCACTTAACTTCTTAGTGCTCTAGGCATTTCTTAGGACCAGTGCCTACCCCTATCCCTAGTTTCAGGGAGAAGAAAATCAAATTCAAAAGATTTTAAAAAGCCATTCTAAATTATTAACTAATAATTGTAATTTAGCATAGCTACCTAATTTAGCTCTTTCCTGAAAGACCAACTTCCAAAAGGTTAAAGCTAAAATAGCTATGAACATGGGAGAAGGAATTAGTTAGCCTCAACCTGTTCCAGATGACCATATATGCCCCAGTTATATTCCCTCCCTATATAGATCTTTCATCTGTGGATCGTTTTCATCTCATTCAATTAGGAATGCAGCTTATAATTTAGAAACTGCTTGGTGATTTTGCATGGTGAGCTCTTGCACAAACCATTAATAAAGTGAAGGAAAAGATAAGACTCCATGGATCTCTTAGGCACTAATTTGATTACTAGAATTAAGTTGGGGGACTCCATTGCTAAGCAGTTTTTAGCACATAATGCTTATATGTATAGTTAAAGAAATGTTGCATTTCACAGCTTAGTTAATTAAAGTTTGCAGTGACTTGCAATCATTGTAATTTTGTAGTGCCATGGCTAGGGGCTCTTTTATAAATAAAATTATTATTTATCCAAGTAGCACTGAGCTTTTAATGTTTTTTTAAGCCACCACAATACTGCAAACTTCTTTTTTCTCTCATTAATCTGTTCTTGGGGCTCAGGAGGGAAAGCTATCTGCTTTGGAGGCTTAGTTTTGATGGCAGGTTTATGTGTCTCCCTGTCCCTGAATATTTCCTGATGGCTTTTTCTCACACTCTTCAGAAACACCACGTATTCCAAGGTCTTTGATTATTTTTTTAACTAGGATCTTGAAACATCACACATTTTACATGAAACTTGTCATATGCCATTAATGTTAAATAGTCAATCCCCTTTAAACACACAATTGGATTCAACAATGTTAAATGAGTACAAAGGGACTGATGTTGTGGAGTTCTTCCCCACTTCTGGGCTTCTGGGTAGGCACTTGTCAGAAAGCAGGCACCCCAGTCCTAGTAATGTAGGTAATTGGAAAAACAAGGACTTTGATTTTTTTTAAGTATCCTCAAAACATACAGAACTTTGTCTTCACAGAGAATGAAAGGCAAGACTGACACCGGTGCTTTTTTCTTTAGTCATGTGGAAATCTACATTCTTCAAAGAAAATCAAAAACCTTTAATTTACTCTACATGGAATAGTTCCCAAATTATAAGTGTTCTAACGCAAAGGATTCCCTGTATCCCTGTCCACCTAAATCAGCTATGCAAATTAGTATATTACTTTGTTCTGCATCTCAAAAATCAGTGTGCCTAAAAATATATTGAATGAACTGCTTTATCTTTCCTTTTATTTTTTTTTTTGGTTAGTTCCATAGGAATTTGTATTTGCATGTGAGCTAGGATCCCTCAAGTGACTCTGAAATATTCATTTTCATAATGCTTCTGTGTTAGAGAGAGAAAGCATTACCAATAACAAGGTAGTATATAATGAAAACAGCAATGATAATTATAATAATTGTAACTAGCATTTTTAGATCACTTTAAGGTTGGCAAGGTGCTTCACATATTATCTCATTTGATCTTCACAGTGACTCTGGGAGTTGATCCCATTTGGGGTTTTCTTGACAACTGGAGTTTACCATTTCCTTCTTCTCTAGCTCATTTTAGAGATGAAGAAACTGAGGCAAGCAAGGTTAAATGACTTGCCCAAGGTCACACAGCTACTAAATATCTGAGTCAGATTTGAACTCGTAAAGATGTGCCTTCTTGAGTCTAGGCCCGGCACTGTAGCCGCTGCTCCACTGCTCCACCTAGCTGCCCCACTCCGGGAAGCAGATGCTAGTATTCTTCCCCTTTTACAGATAAGAAAACTAAGTCTAACTCACAGTATCGTATAGTTACCAAGGCAGAATTTTAACTCGTCTTCCTGACTCCAGGCGCAAGCAGTCCAATCAATCAGTCAATCAGCAATTAATGAGGAGTCAGAATCTTGAACCAATGCTCCGTTAGCCTCTGGGGAACAAAAAGCTCTGACCCCAAGGATTCAGGAGATATCAATAATCTATGTGCGTTCCCTTTCCCACTGGAACTGATATAAACTATGGGGAAAGAAAGGGAATAAGTACTCACTAAGTGCCAGGCATTGTGCCTTATAAGGGCTTGACAAATATTTTTTCATTTGATTCTCAAAACCCTGAGAGGTAGGTGCTATCATTATCCTCATTTTACAATTGAGGAAACTAAGGCAAACGGAGGCTGTGACTTGCCCAATGTCACACAGCTAGGAAGTGTCTGAGGCTGGATTTGAAACTCCACTCTTCCTGACTCCAGGTCTATCACCTAGATGCCTGTGGGATTATGTGCCCCCTTATGCATATGGTATGGAGATACTTTCTTGTCATTTTATTTGCTCTACTGCTTAATTAAATGACTTTTGTTTTGCATAACTATCTTCTCATTGGATGACATAAGTAAATATATCAGCAGGGGCTTGTGAGTTTTTTCGTTTGTTTGTTTTGGTTTGGTTTTGAGTGCCTCAAACATAGGCTTTTCTAAAGACCATGTGTGAAGGAGTAGGTCTAGGTACTACAGAGTTTTAGCAAATATTTTGCATTTTTTAAAATGAAAAGTACGTGGTGACTGGGTTGGGACCTGGGCTGACTCAGATTGCCGTCGGCCAATTGGAATTACCCTGAACGTGTCCTGGAAACTTTTCTTTTGAACTGGCCATGTCTGACTACAATTTCATGAAGATCAGGAGATCTCCACCTATAGGATCAGGAGAATGTTTAGTAAAGCATTTGGTAAACTCTTCCATGCTGTTCTATTGGAGAAATTGTGTAAGTAGGAGGATTTAGAATTGTTGATTGGCTAGATCCCAAGAATAGCCATTGTGATTTGATGACAACTTGTACGCAGGTCTTTAGTGGGGTACCCCAGGCCTTATGCTATTTAATTTGTCTATCAATGACTTGAATAACAGCAAAATGGCATCTTTATACAACTTTCAAATGATCTATATCTGGGAGGCAATACATAAAATGCTGGTTGAAAAATCAGGAGTCAACAAAATCTTAGAGGGGCAAACCTAGTAAGATAACATTTAATAGGAATAAATATAAAATCTCGTAGGCGAGTTCAAAAAAATCATTTTTATGAGCACCAGAACAAGGAAGCATGACTAGTCAATAGCTAGGCCACACAGCTAGTAAGTATCTGAGTCAGATTTATGAAAAAAAATCAGGTTTTGGTTAACAGTAAGCTCAATATAAGTTCACAGTAGGACATGGAAGCCAAGGAAATTAATGTAATCTTTGACTGGCTTAAGGGAGACACAATTAATGGCCATAGCTAGAGAGATGATAATCCTTTTTTCCTGGCCAAACCACATTTGAAGTACTGTGGGCAGTTCTAGATACCACAATTTCAAAGGAACATTAATTAGCTAGGAAATATCCAGAGTAAGGCAACCAGGACACTGGAGGACCTCCAGCTCATGCCATACCAAGACTGATTAAGGTACCTAGAAATCAATGATTTCTCTCTACTCCCCCTCACTTGACTCTGCTACTTACTTTCTATGTGATCTTGGGACAGTCACTTTCTCTTAGCCTCAGTTTCTCGGTCTGTAAGATGAGAAATGTTATATTAAAGGAACTCTAATTGAACTTCTGACTTTGAATACTAGGACTTAAGATCTTTATTTTCCAGACAAATTGAATTACTAGCTGTCCCTCAATCTTATATTGCTCTCTCTGGCCTTTGTACATTTATACACACTGTTCCCTGT
This sequence comes from Trichosurus vulpecula, assembly GCF_011100635.1. NCBI lineage: Eukaryota > Metazoa > Chordata > Mammalia > Diprotodontia > Phalangeridae > Trichosurus > Trichosurus vulpecula. The sequence goes on along the minus strand of NC_050573.1, from coordinate 123,052,251 downwards.
ATCTGAACCTGACTCCCTCTACGATGAAGCCACTGCTTGCAATTCTCTTCTTCCTATAAGAACCAGCTTAACTAAGACTTGCCTCTGTGGTTTCTTCTCCGAGTGACCCCAGACCAAAGTGATCCATCTTTCCCCAATATCACATGCCTTTCCATTTCCTATTTCCTGTGCCTTTATCACATTCTAACATGACTTATAATTATATCTGTAAATCCAATGTTCTATCCTTGTACTATATTATTAGGTAGTATACCATACTATAAGTTTCTTAAGAGGGAGGACTAAATACTGCTAATAACTAATATTAATATAGTGCTTTAAAGTTTGAGAAACTTTTCACATGTTATCGCATTTGATCCTCCCAGCACTCCATTTTATGGCCAAGGAAACTTGAGGCTGAGAAAGGAAAAGGGGCTTACCCAGGGTCACACAGCTAGTAAGTGTCCAAGACATGCTTCAAACTCTCATCTTCCTGACTTCAGGTCTATTACTCTATCCATGGTGCCACCTCAATGCCTAGTTATTTTTCACCTTTGTTTCTTAGCACAATGCCTGGTAGACAACAAATATTTGTTGAATGGAACTGAAGAGAATCTCTGTTTGTAAGAAACGTTGTAAAAAGAAAAAAAAAGAAAAATGCTTGTAAGATAATGCAAATCAATGGACAGAAAACAAGCTGGTAATTAGTTTCAGGTTATTACAGTGTCTCCTAGGAGGCCCAATTTAAAGTGTTAAATAATCTATTAAACTCCATATGATTCGATTCACCAAGCATTTATTATTGAATTATTTGTTGAAGTGAATTTATTTTTGATTATCCTAGTTACTCTCATAGTCTTCTCTTTATCACAGGGTCTCAATTGAAAGACTGCGAGTGTGCTTTAGGGACAGATGCAATGAAAATGTTCTATATCCCAAATGGCTCCCAAAGTCACTATTAGCCATAGTAGTAATACTAATTACAAATGTTTATTTGGCATTCCCTATACAAAGAGGCTGTATGGTATAGTCAGTCAGACAGTTTATAAACATTTATTAAGTGCCTACTATGTACCAGGCACTATGCTAAGTGCTGGGGATACAAATACAAAAAAAGAGACAAGTCTCTGTCCTCTCGCTTACATTCTAATGGGCATAAACAAAACGCAAAAGGAAGCTGAAAAGGGGATGAGAAAGTGGAAGAGTATACTGGACTTAGAGGCAGGAAGACCTGGGTTCAAATCTTATGTCTGACACTTGACCTGGGTGGGCAATTGACTTAACCTCTCTGTGCCTTAATCTTTTCAGCTATAAAATGGGAGTTAATAATTCCTATAGCAATGACCTCACTGGGCTATTGTGACAAATGAGAAAATTTATACTTTGCAGACTTTAAGGCATAATATTATTACAAAGCACCTTCCTAGGTATTGAAGATACAAAGAAGATATGGCCTCTTCCTTCCTGAGGCTTAAAATCTAGGGATCTTGGGCAGCTTGTACATAGGGATAGATATAGGGACTGGATCTGTGGTTTTAATTGTTTAGAGAACTCCCAGATGAGGAAGCTCCCTCTATCAGTGCAGATTGCCATGTTCTCTACAACACATAGTCTCAGAGGGTTGTCTAAAAGTACACTGAGAGACTGTAACTTGCCCAGGATGACACAGTCCGTATGCGTCAGTGGCAGGACTCAAACCCATGACTTCCTGGCTTTGAGGCCAGCTCTCTATCCAATATTCTATCTTGTATAGAAGTTAATAGTAGTGCAAGGTAATTAATATATATATATATATATATATATATATATATATACACAAATATGTCTAATGAATAGCACAGACAATTCATGCAGAATTGCGTGTCCAAACAAAAGAGATCTCTTATGTCTTAGGATACAGGGTAAGGTTTCATGAGGAGCTAGGCACGGAGTGGGGCCTTGAAGGAAGCAAAAGGCTTAGAAGAAAAATGTGAGAAAGGCATTTTTGGCTGGAGAAGTACCATGAGAAAAGTTCTGGAGGTAGGAATATTCATGGGGCTAAGAGGGTTGGATTCCATCCTATAAACCATGAGGAAGCACTAGAGTTTCTGAGCTAGGGAAGTGAGAGTAGGTGACATGACCAGAGTCAGTCATAAGACAATTAATTTTGTGTGGGGGAGATCCTAGAGGCAGGGAGACCTCTAGGTATAGACTTGGACTAGGGAAAACAAAGGATTCTCACAATCCTTGTCTTTAAGGACCTTTTAATCTGCTCTCCATCTCTACCCAGACAAAATCAAGTTAAGTTACAGCATGGTAGAATACCAGAGTTAGGATCTCAGAAGCCATCTAATCCATTCCTTAAGGGAACAAAATTTCTCTCACATGTAAAAAGACAGCATGGTGTACTGGATAAAGCACTGGACTTGAAGCAGGAGGACCTGGGTTCAAAGTCAGCCTCAGACCCTCACCAACAGTATGACCCTCAGCACATCATTTAAAGTGAGTCTCACTTTCCTCATCTGTAAAATGCGAGATTTGGGCTTAATGGTCTCTCCGGTCCCTTCCAGCTCTAACGTCTATGATCCTATATTGAGCAGGTATTCATTCAGCCTGTACCTGAAGATCTGTAGCAAAGAAAACTGTGCTTGCTACCTCCCACTTCTGGAATTGTTAGAAAGTTTCTTTAAATTGGTTTACCTCTTTGCAATTTCTACTTATTTCTCCTACTTCTAGTCTCTGCAAGGTAATCAGAAGTCTAAGGCCTCTTTGACATTTCTGATAGTCCTTCACGCACTTGAAGACAGTTCTCATATCACCCACATGTCATGTCTCCTCATCTGCTGGCTAAGAACCTTCCTTCAATGATCCTTATAAGGAAAAGTGTGAGACCTTTCACCATCCTGACTGTCTTCTCCTGGACCCTCTACACCTTATCAGGGTCTGTCATTATCATCACCATCATCACCATCATCATTACTAGCATTTATATGATGCTTTAGGATTTGCAATTTCTTCAGTCATTTCAGTCAGGTCTGACTCTTAATGACCCCATTTGTGGTTTTCTTGGCAAAGATACTGGCATGGTTTGCCATTTCCTTTTCCAGCTCATTTTACAGATGAGGAAACCGAGGCAAATAAGGTTAAGTGTGCCCAGGGTCACAAAGCTAGTAAGTGAGGCCAGATTTGAAGTTGGGTCTTCCTGACTCCAGCCCCAGCACATTATGCATTAGGCCACCTAGCTGCAGGGCAAATGATGTCCCATTTCCAAAAAAGGAAATATAACAAAATCTGCAAACCATAGGTAAGTGAGCATGACATACAGACAGACAGACATAGATCATTATAAATGTATATGAGCACTAAGCTAAATTGTAATTATGAATGTATAAATATATGCATATTGTGAAAAAAACTTAGGGCTATAAGGATAACAGTTCAAGGGAAAGAGGGGTAGATAAGTGGTCCAATGAACAGAGTACTGGGCTGCCTCACATATTTACTAGCTGTGTGTCTTAGGGCAACCTTTCTCAGCCTCAGTTTCCTCATCTATTAAAATGAAGAGGTTGGATTCAATGAACTTTAAATCTATGATTATAGAAATAAGGACTAGTCAAGAGAAGAGCTAAGGCTTAGTAGATGAGAAAGGGTTTCATGAGGAAGCAAAACTTGAAATGAGCCTTGAAGAATGGGTAGGATTTGAACAGGCAGAGGTGAGTACCCCATAGAAGGGAGGAACATCTCACAGCAAAGTCATGGAGGTGGGAATGAAGAATGCAAGTTGAGCATGTTCATGGGACACTGAGGAGGCTGGCTGATTAGAAAAGAGTGCCAATCACAAAGCAGTAGAGAAATAGGTTGGATGTGTGAAGTAGGGGTAGATAACAGAAGGCCAGAAAAAGCATTCAGAGAGGACCTTAAGACTGAATTGTGTAAACAGATTTGGTATAGGAACCAGTGAAGATTTTCATCTGGGGAGAGACACACCAAAAGAAAAGTTTAAATAAGATTATTCTTCCCATCTTCATTTTCAAACTTGTCATCTGGATTGTCAATAGGTTTGCTGTCCTCCACTCTCAATTTGCTTATTTCTTTGTCACTATCTTTCACCTTGGTCTTCCCCATCCTTTTCACCATTCTTCCTCAGTCCTCACTTTCAAAACCCTAAAGAAAACCCTTAATTTTCATAGGAAACCTTTGTTCCCCTGCTTGCATTACAGGTATCAACCTCCTGAGGAAAGCATGTCTTCCTGAAATCCAATTAGTCACACAAACATCATTTATTCAGTAACTATTGTCGTTCATCCTTCCTTTTGAAGAGGACCAATGATGATGTTGTTGAGGTAAAAACAGTGGATGATGGGTGATATCTCAACTTGTAATGAATTGGATTTCAGTGAGGCAGAGTTGTTCAGTTGTCAGTCTCATTCTTTCTTCAGAGTCATGGAAATCCAGTGGCCAGGCAAAAGATGCAGTGAATGATCCTGGCGTCTTCAGAGTCTAACCATGCACTAAGGGCTCCACAGAGTCTGCTTCTGCCACCTTCATGACCCACTGGAACAAATTGTTCTCTTCTGCCCATTCCACCAGGGAAGTCTGTATATTCTTGGGGTAAACATCCCTCTAACTCACCAATAGGTTTAAGGCATGTCAATTATCCTCAACCTATCTTATCCCATCTACCAGGATGGGGTATGGCCTCTGCCAAGCTACAGCTTCTTGGAGCCACAGGGGAGAGTTGGGTGGCAGGTGGACACCAAAGGTTGATAAGCAGCCCTGAAAAGTGCTCAGCAAGTCCTCATACCAGAGGAGCAAATCTTCCCAGAGCCTCCTATTAGCCTGCAAGGCATAGTGATTCTCTCAGGGCATACAAAGACAAAACAAAAATTAGATTTTGGTCTCAAGGAACTGCCATTGTTCTAGGGTGGGGAGAATATGGCAAGATAAAATACAGAAAATGCTAAATACATATGAGAAAATGTTTTGCCATGTAGAAGCTCTATACTGTTAACTGTTATCAAGATTCCATAGTTGATTATTTGAGAAGGCAGAGATCACTAACAAATCTCAGGACCAGAAAAAACTTCCCACAGAAGGTAGCACTTGAGCTGTCCTTTGTTGTGATCCCAAGATTCTCAGAGGGAAAGTATTTCAGGCATAGGAGTAGAATGGTGACTTGGGGCAGTAGCAAGTAGGCTGGTTTGGCTCGAACATGAAGTGTATGAAGTGAAGTTATGTGAAATAAACTTGCAAAGAATTATTTCTGGTTCCTGGGCTGGAGCCAGATTGTGAAGGACTTTAAATGCCAAAGATGCTATACACCGGATTTTTGCCTAGTGAGTCATGCTTAGCTACTGAATTCTATTTATTATAGTTTTTAGCATATTAACAACTATTTCATATAACCCTAAAAGTAACAGGCTTCAAGCACTGCAAAAAAGTATAAATTAAAATGTTAATAGAGATTACTTACTTAAAAATACTCAAATTTAGAAACTTTTCTTTAAAAAAGGGAGGGAAGGGGGTTAATTAATTTAGTGATAACCAGATTATTATGTCATATTGTTCCCACAGAAAAGATAGCAATCTCTTCATTTTTTTCAGATTTTCACCAGCCACAAATGTCTTTTAACACTTTAAAAGTTATATTCAAGTTAATTCTATCACCTTTCTGGATGCCTTTTGTGACTAATTAACTTCCGGAAGACATAAAATTTAGGATTGATATGTCCAGTCCTGGCATAGCAACGAGACAGAGTTCTATTATCTTTTCTAGGGCTTGTGCTTGTAAGCCATCATCTGATAACAATCAGCAAATTAAAAGACTGTTTCTGAGTTGACATTTTGTTCCAGATCAGTGGTTTTGTTTACCTGATGCCTATGTCTTCATTAAAGGCACATCAAAATGTTAATCTTTTGGGTCTTGCACTGGGTTTGTAGTTAATATTAGCTAATATTTATATATTGCTTTAAGGTTTTCAAAGCATTTTATACATATTATCTCACTTGGTCCTCAGTTATGTAGGTGATATTTTTAACCTCATTTAATATATGAGGAAAATGAGGTTAAGTGACTCGCCCAGAGACACACAATTAGGGGATGTCTCAGGCAGGATTTGAACTCAGGAAGTACCTCATCTAGAAGGGGATGCTTGAGCTGAGCTTTGAAAGAAGGTGGGATTTCTAAGAGGCAAGTGTATTCTAAGCTTTGGGGACTGCCTGTTCAAAGTCACAAAGGTAAGAGTATTGTGCACAAAGAACAAGGTCAGTTTAGCTGGATCTTAGAGTATGTTCAGGGGAATCATGTGTAATAAACTTAGAAAGATAGGTTAGAGCTATATTTGGAAGCATTTTAAATAACAAAAGGATTTATATTCTATTCTCTAAGCAATAAGGAAGCAATGGAACTTATTAAGAAGACTGATATTGTCAGACCTGTGTTTTAGGAATATTAATTTGGCAGCTATGTGGAATATGGATTGGGGAGGGCAAAGTAAATGATTGATCTTTGTGTCTGGTCATTCAACCTGTTCAAAATACAACCCATGTCACACCACCCTATCCACAATAATAATGAGATAGCTTTCCAAACTGTGAAGTATGCTGTCCTACCTTCTCTGTGGTATGAGATGCTCTTGTGGGGCACAGATTATTGGACATTTTCTAATACAAAACTTATGTAAATGAATCACCATTCAAGTAAAAGTCAACAAAAGGAAGCCTAAGTGAAACCTATCAGCTTCAACTGACAATGAGCACAACTGTTTTAGGGAATATTCTAACCCTTGGCAATTGTCTTCTGGCCCAGATAATATATGCAATACAGTCCAAAGCATGAAGTTATAATGGAGATCTGTTACTTGGCAAATCTATTGGTGGCAATGCCAGATCAAGAGAAATTTTGTATAAGATTGACAGATTTTTTTAAAAATCAAGATGACATATTGTGGGAAAATTAGATTGGACCCTGCACTGACAGAACTCAATCAATGTCAGGAAGAAATGCAAGTCTATAAGCACTGCTTTAAAATGTGGCCCTTCATTCAATCTGGACACATTGCATGACTCAGAGACAATCATCTGTTTCAAAAAATATGAGTGTAGAACTACATACAGTTCAATTTGCGACAATGATAATAAACTTTATTTTTTTTAAATTAGTGCACAAAAAGAAAAGCTCCTTGCACATTTTAACAATGATATGAGAGTATAACATAGGCTATTTCTATATTTGGGGGAAACACATTGACTTTCTCATGTCAAAGTACTTTAAAGGATGTTTGAGTTAAAAGAAATTTTATTGATAGTAATAGCAACAATGATGCAAATTCATTTTAGAATAAAAATTTCCTCCTCAAACTTCTGTATTTGGGGAGAATTTTGAACAACTGAGCACTATATTCCACACAGCTCAATGTAAGCTCTTCAGATTCATACTTGGATACAAAAAATGTAAAGTGACTACATTATGAAAATGTTGGATTTAAGAAAAAAATTAAGTTTCCCAATTTAGAAAATACTTTCCCTGAAAATAAAGTAGAAGAAAGTAAAGAAAATATCAACCACTTGACTGATTTACAGAAGCAATTATGATTTTATTTCAGGTATCTAGATATTTCTAAATATGTTTTGTATGGACAGATACAATACATTTGTTCTTTTAGGACTTCTGAAAAGGAATAGTTAATAGATTTTTCTTATGATAGTACATTGGAACAAGTGCTTGAACCTGAAAATCTTATGCTTGGCTATAGGCAAATAAAGAATTCTCTGGTTTATAAAATAAAGTGATACAAATTTTCATTTAATTTGTAATATCATTTGTTTTGTGAGACATCTTGATTAGGGGTTGAAAAAGAATTACAAGTACCAACATAATCAATGACACCACATTTTGAGGAATTGTACCCAAAATTAAGTCCACTCAGTACATTAATTGCATCCATTAATGTTTTTACAATACACATTTTTACAGTTTTACTCATAAAGCTCTAAATAATTTTAATAAATGTCTACATGTCACATTATTATGCTTAAGATATTTTTGTGTGTTGTTATAAAACTAAAAAATTTATTTTATTTGAATAAAATATGTAAGTCAGTTGTTTTTATAGATTTTTAATGAAAAGTAAGGGAGCAGTGACAATTTGTAAATAACAAAAAAGGAAGCTTTTACTACACAAAATTTGGAAACCACTTTACATTGTGAAATGCCTTGTTAAATGCAGGAATATTATTCCTATGGACTTCCCTTGGACCTAATAATTCTGTCAAAAAAGGTAATAAGGTTAGTCTGGCATTACCTGTTCTGAATGACCTCTTTGTGATCACCTTTTTCCTTTTTAGAGGCTCACAAACTATCATTTTAATCACATTATAGATTTTCCCCAGAAATCAAAATCAAATTTCCTGGCCTACAGTTCAAAGAAACTGAGCTCTTATTTCTTTTGAAAATTCAAGACACCTTACTTGTCTACTTGTCTATCTTTAATTCTGAACCACCTTCCTCATTCTCTTTTGCCCCAAAAGACAAGGGTATGCATACACACAGACACACACACACACACACACGCACACACATTTTTCTCTTTAAACAGCTTTCCCACTTTTTCCTTATTGAAATTGTTTCTGTTTGTGTCATCAGAACTTAAATAAAGGAAAGAAAAGAAAGAAATAAGCATTTACTGTATTAAGTACCTATTATGTGTCAGGCTGTGCTAAGAACTTTACAATTATTATCTCAGATCAATGAGACGTAGTTCTTCTAAATATAATAACTTTCATTTATTGAGGGCAGCTAGATGCTCCTTCCTACCTTACTCACCTTCAGATTCAATGTCCTGTTAACTATTTTGCCCTGTTCTTCCCAGTTCAAACATACTGATAAGTATGTATACACATATACATACATACATACAAACATATTCTCTATATATTCTATTACCTATACATGTATATACAAAATAAGATATTGAGTACCTCTGCTTTCTGTGACCATCATCCCACAGAAGAAAAACTCCACACTCTTCAATTTTTAAACACAAATTCAGCATAGACTTTTTATTAATTATCTCCAAGGATTGCTGCTTAGAGAAAGAATCAAAAAATATTGTGTTCTCCTTATTGAAATTCTTTGTCTTATAACCAATGTTCTCTTGAATTTTATAAGAACTGGGAAACAAAAACAAATTCAACAGTCAAGTTAAAGGTTAAATTTTAGTCTTTCCCCTGTCAACTTGCTCAAACAGAATTACAGCAATGAAAATGTTAAGAGATATCTGTCTCATTCTGAGCTTTAGTTACAGTTACAGAACTTGAAAACTGGTAGGTATCCCAGCAGCCCTCTAGGCTCCAGACCATTATTTGAGACTGAAGATCGCAAGAGAGACAAATGCTGGCCATGTATGTTTCAGAATACTTTCAGAGATGATAATCTAATCAGTGGGAGATGATATGATCAAGAGAGAGGGTATAGAGTAAGAAGAGAAGAAGGCACAGGACAGAGACTTTGGGGACACCTATGGTTAGGTGGGAAGGTGGAAAATGATTCAGAATATGAGATTCATGAATGGCCAGACAGGCAGGCATGAAAACAAAGAGAGAATGATGTCCCTAAGGGAAGAAAATATCCAGGAGCAGGTGGTAGTCAGTTAATCAACAAGCATTTATTAATTCCTCACTATAGTACACGGCGCTAGAGAAACAAATGCAAAGAATAAGACAATCCCTTCTCTCAAGGAACTTACATTTTAACAGGAAAGATACCAGTACACATATAAGTACATACACAATAAATATAAAGAAAATACATACAAAACAATTAGGAAGAAAGGCACTAGAAATTGGGGGTGGAGGTGTCAAGAAAGACTTCAATAGAACTGGTGATACTTGAGCTGAATCTTGAAGGAAGAGAAGGATTCTATGAGGTAGGGATGAGAAAGGAATATATTCCTGCCATAAGAAATAGCTACTAGAAAAGCACAGAGACAGGAAATGGAATGTCATGTGTGAGGAACAGAGAGAAGGCTAGTTTTTCTGGATCAAAGAGCGAAGAAGGGTGAAAAATGAATAACAAAGCTAGAAACATAGGTTGGGGCTAGGTTGTGATGGACTTGCAAAGCTAAATAAAAAAAGTTTATATTTTATTCTCGGGACCACAGGGAGCCACTGGGATGTATTGAATAGGAGAGCATCATGGTCATATCTGTGCTTCAAGAAAATCATTTTGGCAGAAAGGGGTAAATCAGGTATGTGAAGGCAAAACTGTAAAGGTTTGAGAATCAATTGGCTATGAGGGGTTAGGGAGAGTCAGTTGGGTCACCAGTGTCAAAAGCTGAAAAAAAGTTAAAGAATAATTAGAGTTAAGAAAAGGTCATCAGAAGTAGCAGTGAAGAGAGCATTCGGTAACTTTGGAGAGAGTAGTTTCAGTCAAGTGGTGAGGCTGGAAGTCAAATTACAAGAAATTGATAGTTAAAGGGGAGATATAGAAATGGGGGAGAGAGTTGTGAGGATAGCTTAGGGAACAGAGGGGTCAAATGAATGTTTTCTCAAGGAGGGAAGAGACCTGGTAATATTTGAAGGCAACAAGGAAGGAACCAACAGATAAGGAGATATCAAAGATGGGAGACTGAAGATGGGAAAGCAATGTTGATTAAAGGAGCAAGCCTTCTAAATCATGAAAAAGGGAATGGGATAAAAAGTACCATTAGGCAAAGAAAAGGACCATCTCATCAGACTAGAGCAAGAGAGAATGGGGTTTGATTAAGAGGGGTTGTAAGTAGAGGAATGGAAAAGGGTTTCATGACAGGTGTTCTCTATTTTCTCAGTGAAGGACCTGAACTCCTCTGCTAAGAGAGAGGGGGAAAGGGGTGGTGCAGGAAGCTTGAGGAAAGATGTGGAACAGCTGTGAAGTGGTCAATACCATACTTAGTTAAGTCATTTCCACCTCTCTGGCTCTCAGTACTTCTGTTAAGTATAACTGACTTTATTCCTCTGAACTGAATTTCTCATCTGTAAAATGTGAATACTTACATTACCTCACAGGGTTGTTGTGAGGAAAGCCCTTTGTAAATTGTGAATCACTATGTAAATATTTAGCAAGTTATCATGTGTAAAATGAGGGGATTGGACTAGATCAACTTTTAAGCTTCTCGCATTTCTAACGCTATGATTATATATGTGCACATCTCTTGTGAGAAAGTACAATTATCATATGGCATAAGCACAAAACAAATAATAACAGCTCTCAAACAAGCACAATCTTGAGAATCCACATAAGTATTAGAGAAACTTGCGAGGATGGTTAGAGCCAGGTGGGACTACTTCTGAGAAGGCTTCAAGTACGCTTTTTTTCTGAGCCTAATCCTTAAAAAAAGTTTTTTCTCAGAGTAATGATTGCAATTTTTTTTAATTACCACCTGGGTTGAAATTGTGTGTCTTTCTATTTCCCAAACTTATGTAACTCAGGCTTCAAATTATATCCATCCACTCGTTCTTTCAACAAACATTTTAAAGCATCTTTTATGTGCTAGGCACTGACCAAGGTGCTGGACAGACTGACACAGAAATGGAAGACATCCTTATGAAACTTACATTGGGAGAAGGGATGTGTGAGCAAGTAGTACCTACAAAGAACAGTAGCACCTGTTACCCCTTTATTCTAGCACTCTGGTGCATGATAACCAAATTCACAGTTATTTTATTCATGTTTATGATTTGATGATCTTAAAGCACTTCTTGAAGTGTAATGGAAGTATAAGGTGAATTATCTGCAAAATGGAGTGGGACATAGTAATCCTTAGGGTCCATTCCTGCTCTAATATTCAAAGTGTATGCTTATACATGTGTATTATCATCAACATGTACTTCAACCTAATAAGAAAACACTTCACAAGTTGGACACCCTGAGAAAGAAGTGCAAGTATACTATAGAGAGGTAGCTGGATAGCTTAGAGGATTGAATTCCTGAAGTCGGGAACTTGAGTTCAAATCCTACCTCATCCACTTACTTAGTAAGTGTAGCCCTGAGAAAACTATTTGCTGTCTGCTTCATTTTCCCCATCTGTTAAATGGGGAGGGAGGAGTGATAACAACACCTACCTCTCAGGGTTGTTATGAGGATAAAAGAGATAATATTAATGAAGTGTTTTCCAAACTTTAAAAATACTATATAAATGCTAGCTTATTATTACCCCATGACTTTGGGCCAATAACTTCTGCTCTTTCTTACCTGTAAAATAGGGTTGAAATATTATTTTTATAACTCACAGAGGTACTGCTAGATGATTACTCTGTAAATAGTAAAACTTGATATGAAGGTTGTGTTAGAATCACTAGAGGTTTTAATTCCCACTTCTGCCATGCATTATGTGTGTGACATTAAGTATGTCACAACTTCTCCAAGCCTCAGCTTACATGACTGTAAAATGGTGCTGGCATCAGATTGACAAGGTTGACCAAAAAGGGAAAATGACAAATTTTGGAGGGGCTGTGGGAAAACAGGAATATTAATGCACAGAAAGTCATTTAATTGACCTTTGACCCAGAAATATTACTAGTATTAGTAGTATTCAAAGACATCAAAGAGAGGGGGAAAAGGACCCTTATGTACAACAGTATTTACAATAACACTTTTCATAGTGGCAAAGAACTGGAAGTTAAGGGAGTACTCAGTTGGGGAAAGGCTGAAAAACAATGGTATATAAATATAATAGAATTCTATTGTGCTATAAGATATGATGAAGGGGACAGTTTCAGAGAAACTTGAGAAGACTTGTATGGACTAGTGCAGAGTGAAGTGAGCAGGACCAGGTGAACAATTTATACAGTAACTACACTGTAAAGATAAACTTTGAAAGACTTGAAACTCAGATCAATGCAGAGGACAGATGATGAGGCATATTACCCACCTTCTGATAAAAGGTGAGGGACTCAAGTTTCAGAGATATATTCTTAGACGTGATTAATGTGGGAATTTGTTTTGTTTGACTACATATATTTGTGGTAAAGGTTTTGTTTTCATTAATTTGTTTAATGGAGGGGGGAAGGTAAGATGGAAAGAAAATGAATGCTTAATTGAATAGGTCAAAATAAAAAACCGTCAAAAAAAAATGAAGGGGTTGGTGTAGATACACTGCAAGGTCCCTTCCAACTCTAAATTTAGAATCCCAGATCCAGAGCTAAAAGGGATTTCAGAGGCCACCTCTGCTAAGCCCTCCACTTTACAAATGAGAAAACTGATGCCCAAGAATAGTAAATCATATACCCAAGCCCACTCTGGTAGGAAGCCTTAGTAGTACGATTTGGACTCAGGTTTCAGGCTTCGTAGTCATTTCCCTTTCTACTGCACACCCGAGCTCAAATCCTGCCTCTGTTTTCTTCAATTTCATCAACCCTTCCTCTCGCCTTCTCTGCTGCTCATAGTAAGCGCTGAATAAATGCACATTGATTCGTTCCTTCTCCAGGGACTGCTCCCCAAAGCTCCCATTGCAGCCAGCCCTGGAGCCGAAGCCAGGCTGCCCACCCTCACGCCCGCCCTACGCAGACGCCACCCTCAGCATCCTTTGCCCCGCTCCAATTCAGTTTCTCTTTACCCACGTGCGCGCTGGCCCCGGGCTGCGGCGTGATGACGTCACGAGGACGTTAGCGTCCCGGAGGAGCGGAAGCCGAGGCGACTGTTTTGAAGTTGTTCTTGGGTTGCTTTCCATTCTTCCGCCCTCTCGTACCTTCGGTACGGCGTGCACACCCTGGCAGCTTTGTCCCGCGTTTAGGGGAGGACGGCCCCTGGCCGGCCTCGGTTTAATAAAGCGAAGCGTCCCTCGCTGCGGCGCGGCGAGGCGTGGGCCCCGCCGCTTTCCGTCCTTCCTCCCTAGCTAGGGCTCTTCCGCGGCCCGCGCTCGCTGGGCTCAGCATGTCCACCCCGCCGCTGGCCGGGGCCGGGATGCCGCCCGGGACCTTTACGGGACCCCAGGCCCAGGCTGCCCGCGAGGTGAACACCGCGTCCCTCTGCCGGATTGGGCAGGAAACCGTGCAGGATATCGTGTACCGCACCATGGAGATCTTCCAGCTGCTCAGGAACATGCAGGTGAGGGAGGGCGGGGAAGGATGCTCGCGTGTGGTCCCCAGGGGGCCGGCCGCAGGCCCCCACCCACCCCTCAGCAAGCATACATTGATGCTAAGCTAAAGCTAGCGTGCACGGGGCGTTTCGAGGTTTGCAAAGCGCTTGACGTAATTTAGTTTGATCCTTCCACAAACCCAGGCAGGCAGGTAGATAAATCAAGGATAGTGAACATTTACTAAGCGCCTGCTGTGTTCCAGGCATTATGCTAAGCGCCGGGGGTGCAAATATGAAAAAAAAAGACAGACCCTGCCTCCAAGGAGCTTAAAATCTAATGGGAGAAGACAGAACGCAAAAGGAAGCTGAAAGGGGGGAAAGGGCATTAACCAAACCCGGGGTCACGGTGGAAAAGAGGGTCAGCAAAGGCCCAAGGTCTTGCAGCCAGGTGAGAATTGAGCAGGTGTCTGGCCCGAGGTCTCTCCTTAAAGGAAGTTTGTAGTTGATGGACTCACTCTCCAATCAGAAGCAGAGGGTACTGGGATGACGAGTTTATCCCAATATCGAGCTTCCTGGGATGATGGCTAGCTGGATGGAGCCCCAGGCCTGGAGGCAGGAAGACGCGAGTTCAAATGCGGCCTCGCACACTTACTGGGCAAGTCACTTATCCCTGTTTGCCTCAGTTTCCTCATCTATAAAATAAGCTGGAGAAGGAAATGGCAAAGCACCCCAGTATCTTTGCCAAGAAAACCTCAAATGGGTTCATGAAGTGACTTGTGATTCCACTGGAAAAAAATGACTGATTAACAACAAAAGGAGACGGTGGAGAAGTCATTTCAGAGAATTCCCAAGGTAATGCAGCCAGTACGGATGAGAAACTGGCAGGAAAGGGTTTAAATGATCCTCCCAGAGTCACACACCTACTAAGTTTCTGAAGCAGGATTTGAACTCTGTTCTGAGCCCGGGTCTAGCAGTCTAGGCCCTGTGCCACCTACTTAGCTACCGTATGCTTTCTATGTGATATACACTGGGTTAAGTGTTGGAAATCCAAAGAAAGGGGGAGAAGGGCAAAGCCCTTGCTCTTTAAGGAGCTCACAATCTATAGTAGCTAATACATCCAAACAACTATGTATGGGATTTATACAGAGGAAATGGGTGCTAATCTCAGAAGCAACGTCATGAAGGGAGTCAAGGAAAGGCTCACAGAAGGTTGGGTTTTTCCTGAGATTTGGAGAAAACCAGGAAAGTCAGGAGTCAGAGAGGAGTAGAGAAAGCATTCTGGCCATGGGGGATAGGGAAAAAGAAACGGTGAAATGATTCCAGTTATAATATTATTTGTTTTTTCCCTGTGGTACTGACACTATTATTAAAGTTTATGTAAATTCTTAAGTATATAATATATTACCAAAGCACTTTACATACTAAAATGCTTCAAGATCTGAGATTTTGTTTCATCCATGAAGCTTTCGAATGACATTTACATCATTTTTTTTCCCATGCTTTGTTTTTATTTTTTTGTGTCTGTTACCATCTGTCATCCAGTTTAGTTCCAAGAGTCTTTCCAGTACTTTTGTTTATCCTGCAAATATTTATCATTCCATTGCTACTTCATGACAGGGTATATTTTCTGTTCAAGGAGGACTAGCACCTCTGTTGTGAGAGCTTACCAGGCCCTTTTGAGGGCTGCTCTCTGCCTTTGGTATCCACCTGTCCCTCAACTGTCAGCTGTGTTTCCAAGCCACACCCTGATAAACTATCTCAGCAGATGGGATAAACTAGGTTGGGGGTAACTGATGTCCTCAATCCCATTGGTGAATTAGGGACTCTCTACCCAAGCATGTGAAGACTTCACCTAGCAGAATGGGTGGATGAGAATAATTTGTTCCAAAGCTGAAGCAGGCACTGTGGAGTGCTTAGAGCCTGGTCAGATATTGAAGACACCAAGGTCATGCACTATGTCTGGGGCCATCACCAGTCATCTTGAGCTTTGTCTTGCCACTGGACTTTGATGACTCTGGAAGAGAGTGGGGTTGACAACCTTGTGCAACTGTGCCTCACTTAAATCCACTTCACAAGTGAGTCAGGACATCACCCTGTGATGTCATTGGTCTTCTTTGAAATTGAAGGACAAACAACAACCCTCACTAAAGTTACCAAAGATCACTTAATTGCAAAATCTAATAGCTTTTTCTCAGCAATCTTTATCTTTTTTCTTCTCAGCCTTTAACACTTCTGATTCTCCTCTTCTTGATACTCATACAGCTCTTGGTTCTCCTCCTACCTGTCTGACTCACTCTACTGAATCTTCATCCAGATCATACCCACTAACTGTGGGGAACCTTGTTCCCCAAGGCTTTGTCCTGCCTTCTCTTCTCACTATATACTATTTTGCTTATTGATTTCATCTTTCCCATGGATTCAGTTATCTTTTTGCAGGTGATCCTCAGATCTATTTATTCAACCCTAACCTCTCTCCTGACTTCTAGTCTTGAATCTTCCAACTAGACATTTTAGATTCAGCGTTCTGTAGACACTTTAAACTCAACATGTCCAAAATTGAACTCATAGTTTCCCCTAAGCCCTAACCTCTTTCTAACTTCCTTATTATTGTCAAGGGCAGCACCATCCACCCAGGCTCTCAGCTTAGGTATCATCTACTCACTGTCTCTCATTTCCTCCTCACCTCCCTCCCCTCAATCCAATCCTGGTGCAAACTCCCATCACCTCATGTCTGGACTATTGAAATAGCTTGCTGTTTGGTCTCCTTTCTAAGTCACTCCCCTTCGTCCTTCACTCATCTGTCAGATTGATCTTTCTGACCTTGTCACTCCCATATTCAATTAACTTCAGTGGCTCCCTTTTATCTCCATGACCAAACAAACCCTCACTGTTTGGTTTTTAAAGTCTTTTAATGTCATTCATTATCTGGCCCCTTCCCACATTTCCAGTCTTCTTACACCTTGATGTTCTTTGCAGTGACACTCCTGACTGCATTTTCACTGGATATCCCTCATACCTGTAATTTTCTCTCTCATCTCAGTCTCTTGGCTTTCCAGGCTTCCTTCAAGTCCCAGCTAACATCTCACCTTCTACAATAATCTTTTCCTAATCCCCCTTAATGCTAGTGTCTTCACTCTCTGATTATTTCCAGTTTATACTTCTATATATCTTATTTGTATATGTTTTATTTTGGCTCCCCCATTAGACTATGGGCTTCTTGCTTGAGAGCAATGACCTTTTTTGCCTTTCTTTTATTCTTATTTTTATTCTTATTTCTTATTCATTGCTCAGCAAGGTGCCTGGCACACATAGCTAATGCTTAATAAATGCTTGTTGACTTGAAAGTAGGAATGTAGGAAAATGGCACTTTAAGAGCTCAGTTTTTACTATAAAACAATAATCATCAAAACTATTTGCTATTCCTTTAGAAAATAGAAAAGTAGATTAATGGAACAACCTAGATAATGATGGTTCAGAAACAATTGAATTCTGCAGCCCAGTGTTTGATTAATCTAAGAACATGATGTATGTGGGAGAAGCACTCCCATTTGAAAACAACTGTTGGGAAAACTGAAAAGACTTTTGGCAGAAATTTGGTTGAAGCCAACATTATACACCCCATACTGTAATAAACTTGAGATGTGACCTGCATGTTAAAGATCATACCATAAAAAATTAAAAAGACAAGCAGATGAGGTATCTTTCATAGCTGTATCTGGACACTAGGCTAGATGATGTCTTCTTAATTAAGTTAGGGATGTAGTCAACCACAAAAGATAATACAGACAGTTGCAGTTATGTAAAATTGAAAAGCTTTTAACACTGATGAAGTCAATGCAGCTGTAACAAGCAGGAAAGTAGTACCTTTGGGGAAAAAATTTGCATCAGACATCTCTGATAAGAATCTGATATCCAAGGTAACAAGGGAACTAACCTCGATACATTCTACAATAAAAGCTGCTCCTTCAGTGGATAAGTGAACAGAGGATATGAATGAATATTTCACAAAAGAAGAATTATATAATGCTGATAACTACTTAAGATTGGTCCAATGCATTACCAAGTGAAATTCAGATTTTAAAAATCACCATTTCACTCTAGCCTCAGCATGTTGGGAAAGGTAATAAAAGATAGGAATAGATAATGTTTGAGAGGCTATAGAAAGAGAGACACACTACTATGCTGTTGTTAAGGGCAGTGAGTTTGTCCAACCACACTAGAAAGCCATCCAGAACTGTGCTGTGAAAGTGATTAAAATGCCCGTATCCTTTGACTCAGATACCCCATGCTAGGTGTATATCCCAAGGAGGTCAAGATTTATTACCAATAGACTAAGATATAGCAGCACTTTTTTTTGTGGTAGCAAAGAATTAGAAACAAAGTAGATAATCACTGAGGAGTGGCTAAACAAATTGTGGCATGTGAATATAATGGAATATTATTGTGCCCCAAGAAAGGATAAATATAATGAAGTAAGCAGGTCCAGGAAAACAGTATACACTGTGACTTTGTTGTTGTTGTTCAGTCGTGTCTGACTCTCCATGATCTTATATGGTGTTTTCTTGGCAAAGATACTGGTTTGCTACTTCCTTTTCTAGTGGATTAAAGCAAATAGATTAAGTGACTTGCCCAGGGTCATACAGCTAGTAAGTGTCTGAGGGCAGATTTGAACTGGGATCTTCTTCACTCCAGGCCCACTGCCACTGAACCATCTAGCTGCCTCATACACAGTGACTAGAACCATATAAATGTAAAGTACAATAATAGAAGTAAAACTGAATGCAGTGAGATTGTAATAATCAAGTTTGGCCTCAGAGAAAACATAAGAAGACACCACCTCCTCTTGCTTCTTTGTAGAAGTGGGAGACCATGAAAATGGAATACTGCATATGTCAGGCTTTTTCATGGGTTTTGTTTAACTGTTTTAAAGTTTTCCTTTTACTCTTTGTTGTAAGAGAGTACTCTCTGAAAAGAATAACCAGAGAGAGAGATACATTGAAAAATATAGGCAGTAAAAAATCTGAGAACATGATTCATTCATGTTTTTTTATTTGTTTACTTTTAAAGACTTTGTTAGACTAATTCACAGCTTCACTGGCAGGATGGGAGTGAACCTCTCTTCCTTAAATGTCCTTTGATCACTTACTCATTGAATAGTTTTGTGGTCTGGGGACCTCTGGGGATCCTTAAGACCTTTCTAGGATCTCTGTGAGGTCAGAACTATTTTCATAATAATACTTAGACATTTACATTTCTAATATGATATACGTAAAATCTCTAGGGAGAAGTTTCTCAATAAATTTCAAAAGTAAAGGGGTCCTGAGAATAAAAAAATTGAGAACCACTACATTTGAGCATGTTCTTAATCATATATATTTGTGTTAATTTTTCTCTTTCACCATTTCCTTGTATTTATTGTGCATAAATTCTATATATATATATATATATATATATGTATATATATATAGATAGATAGATATATGTACATGTTGTTTCCCTCAATAGACTATGTCAGCACCTTAAAAGTAGGGATTGTTTTATTTTCTTTTGGTATCCTCTGTAGCCAAAACAGTGCCTGGCACATAAGAGGAATGTAATAAGTATCTCTTGAGTGATTGTTGAATACTCTGTACTCGGAATATTAGACCTTTATGTAAGACATTTGATACAATTTTCTTGAATCAGCGTTTTTCCTTCTTTATCGTAGTTGCATTTATTTAAACATGCAGAAGCTTTCGTTTTCGTGTAGTCGTATATAATAGTCTTTTATTTTTGAGATCTTTTCCAGCATTTATTTAGTTAATATTTCTTGTGATCATAGTTGCTAATAAAATCGCTGTCCATTTTCTGTATCCATTTGCAACTTAATGTGACAAGGTGCTTAGTTTTTTCCCCCTAACTTTTATTCCAGTTTACCCAGCAGTTCTTGGCACATAGGGATTTCTTCTCCAAGTATTCTGTGTTAATCAGATTTATTGAACACTGGATTGATTATTCTGGTTCTTGATTATCTAGTCAGTTGCATTTATCTACTTTTAGCTTTTTAAACTAGTACCAAGTAGCTTTGAGGATTACATTTTCTTATGTAATGAGGTGAGAAAGTTCTTTTTTCTCTTTAATTCCTTTGTTTTTGACATATAGATACCTTTTCCTTTTTGTTCATGGTAAGAATTCCATTTATTTAAGGTCTATATATAAGGTCTATTTTATTTTTCCTTTTGTTTCTTTTGCTGGAAATGGACATTTAAAATAAATATATAGCATAGCTTACAGGTACTTAAAATTCATATGAAGTTTTAAGTAGCAAAGTTCCTTAGAAAGGTATATTTTAAAAATAAAATAGAATAAAATGTTAAGGTGAAAACTACACTTTGCTGTCTTCCTTGAGCATCTTAATTGTCTTATAAGTTTTGGCTAGATATTTGTGAAATAGTATTTTTGGCTGTGTGTTATTTTAACTTTTCAAGTAGTCAGAGCCAAGTATTTTTCAGCATTTCCAATTTTAATTCTTAACTGGATAGAGCAACTACATGTATATGGAGAACTCTAGGTAATATTAAAGTAGTACTTTTTCAAGCTATGCCCTCTTTCAAAATTACAGAATAAAGTACAGTTAATTTTAGAATATCATTGTACTTCTGGGTGTGGTGGTTGTATGCCCATAGTCCCTGCCACTGGGGAGGCCAGAGATGGTGGATCTTGAGTTTGGAAATCCTGAGTTGTAAGAGTGGTAAAGCCAAGTAAGTGTTCTCAGTAAGGCCGGCATGCATATAGTGAATCCCTCAGGATGGGAAGACTACAAGGCTGTCTGAGGAGCGCAAAACAGCTCAAGTCAGAAGTAGAGAAGGTCAAAGCTTCTATGCTGACTAGCAGTGGGATCAGGCACATGGATGGCCACTGTACTTCCAGCCTATCTGAGATAGGGAGACTCAGTTTCAAAAAAAAATTGTTATTACCCAGGAGTTTTACTGCCAAGTTGTACTTCATGACAGATATGTATCGTTTGAAGCTCACTGATTATAGAGTTGACATCATGATAATGTTTTATATCAACATCTCTTGCTAGGCTGTAAGTTCCTTGAGAGCAACAGCCATATTTATTTTTATATTATTCCAGCACTACATACCAAATAAATGAGTTGCTTCTAAGGCTAATTTACAGAAATGAAAATATGCTGTAACTACTTAAGTTTTGTGTCTGGCAGAAGGTCTATGGAAAATCTCCCTAGTTTATTTATAGGAGCAACTTGACTTTTAAGTTTTCTCGGAGCTATAATTCCTTCAGGGTGGCTACTCACTCCACAGATGTAGATGGTAATTCCTTCATGACCTTTCATCCTATATAATGATTATCAAAGTGTTTCTGGTTTAATGCCCTTTTTGAGGAAAAAGTCTTGTGTTTTCAATGCACTTAGGTGTTTATTGTGTTATTTTTGTTTTTGTCTGATCAATCAGTTGCCAAACGGTGTCACTTACCACACTGGAACATACCAGGACAGGTTAGCTAAACTTCAAGATCATCTCCGTCAACTCTCCATCCTCTTCCGGAAACTAAGATTAGTTTATGATAAATGCAATGAAAACTGTGCAGGATTGGATCCTATTCTGATAGAGGTAAGTTTTAGTGGTAGAGTATGGGGGCAGTAATCAGAAAGTAAGACATTTTTCTCTGACTAAAGTGGCAATAGGAGTAATTATTTCTCCCTGTCTGTTATTTCAGTACAGTCTTAGCTATTGAACTAGGTTGATTTATCTAAAGAAGACTAAAATATATGTTAACATGGTTGCCAGTTGTGGGATATATGTATTTAAAAAAAAATTCTAATAAGAATGTTGAAATACATTAGTTAGATAACTTATCTATCATGTGACCTGTATAGAAGATAAGATGCTCTGAATTTTGAGTCTGAGCCAAATCTAATTTCAGCTCTTAAGTCTTTAGATTGTTAGTGATTTTTTAATACTTTATCCACAATCTTAACTGTTCAACAATAGAATTGTACATGTTTTCTATTTAGAAATGTAAAAATGTCAACTTTCATAAAAGTTTTTTAAAATTTTCAAAGTGCTATACAAATGTTAGTTATTATTCTCCTTAAGATTTTTACTAGTAATGCTAATTCAGATTTGAGGTTTGGATTAGTGTTTATCTTTTTTACATTTCAAAATAGTTGCTTAAATATATAATATAGTTGAGTAATAAAGGTGTATTTCAATTATGTCGAGTATGTGATACTTCTGTTTGTTACCTCTTCCATCTCATTTTGCACCTTTGTTTCCAAAGGTAAAGAAATAAATTTTCTCAGTGCTCTGATTTTCTGCTTCAGTGCCATCAACATTTACTTAACACCTACTAGGTGTGACCATATTGATCAAATTGATTTCGTTTAAATGGAGACTCGTAAAAATCGTAATGGAAACTTTAAGTTTATATTCAGATTATTTTGTTCTGAAATTTATTGAAAATATTTAGAGCTTTTCTTGAAAAATATTAATTTTTGATTATACTTGGCTCAAGTGAGCTTTAACTTCAAGTTATCTAAACAGAACTTGGCAAAACAAAATAGATTGTTTTTGGTGGAAAGAGTATTGGACTTGGGAGTCAAGACTTGGGTTCTGATTTTATCTCTGCCACTTACTACCTGTGTGACCTTGGGTAAGTCACTTGACCTCTCTGGGCCTCATATTCCTTGTGTATAAAATGAACGAATTGGACTAGATAACTTCCCAAGGTCTCTTCTAGCCCTAGTTTTATGACCCTAGGAGTACTTATTAAAATGATAATTTTTTTAATGTTGATGGACATTTTTAAACTCATGAAAATATTTCTTTGAAGCTGTCACTAAACTGAAATTTACGTATGTGCTGCTATAAATAAACATTTTACATGCTGCAAAATATCAACATTATTCTAAGCTTTGAGTTTTATTTGTATTCTGCACATTTTAACTTTTTTCACCATCTTTCTAGCAACTCATTCCTTATGTGGAAGAAGATGGCTCAAAGAATGATGACCGTGGTGCTTCTGGCCAACTTCGTTTTGCCAGTGAAGAGAGGAGAGAAATAGCAGAAGTAAATAAAGTGAGTGATTATTTTACATTTTTATGTTTTAGAATTATTAGTTAAATAGTTAAGTGATTTCAAGATGGTTCAAAGACCTTATTATAGAGTCCTTGAAAGGAATATCTTACTTATGCAAAGATCTTTTACCCAGCAATTCCCTATACCATAGGTGAAAACATGAAGTTAGCAAAAACAGTCTTTAAGTGACCAAATCTTATGTAAATCTCACAGGTCAGCACATGCACTTAGAAGAGAGAAGCTCATACAGAGCTTCTTTTCCTGTTTGCTTTACATAGCTTTGTCAATCCATCAACGAGCATTTATTAAAAGCCTACAGTCTTGATTATCTGGTTTCACAGCAGAATAGGAGTAGAAACTAAAAAATATGTCTTTTGGAGGTGGATAACTGTAAGAAGACACCTGAGAATGGGAAGTAGACAGAAAAGCTATTATAACACATTATAATAATTGATATTTCTAATTGTGACCTTTAGTTATCGAGAAAAGATTAGGAATTATACTGAGATGTTGAGAGGTCAGATAATTATATTATCCATTTCATTTTAATTGCCCAGTAATTCTTCTTTTTAAAAAAAAGCAATTATCTAAAAAAGCACATTTGGAACAAACATTATAAAATGTTTTATTTATCTTCTTTTGCAATGGGAAAATTCAAAATTTTTAATTCAATAGTACTTTTTTTTTTAATGTTTGGGTATGTGTGGGAATAAACACTATCCATCTAGAAAACTTAGTTATATTGAACAGTTACTTTGTATAAATTACAATTACTTTGTATAGACTGCCGTGACTACCACATTGCCACATGTTTAAGAAATATATTGATTTGTTTTGTTGATAAAATTGAAAGGTAATCTTGAGGACATCTGTCAAAGTGCCTTTAATAAACTGAAATTCTAAACCAGATCTTTAGAACTGATGCCCTGCAAAACTTCCCAGTGCTACTTGAACCTGATTAAAATGTAATTAGGGAAGGTTTAACAAAATAAAAATACAATACAACATGGATGATGTTAATTTGTGGTTTTCTAAGTCAGTATGCTATGAGCTTGACTCAGTAGTTCTATCAGCTAACACAAGAGCCTCTATTTTAGTAATCTCGTCTAGATTTCATTTTTGTTTTAAGATTGTAGCATTCATCTATTTGCTTTGCTATTTTCTAAGTCTTTATTTCTCTTCACAAAGACTTGTTAAACCATCTATTTTTTTTCAAGGCTTCAAATTTATTGCTGTTAAATTTCTTTTTTAAAAAATTTTATTTATTTATTATTTATGAAATAAAACAAGCATTTCCGTAACATAATAGAATAAAAAAGCTGATTGCATATAAAACTACAAATCTGTTATGTACAACTTGCGACTCTTTTAAAATATGTAATAAAGTTATGTAACTTTTTTCTTTTTTTCTTCCTTCCCCCCATCCCCCATAGAAATGATTACCATTAGGCAAATCTGTAGTCGCTCAAAGTTGTTCCTAAAACAGTATTGCTATTTTTGTATACAATGGTCTCTTGGTTCTGCTCATTTCACTCTTCATAGACCAGTTACATATTTATCTAAACATGGGGCTGCATAATATACTTAAGAGACTATAGGTAGTCATATGAACAGTTATAGATTTGAGATACCTGTTCCATTTAGTTTTTTTTTTTTTAACAGTTTTAAAGGATGAGGCTTTTCTACCTGATGTTGGTAACCTATTCTAGCATTTAATTAGCTGTGTAGTCAGGAAGTTTGGCTTTTTTTAACGTCTATCTTATAATGCAATTGAAACCTCTTTATTCAGTTTTCTGTGAAGATAGAAAACAAAATGACTAGTCATTGACTTTTTTCTCTAATGTAGTTGGAACCAGTTAATCCCTAATAGACTGTTCCCTAGCCTAACTTCAATTCCTTCTGTTTTTTTATTCATTTAACAATGTTTCTTATGTTTTGCAACTTTTTAAATTTTTTCTAAAAATAACTTTAAAATATCTTGATACAGTTCAGCTTTCTATTAACTACAGTAATTACATTGTAGGGAAATTTAAGTTTTTCAATTCCTTTATAAGGAATGGGCATCCCTTCTACTTCTACTCTAGTTCAGATCGTTCTCGTTTCATGTCTTTACTATTGCCATAGTCTTTTTAACTAGCTTTTCTATCTCCTACTTCATTCCATATCAGATACTAAAGTCAGATCGGTGTACCTGAAATTACCCTTTTGCATATATCATATTCTTCTACAACTCCCCCCGCAAAACAAAACCAAACAAACAAATAAAACCTTTAATATTTTGTATTCTCTGTAGAATAAAGTACGGATTCTATAGCCTGGCTTCCAAGGACTTCAACATTCAGCCTTTAGTTTATCCCTTTCAGTCTCCCCATGTGAAGATCTGTGTTAGCCCAACTGCTGGTCTATTTTTGTCTTCTCTAAATTCATCATTTGTGTAGACCTGCCTCTGTATCTTTGTTCACACCACCTCTTTTTTCTGTAGTACCAGGTGGCACAGTGGCTAGAACACTGGCCTGTAGTCAGGAAGACCCAAGTTTAAATCCAGCCTCAGTGACTCAAGTCCCTGGGTGACCCTGAGCAAGTCACTTAATCACCGTTTGCCTCAGTTTTCTCAACTGTAAAATCTAATTACAGTACCTACCTCATTGTAGGGATCAAATGAGATAATATTTGTAAAGCACTTATTACAGTGCCTGGTACATAGTGGGCACTCTATAAATGCTTATTCCTTTTCTCAGTCCTCCCCTCCCCAATACCCCATAATCATCACCATGCTTATTGAATTTCTACTCATCCTTCAAAGGTTATTTATCTTTTTAAGAGATTGTCACTTATCAGGGCAGGTAGCACAGAGCAGCTAGCAGGCACAGTGGATAGAGCACCTGCCCTGGAGTCAGGAGAACCTGAGTTCAAATCTGCCCTCAGACACTTATTAGCTATGTGACCCTAGGCAAGTCAACCCCACTTGTCTTATATCCCCCAACTTAATAGTGGGCCGTTAAGAGGAAGAGAGTGTTTTATATTTATTTGTATATGTTTAGTTATGATATGCCACAAATTTAGGAAGCCCTTAATAAATGTTTATTGATGATAATACTTTAATAATATATGAAATATGGTTCTTAACACCAATGATTCTAAATTGTATAAGTATTTTTCATTTTTTGGACCTGTCTTTCTGCACAAAATGCTTTTAAAAGGCTACTAGAGAAGATGATATTCAAGTCCATTCATCTTTATTGGTGTATAAAAATCATTTCAAGAGTCAAAAAGGGATTTCTTTAGGACTGTAGTTGTTTGGATTATGTGATCTGAGATTTTTTCCACCTTATTCCGCCAGATAGGCAGGTCTGTAGATTTCTTTAGATATAGAACATTTTGGGTGTAATTCTTAATGACTTTTTTCTGTTTTTGTTTTCCTCTATGTACTAGGTATATTTTAACTTAATATAAATAAAATATCTTTTCTTTGCCAACTTTCTTTACAGAATACCATATTAATACAGCAAATGATAATCTGCCTTCTAATTTCATGAGAATTCTGTGAGGATTGTGTAGTATTATGAAAGCATTGTAATCAAAAAAATCAGAGAGATACAATTCATTTTGATTTTGAAGTATTTTTCCATCACTTTTCTATGTACCTATTTTCTTCAGTTCATTTTATAGTTTAGTGTCACAAGCAAGACTCAAATATTTCCCTGGTAAAAGACAATTTTCATATAAGACATGTAGATTGACATTAAACAAGTTCTGTACCTAAGCAAAAATCAGAATGAGTTGTTTTTAAAAAGAATTTTATTTAGATGGCTCTTTAATTGATTGACTTTTTCACTCCCCACAAAACTCTTCTAAATATTCTTCTCTTCCCCGCCAGGCTCCCAAACCTCCCCATCTCCCACCCTCTGAACTGAGAACCTTTTATTTGACTAAGAAAATTAAGATCATTTGTCATGAGGTCCTTCTTCCTTTCTCATAGGATCATAGAACTACAGTAAGAATATACCTTAGAGGACTTTTCTTCTAACACTATCCTCCTCCACACTCCCCAATTTATAGATGAAGAAACTGAGTACATACTTGGTGCAGACCTTGTTAATCAAACATTTCCATTAGAGACTTGCTTAAGATCACACAAGATTCAAGGCAAGATTTGAACTCAGTTTTTACTGACTCAAAGACTAACTCATTATTTACTACACCATGCTGCCCCTCAAAACCTCCTGGCATCATTACCCACTCTCTCCTCCTTTCCCCTTTGTCTCTGATAATGAGGTGGGCCTTCTCCTTCCAAAGCCAAGTCTTCTCTGTATGCCCTTGGCCACATCTTCTCCAGCAAATTGCTCTCCACTGACT
This sequence comes from Trichosurus vulpecula, assembly GCF_011100635.1. Taxonomy (NCBI): domain Eukaryota; kingdom Metazoa; phylum Chordata; class Mammalia; order Diprotodontia; family Phalangeridae; genus Trichosurus; species Trichosurus vulpecula. The sequence continues at coordinate 123,024,803 of NC_050573.1, read as the reverse complement.
TCCCTCTCTTTGGTCTTCAACATCTCCCTCTCTGTTGGTTCCTTCCCTATTTTCAGACATGCCCATATCTTCTCCTTACTCAAAAACTTTACTCCTGTTATTCTGAGTGTTTCCTTTCTTAGCCAAACTCTGAGAAAAAGTTGTCCTCTCTAACTGACTGCTTTCTCTCATCTCATTCCTCAGCCCTTTTAAAGCTGGCTTCAGGCTTTGTCACTCAGTTGAAACTGCTTTCTCCAAATTTACTAGTGATCTCTTAGTTGACAAATTTGATGGTCTTTTTAAAATCCTAATCATTCTAGTCCTTTCTGCTGCATTTACCACTATTAACCACCCTCTTCTCCCAGATACTCTTTCTTCACTGGGTTTTCGTGACAGTCTCTTCTAGTTCACTTCTAACTTGTCTGACCACTGCTTTTCAGTCTTCTTTACTAGATCATTATCTATATAATTTCCCCTGTGGGTATTCCCAAAAGTTCTCTCCTGGGCCCTATTCTCTTTTCTGTCTATACTCTCTCCTTTGGTCATGGCCTCATTAGCTCCCATGGATTTTAATTGTCATCTTTATGCAAATAACTTACAGATGCAATCCCATCAGTCTCTCTGAACTTTAGTCCTGTGTTATCAAGTGCCCACTGGACATTCAAAGTGGATGTCGGGATGTGTCTCAAATTCATCATAACTGGATTAGAACTCATGTTTCTCATGAAATTTCAATTTAATAAACATTTATTGAGTTCTTGCTAAGTGCCAGGCACAGTGGGGATACAAAAAGAGGCAAAAACAGTTCCTGCCCTCAAGGACCTTACAATCTAATGGGGAGAGGACAGGCAAACAAACAAAGCAACCTATATTCAGGATAAATAAGAAATAATTAACAGAGGGAAGGCACTAGAACTAAGAGGGGTTGGGGAAGGCTTCCTGTAGGAGGTGGGATTTTAGTTGGAATTTAAAGGAAACCTGGAAGGTCAGTAGATGGAGAGGAGGGAGAGCATTCCAGGCATGAGGCACAGCCAGAGAGAATGCCCAGAGACAAGAGATGGAGTGTCTTGTTGGACAGCCAGAAATACGTTGTCACTAGATAGAAGAGTGTGTGTTGGGGAGTAAGGTGTTAACTGAAAAGGTAGGAGGGGGCTGTCTTTCCTTCAGATTCGTCTATTTTTGTTAAAGACACCACCATTCTTCTAGTGTCCCAGGTTCACAGCCCCAGCATTATCTTTGACTCCTTAACTCCCCCTCATTATCACCATTCCTACCTCCACAACATTTCTTGCGTCTGACCCCTTCTCTGCTCTTAGAGTCATGACTTTTGTTTAGGGCCTCATTATCTTTTACCTGGACTATTGTAATGACCTCCTACTTGAACTCCCTACCTTAAGCCTCTTACCCATTCTGTCCACTCTCCACAAAGATATAAGTGTTACTTTGCCTAATTAAAGATATGATCATATGACTCTCCTCCTTTTCAGCAAACTCTAGTGTTTGTTATACGCTAGGATAACATATAAATTCCTCTCTGGCTTTTAAAATCCTTTACTACCTTGTCCCATCCTCTCTTTCCAACCTCATTATACACAATTCCCCTTCCCACACTCAATCATCTAACCAAATTGACCTTCTCTCTGTTCTTCACACAAACTATTGCCCATTTCTGTAATTCACTTCTTACCTTAACCTCATAGATTCTGTCTCTTCCCTCAAGCTACAGCTCAGGTGCCACATTCTGCAAAAAAACCTTTCTGAATGTCTCCAACTGCTACGGACCTTGCCCTTAACTATTTTGTGTTTATTTGTATTTATTCTGTATGTGATTATATATGTATTTGTAGACTGCTTGAGTGAAGGAGTTGTTTTATTCCCTATATTTGTATCCTCAACTCATAGCACAGTCCCTGGCACTTAGTATACTCCTAAGAAATTGTTCATTGATTTGTGATTTCACCTGAGTACTCTTTTTTTCTCTTTGAAAATACAAATCCTCTAAGCCTTCTATCCTATGTAGTTCTAACAGAGTGGTACCTGGTCTTGTTGGAGGATTTCCTCTTGTTCTTTTAGTATCTTAAGGGTTCCAATAAAATACTAGTTACTTGTCCATCTGTAACCTCTCATTCTTTCTATGTAACAGGTTGATCTTTTTTAGTCGTTATGTAGCCTTGATGGTTTTTACACCATTTATTGCTCACATATAGTCATTGGTAATATGCCATGGTTTGCTCATGCCCATCTTCTGAGATCTACAGCCATGTAGAACAGAGGTTGGCAAACTATGTCCAGCAGGCAGAAATCTGTCTATCCATCTGTTTTTGTACAGCCTATGAGTTAAGAATCATTTTTACATTTTAAATAAAGTCTTATTCATTTAAAAATGTAAAAACCATTTTTAGCTGCATACTGGACAAAAAAGAAACTGTGGACCAGTTTTGGTCTTCGGACCAAAGTTTGCTAACCCCCTGATAATAGAACATAGCGTGGTAATTGTTAAACTGACAGACTTGGAGTGACTGCTACTTTAAAATCATTGAAAGTACTAGTTTTCTAAGTGTAATTTTTCTGGCTTTCATCCTCTTTAGTTTCCAGATCATTATTTGTCTGCAAAACTTGTTCATGAAGGGTAGCTAGGTGGCGCAGTGAGTAGAGCACCGGTCCTGGAGTCAGGAGGACCTGAGTTCAAATTCAGCCTCAGACACTTGACACACTTACTAGCTTAGGGTAGCATGTGACCTTAGGCAAGTCACTTAACCCCAAGTGCCCTGCCTTCCCCCCTCCAAAAAATATAAACTTGTTCATGATATACACTTGATGTGCTAATTCTACCAGTGCACTATCCACCTGTTATCAGTGTATGTATGTACATCTGTGTGTATGTGTATACATATATATATGTGTGTGTGTGTGTGTGTGTATGTGTATAATTTTCGTGTTTTTTCATTGTGGAGGATTAGCTTGATTTCTTTGATGTCATTGTGAATTTCTGTGAGATGGCTTTGTATTATTCCAGAGCTTAATGCAATTTGCATCCTCTCCTGTAGTTAGGAACATTGTATTGTTGTTCAGTCATTTTTGGTCATGTCCAACTCTTTGTGAGCCCATTTGGGGTTTTCTTGGCAAAGATACCAGGGTGGTTTGCTACTTTCTTCTCCAGCTCATTTGGAGAACCACAATATATAAAATGGAGCAAAAAGAAAAGGAGTAGAAAAAATACCTTTGATTAGTGGTGGGTAAAAGCTGGTTTGACAGTTCTGCTTAACATAACATTTTATTGGAGCCAGTTAATAGTATGAAGCATGGCATGCCCACATTATTTTTCCCTGTGGCATTTTAGTGACCCTGGTGATAATGTACCTAGAGTACAGGAGCAATAATAAAGAGGTCATAGGATCAAACGATTTAGAGTTAGAAATTCAGAAATTATCCTCAAATAAATCATAGCTCTAGAGCTGTAAAAAAGCTTATCTAATCTAACCCCCTAATTCTGTACATGAAACTGAGACCCAGAGAGGTTAATTGATTTGCTGAAGATATCATAGGTAGCAAGCACATGGCAGAGCTAGGATTTGAACTCAGATCCAATCACACCAGTTAAGCACTCCAAGTTGAGTGTACTTTCTGCTCTTCCACACTGCCTTTCATGTGCCAAAAATGTTAGTGAAAAGTAATAACATCTCTTACCCTCCTTGTCCCCATGCCATTAGAAAAAAATGTGCCTTGATCAACTGGAGCAGTGATACTGGGGTGGGGGTGGGGGTGGGGGGGGTGCCTCTTCATGCTCATGCTCATCCTTTTCTTGTTTCCCTTCCTGTGGTAAGAAGTACGGGGTCTTAGTCATTGGCCCAGGAAGCAGGCTCTCCTGTCACTTCATATAATCAAATTGGGGTTCCCTTTTATTCTAGGTAGGGGTTTATTTTCATACTGGCATTACTTTTCCTTAACCTGCCTATGTATTACCTGCTCTTGTCTACGGTATGAAGTGGAAACATCTTCCTCGAGTGTGCAACCTTATGTTTTGCTGCCTAAGCAGTCTTGGACGGTTCTCTTAGGTTCTATGGGCTTACATTTCCTTTTCTGTAAAATAAGTGGATTAAATCAGTTGATCTCTAAGGTCTCTTCCAGCCCCAAGTTCTGTCATCTTGCTGCTGTGCCCTCCCATTTCCAGCCTCTTATGTTATACATTTTTTTTAACTATTATCTCACATGCTATCATCAAAGTAATCTTAAAATAATGGTTTCATCATTTCATTTCCCTATTCTCTTAACCTTCAAAATTTAGCATGTAGGTGCAGCCAAAATTCCTTATGATTTACAGCCCTTCACAGTCTGGCCCCAACCTACCTTTTCAACATTATCTCCTACTACCCTCACCAAAAGAAATTCTCTGCTTGTAGTCTAGCTGGTCTCCTAAGTATATTCAGAACAGGCTTTGCAAATTCCTATCTCCCTGTTGTTCACACTGCTCACTCCCAACACCCTTTTCTCCAGGCAGCCAAAGTACTGATCTTTCAAAGCTTGGTTCAGATTTCACTTCTTTAATGAATAGAGTGAGGGACTTAGAATGAGGAAGATCTGAGTTCCATCTTAACCTCTGACATTTACTAGTTTTGTAAATAAATGGGCAAGTCACTCTGAGCCTCAGTCTTCATCTGTAAAAAATGAAGGGGTTGTGTTATTCTTTTTCAACCCATGGTCCTCTCCAACTCCCCTGAATTACTGTAGCATTTATTTTCTCCATCATTCATTTAGTTATTATTGTTAATATTGTTAGTGTTGTTACATTCCAAGATAGACTGTAAGTTCCCTGTGAGCTTATTTGGTTGATGATTACCTGACTTGGCCGACTATTTCAGGTGAGCCCATCATGCTTCACCACCTACTACACCACCATCTTCTCAACAGCCCAGCTAACAACCTTGCTGCCACAGATGTATCTCCACATTCTCCTCTGTCCCTCCTTTTTGGAACCGTGTTCAAATAAACTGCCATTGCATTGGAAAGGAGTGTGCCAGACTGTTCTCCCTTGGTCACACTCACATCCCTATAACTTTCTGGACTAAAGGGCCCCTCCTTGGCCACCCATTCCCCTATTATAAGGGGATTATCTTTGCTTTTGCGTTTGCATTCTCAGGTCATAGCAAAGTGCTTGGCATATAGTGAGCATTTAATAAATGCTTTTTCATTCATTTATTCATTCATATTCTCTCATTAAATTCTTCATTGAGACTCCTCCTAGCTGGTTGCTCTAGATTTTTTTTTCCCCATTGTTTGGACACCTGGAAGCACAGCAACTATCTTGGTAGTATGTTGGAGCCTATTCACACCCACTACACACCTCTTTATTCCTATTTTTCATCCATTCTTTATCCTCCTTGCAGTTTCATCTTTAAATGCCCTGGAATTATTTGACTTGGACCTCTCACTAGGGTTTCCTAGGGTTGGTTTTCCGCCACCATTTCTCCATGTTTTATAAACAATGCTGTTCATACTCTGCTACCATTCTGCTCTGTTAAATTTTACTCTCTAAGCCTGTATTGCTCTTGGTCTGCCAGATCACTTCAGTTGTCAAAGAGATTTAAGAGTTGGTTGACTGAGACACTATCTAAGCTTTCATTTTTTTCCTCATTATTGTAGCAAATCGGACTTTGAAATGGTGATAGACTGTGTCAATGTTTGTTATTTTATCCACTCCCCATTTTTCACTATCACCAGCTTATTTGAATGTCATTTTGGAGTTGCCTCATTTTTTTCCATATCTTTTCATTTTCTAATTTGGCATTGATTTTTTTTACTTTGATCTAATGTGTCTATAATCTGATTATATACAAACGGCTGATTTGGAAATGACTCTGTGGTTAATAACATGTTTCATGTTAATTATTTTTATTTTTGTGCTGTTCACAGTGTTGGTATTCACAGTTGTCTAGTGCCTCTTGACTCCTCTTGAAAAAGTGTTCATGATGTAGAGGGGTGAGACTTCAGCATAGTCTCTAAACATTGTCCTCTTATGCCTTCTAAACTGTGTGTACCCAGATTTTCACCAAGGTGGGTCTTGCCAAGTTCTTAGAAGAATTTTTCTAATTAAACCCTAAGTTTCTTAGAATTTGTTTTTTAGACCTCAAAATGTTTTGCCTAGGCATATTTCTTAATACATTCTTTTCCTCTCTGTAAATGTTTTATTTTCTCCTTTGTTGTTTTTTTAAACATACAAAAAATACATATATACATATATTAGAATACTTTCCTTGTGAGTAGAGATTGTTTCATTTGTTCTTGTATCCTCAGAGCCTAACAAAGTGCTTGTCACATGGTAAGTACTTTTAATAGATACTTGTTGATTTGATTGTGTTTAAACCTCTGGATTAAATGCCATTAACTGTTTAAAATTAGAGGAAAAGAAAACTTTGAAACAGACAGCTACAAAGTGCCCAGTGCTAAAAATTTTCTACCACCTTGCATTCCTGAATTCCATATTCCATTCTTGAATAAAATATAAAAATGTGAATTTTAAAGGTTAGGCATTTCAGTCAGTAAACATTTATGAAACATCTACTATGTGCAAGGCACTGTGCTGAGTGCTGGAGATAGAAAGAAAGGCAAAAGACAGAAGGGTTCCTTGCCCTTAAGGAGCTCACAGTCTACTGGAGACAACATGCAGTCCACAGTTAATAAATAGGTTGGGATATTGGCGATTGATATGTCATCCTAATTCTTCCCACTCCATATTTGTCATCTGAGGTTAAATGAAGGTAACCTTAACCACACAGAGGCAGTTTTTATTTTACAAATTCTTTTAAATTGCTGTTTGTGATGGAAAAGGTGGGTGAGTAGTTTTTATTTTGTTGAGGTATAATTGAGAATATATGTTTAAGAATTAAAGCATTTGGATAGAGTGTCACATTTGGCATGAATATCAAGTAGCTTGCCATGACTTTGCATACATATATTTTAAAGTCTCTTCTATACTTACACATTCACCTGTGAAAGTATCAAATTAAGCACAGCTGATGAATTTTGAAAATAGCACCTGTCAAGCTCTGTTAAATCAATCAATGGCAAGATTGTGTATTTAAATCATAGATAGTCAAGAAAATGTATTTACATTTTCTAACCACTAATAAGCATAACTGTCAGTTTCACTTTTGATAGTTCTGTGACATGTTTTGGCTCTTGATATTTTACTTGTATGCTAATTTGTTTCTTGACACTCTGTGCCATAATCATATTTTGAGAATCACACTTTGAATGTATGATAATATAAGCCTTTCTTTTTAAAAAAAACGAGGTGTGACTTGACTGGAGTTAAAGTGTTACCCTGGAAAATAAGTCTGTGTGGGATGCAAAATCGATCATCAGTAACAAGTTATAAAAACAGCCTTATAACGTCAGACAACAAGCATTTATTAAGCACTTACTATATGAAGGGAATAAAAGGAAAGGCAAGAACAGGGTCCCTACTCCTCAAGGGCTCTCATTTCTAATGGGAGAAAACAAGGATGACTGGATGGATAGATGGATGGATGGATAGACAGACAGAGAGATAGACACATGCCACAAATATATTTATTATTTGTGGGGGAGCATACATATACAAGGTGAATTTTAGGTAATCTCAAGGGGAAGGAATTAGTACTTGGAGGGACCATGAAACAAAAGCCTCTTGCAGAAGATGAGATTTGTGCTGAGTCTTTTGTGCCAGGAGACAGAGGTGAGGTGAGAGAGCATTTCAGGCATTGGGGACTACCAGTGAAAAGGTATGGGGCGTCCTGTTTGAGGAAAAGCAAGAAAACTAGTGTTACGGGATCAGAGTATGTGGAAGGGAATAAAGTATAGGGAGACTTGAAGGTAGGAAGGGACCAGATTATATGAAGGGCTGTAAAAGCCACAGAGGCCACTGGAACTTACTGAAGAGAGTGAAATGCTCAAATCTACAATTAGAATATTCCACATTTTCTAACTCGCATATACATGTATTGATAGAGAGAGACATGAAATCATAAGTGTATATTCTCATATACCAGAGTTTTATATATATAAACGAGCATTGTTTTTCAAAGTAAACAATGTCTTAGGTCCCTTTTAGCACAAAAAACTGATTCTGTGACTTTGATTCCATATCCTTTGAAGGCTGTATTATTTATTTTGACAGTGCTGCCACTATTAAAATGTTTTTGGGATACTCTTTGTGAATCGCTTTTAGAATTAGCTTGTGCCACACAAGAAATTGTCTTTTTACTTAAAAACTCATACTTCATTTCAATCCAGAATCAGTATCCATCTCACATGATTGCTTGCTTTATTGCCTGTTTTTATAAAGTTCACAAACTAAGAATGATTTTTACATTTTTTATATAAAGTTTTATTGTGTGCCAACCCTTGTTCTTCATGATCACTTAAAGACTGACAATTATTTTATGATTACATTTCTTATTTAGGACTTCAGTTTGAACTTTTATTTTTAAAGTCTGGAAAAGAAGTTCTAATTTTAGGGAAGAGGTTTTATTTTGAAAGATTCTTGATGTTTCACCTAACTTGGAAAAGATTGGACACAAGGTAATGAACTCATGTTTAAAAGAATTTCATTCTTTCTGACAGTATAGAAGGTCTTTTATTAGACATGCAGTATATTTTTATACCAAAAGTAGTAGAAACAGCACCAGAGTAAAAATAAAACAGTTTGATGTGCCTTTAGTGTGAATCATTATACCTTTCATTTAGATTTACACTCGGCAGAGTGTTGCCCAGATTACTCCATATTCATAAGATACTGAGGAGAGCAAGAGTTCCCAGATAATTTTGGCAAATGAAGGAAGAAAAGAAAAATCTTAGAGAATAGTAAGAAAAGTCAAAAGATAGTTCCTGAGAAAATGTTTCCAAATTTATCTATTCCTAAGGCAAAGATAAATAAAGTATATAATTCATGGCCTAAGTTCAATCAGTCAACATTTATTAAATGCCTACTATGTGCCCAGGCTCTGTGCTAAGTACTGGGGTTATGAAAAGAGGCAAAATCAGCCCCTGCCCTCAGGAAGCTTACCCTCTAACGGAAGAGACAGAATGCAAACATATCCAAAGCAACGTATATACAGGATAAATAGGAAATAATTAACAGAGGGAAAGGACTGGAATTAAGAATTGGGGAAAGTTTCTTATTGAAGGTAGGATTTTAGGAGTTAGAGGAAGCCAGGGAGGTCAGTAGATGGAGCAGGGGAAAGAGGGAATTCCAGACATAGAGGTCAGCCAGAGAGAATTCTGGAAGGTGAGAGATGGAGTGTCTTGTTTGTTGGATAGCCAGAAGATCAGTGGCACTGACTCGAAGAATTATATGTTGGGGAGTAAAATGTAAGAAGACTGGAAAGGTAGGAGGGGGTCTAGATTATAAAGGGCATTGAGAAAGAGCATTTTGTATTTGCTTCTGGAGGCAATAGGAAGCCACAGGAGTTTATTGAATAGTGAGGTGATATGCTTGGATCTGTGTTTTAGGAAAATCACTTTAGTGTCTATGTGGAGAATGGATTTAAAGGGGGAGAGAGTTGAGGCAGGTAGACCCACCATCAGACTATTACAGCAGCCAAGGTGTGAAGTGATGAGGACCTACACATACTAGATTGATGTCAGTGTCACAGGAGAAGGGGGTGTGTTTCAGCAGTGTTACAAAGATGAAAATGTCAGCCCTTGGCAAGCACTTATGTATATGAGGGGTGAGAAATAGTGAAGAATTCAAGATGACTCCTAGTTTGGGAACCTGAGGAACTGAGAGGATGGTGTTGCCCTCTAAAATAGTAGAGAAGGTAGGGAGAAGGAAATGTTTAGGGGGAAAAGATAATGATGACTCTAAAATATTAATTTATTTTATGGCTTTTCTCCATTCAGTGCTAAGCTTTTGCAACTTGGCCTAAAGTGCACAATTTCTGTATAGCCAATTTTTTTTTTTTCAGAACACAACCCCTCCTTACCTTTCATTCAGCAGAAGCTAGATGGCACAATGGGTAGAGCATATATATACACATATATATTTTTTTCTTCTATATATATTTTTTCTTCTATACAGTTCTGAATCCCATAGATATGTGCAAATTGTAGGGATAGATTTAAGCTCAGTATAATGACATTTTTTCCTTAGCAATTAGAGTTTTCTACAAATAGAAAGGGCTGCTTTGAAAGGTAGTGGGTCCCCTGAACTTGAGGCTATTAAAGAAAAACTGGATGTCCTTTCTTTAGGAATACGGTAGACAGGATTCTTGTTTGAATACAAGTTGGCCTACTTCCAAATCCTAGCTCAGTCACTTATCTTTGTAACCTTGGACAAGTCTGTTAACCTCTCTAGGCTTCAGGCTTCCTCATCTGGAAAATAAGGGGAGTTGCACTATACTAGAAGACTGCAGAGTCCTTTCAACCTGGAAATTGGTAATCTTTATTTTATCTCTACCCCTTTTCCTCCCTCCTGTTGCTATGTTCCCCTCTCTACTTTCCTTCACTTCTTTTTCTTAAGCTCCATCAGTTTATACAAATTATTACAAAAATGAGAAGGGGAATAGCAATAGTTGGAATGATCCATTTCTAAGGAAATGATGTATCAGAAGTAAAATATGGGTCTGTGGGCAGGGGGCAACCAATTCTGAACTGGTTTGACACCATAGAAAAAAGCAAATAGAAAGACTAGCTCTTGTATGTTATACTCATCCAAAAGTTTATTGTCATGCTCAGTAACTGTAGGAAGTGTTGGTTTATTGGTTTCTATTATGACAGAGACTTCATGGATTTGAGGTTCAATTTCCAGTCATTATCTTTTTTCTTTTTTTCTTTTTTTTTTTAGGCAGAGGAAGGCATTTTATTACGCTCCTTGAGAGAGCAGGTGTAGTGCTCACTGGAACACTCACCTCCAGTCATTATCTTATCAAAAATTCTGATCTAGATCAAAATTCTAGACCAAATCTAGACCATGCATTCAGCCTACTTTATATACAGTTACTACATAGCAGTATCTGTATGTTATATGAAATTGTATGATGTGCCAAAATTTCACTGTACTTCATTTCACTATAGGAAAAAAAAAACAAACTTAGAGTAGGGTTGGATCTAGGATTGTGAGTTGAAAGGGACCTTAAACCTCCTCATTTTACAAATGAAAGAACTGAGGGCCAAAGAGTACCCATTGCAAGCCAGTCTCTGTTAGTGAAGTGTTATTTAAATGCAAACTGTGATGATGATGATGATGATGATGATGATGATGATGATGATGATGAAGAAGAGGAAGGAGAAGGAGAACTGGATTCTTCTGAAAGAGTTTCTGATTTAATTTATTGCAGATTTAGGGGGACTGCTCATGGGATAATCTGCTTACATATAGTTAGTAGCAAAGCCATGATTAAAGCCCAAGCCTTTTCACTAGAAAATTCTAGAGAAGAAAAGACTGGGGTGGGAATATGGTAGTTGTCTTCCAAATATGACAAAATATTAAAGGGCTATTTTGAGAAAGAGGGATTAGGTCATTCCAGAAGGCAGAATTAGGAGCAGTAAAAACAAAACTTTTTTTTAACAATTTGATGGAAAGAACTAACCTAGGAAGTGGTAGATTCTCCTTTAGTGGAGGTCTTTTAGCAGAAACTGAATAAGCATTTGTCATGTATGTTGCACTAAGGATTTCTTTCAAGTATGGCCTGGACTAGATGGCCACTGTGATATCTTCCAACTCTAAAATTCTGACTCAAGCCATAGTAGAGTTTTTGAAACATTTTGAAAATATTTCAAAAGTCCTGAAAAGAACTTTGTGAAAAAAGATGATTTCATTCATGTCACTCTATAGTATAGATCTCTGTGGGGATAAGTTATCAGCCTTCATTAACAATTGAGTTCTCCAAATAAATGACAATGCTTTATCTAATTCTCCTTGGTTCGTTTATGCTGTGTAATTAAAACACATATTATACATTAGGATAATTAAAGACTCAAAATAGGCATTTTGTTTTTCCACAAAATATTTTGATGTTTTACATGTTTGCAATTGTCATGAGCTGCATTCCATTTTATTCTTTGTACCAGTAGACTAAAGTAGATACATGCATCTTTCTGAGTCAGATTGTAGAGTTATTTGTTTTTCTTTCATGAAAGTTAAATTGCCATGAAAGCCATATTGAGGAAGATCAGTAGTTCAGATTTTGAAGCTTGCTGCCCATTTCCCTTTAGGGTTACAAATAAGTATTGCACATATATATTAATTTGTATAATGTTTTAATGTAGACTCTGTAGGGTAGAATAATCAAATAGATTATCTTCTCTTTCCAAATCACCCCAAAGCCTAATGTTTTGTTATTGTTGTTGTCTTTATGCTAAAATGTCATCTGGAATATCCTAGGCTACAGAGAAAGTTCTCTTGCACATTTCATTCATAGAGTTTCCAAAAGGTTGTTTCAAGCCAATCTGATGGAACTACCAGTGATGAGTATTTGAATTGTTCTGGGGATTTTCAGATTTAATCCCACAGATTTGGAGAGACTGCTCATAGGATAATGTAATGCTTAGTTTAGGGTAGATAAGTTTCCAAGACAATTTTAAAAATTGCTCTTCTACTTCAGCTGCTTCGAAGTATCCTTCACATTATTAGGGAGATATCTGTTTATTGAAGAAATATCTTCCTATAAATTGCACAAGTATAAGCAGTCCTGATTTTCAGGGAACAACATGGGTCCCACATTTTAAACAAACTCTTTAAAACAGTAGCCCTCTTATTTGGGTTTTAAAAATGGTTCCCTGTGTTGTTCATTTTGCTTAATGTGTATATGGCTCTGTGCTATATGCTTGGATAGAGCTTCCAAGGTGATAAGCTGGAAAGTGTGGAGAGCATGAGGTTGTATGCCCTGAAACCTTCTCCAGGGGCTTGTGAAAGGGAAATTTTAGGGATTGTGATTGATTCTCTTTTTGGCTTAGGGAAGGAGGTGAATTTACAATGGCTCTATCTCTACCCCAACAGAAGATGTCGCTTATTGCAGGGAGCTTCCTTTAGGATATAAATACAGGAGCAAAATAGGAAGAGTAGAGGTTAATTTTTGAGGGAGAAAGAGGCTTCACACTTCTGAGGATTAAGCACAGGTGAGTGTAATGGTAATCAGGGTGGTACTTTTTGCCTTTATTTTTCCTTGAGGAATGCTCAGCACTAAAGCAGTCGAGTACCTTAGATGAGTCTTGCCTTTCAAATGTAATGGCAAACAAAGTGGATTTTTTTGTTGTCTTTTGTTTGAGTGCTTCTCAACACTAAAGCAGTCAAGTCCCTTTGATGAGTCTTGCCTTTGTTTCAATCAAAAGTCTTTGATTGGATCAAGAGTCTTTGATGACCTTTGTAAGCCTAGCAAGGCTTAGGTCACATGAGTTTGAGTCACATGGTTATGATGCCCTCTGACCCTGAAGGGGTATATAAGTTCTGGGGCTCTGTCACTGGAAGAGTGTCCTGTGATTTGACTAGATGAGACTGGGTCACGGAGCCCTCCCAGCTTTGAAAAGAAGCACCCAGATGTTGGTGTTTCTCCCTCTGGTAACTGTGTATGTATTACTATGAATAGATAGAAGCCTGCTGATTTGTGTTATTTTGCTCTGTTTATGTTTTCTGTTTGTATTTGTTCTGAAGTTCAGGGTGTTGACTTTCTCCCCTGAACTAAGTGAATGATATATGTATGTTTAATTAAAGTGAGATTGTTAATCCCTTAAAGTTGCTTTCCTTAGAAAAGCAGATCAAAGAACCTGTGCTAGCAGCCCTCCTCTGTGCTGGTGTTACTGGCTTTACACCTCCACAGCAGCCACAAGCAGCATTGTTGTTACAGTGAGTAGACAGATGTAAACTCTTGGCTATTGTACAGTATTTGTCAAATAAGCTTTTTAGGAAGATATTTCTAAGACAAACTCACTTTCACAATAATAGAAGCTATTATATTACAGTATTTGGAAAATATTCCACCATTTTCTCATGGATTCTTTCATGTTATCTGATTTTAAATTAACATTTTTCTGTCTGTCATTGTAAGGCTTATTTTTCTGCATCCTAGTATTTTGGTTTTATTTCTGACAGTGTGGCTGACAAGTCTAAAACTGTCAAGATATATACTTAAAAATGTGTCAATAACTACGGAATAAATTTAAATATTTCTACGATAGACTTTTTGCCTTAATTATATTAAAGCTTTGCCTTCATATGTTTATATAGAAAGAGGCAGGTTGTAGAAGCAGATACATCATTGACCTCAAAGCCAGGAAAGACCTGTGTCAAAAGTCCTGCTTCTGATGCATACTTGATGTGTGTTCCTGAGTAAGTCACTTAAATTCTCAGTGCCCCAGGCAACTCTGTAAGACTAGAGGCTGCAGAGGAGGTACTGCCTGAACTGGTACAGGGATCTTCCTCACCAGGGAATTCCTTATACCAGCGGTATTACAGTGGAGCAGTCCCCCTCCTATATAAGGGTGTAAGTTTTTGTTTGTTTGTTTGTTTGTTTTGTTTTTTTCCCCACCAGGACACTATATCATTAGGTGATCTGAAATGTCGACATCCATGATTGGGACAATTAGTAGGGCATGTTTCAGTATCTGTAGCCAGTAATAACAGTATCTATTTATTTGGTACTTAATGTTTTTCCAGATACCTTCCCTCACAATTCTATGAAGTAAGCAGTGCAAATATTATTATTCCCATTTTATAGGTGAGGAAACAGAGTCTCAGAGAAAGTAAGGAATTCACCTCTAGTCATGTAATTTGTAAATATCAGATTCATGGTTTGATTTCGGGTCCTCCAGCTTCAGTACTCTTTTGGATGATCCATTTGGTCAAGAAATATATTCTTTGCTGACGTTACAATTGCATTCATGTTTAAGAGTGGGGGACCTGAAGTCAAGAGTGAAATGGGTTTGATTCCTACCCATAACACTTAATAATTGTGGGACCATGAGCTAGTAAATAATACTTCTCAGGATCTTTCTGTAGATTTAATGAGGTAAGGTTTGTAAAGCATTTTAAAAAAAAAAGTCAGATGTTATTAATAATTCAATATATGTTTATTAGCACCTACTGTGTGTAATCTGTGTGCAATGGGAGGGATACAAAAAAGTCAATCCCTGTTCTTTTGGAACTTACAGTACAGTGAGGGAGATAAAATATGTAGACCAAGAATTATAAGGTATAACATAAGAGGTATGAAGTACTCCAGTGATCCAGGGGCAGTATCATGTGATTCATAATAAAATAACTGACAGTAAGTATGTAAAGTTTTATTTAACTTGTAACAATAATGTTTTACTCTGTATGGTGCTTTAATTTTATAAAAGTGCGCTCACAAAATTATCTTTTATCCTTATAACAACTCTGAGCGAGACCAAGCCGTTTTTATTCCCATCTCATGGATGAGGAAACTGAAGCTTGAAGTACTTGAGTGACTTGCTCAGTCTAAAGTGGCAGAACCAGGTTTAAAACCTAGAGTTCCTGACTCCCAGTGCTCTTTCCCCTCTCATTCACCATAACAGACAGCATTCTTTTTTTTAATCATTATTTATTTATTTAATATTTTTAGTTTTCAGCATTGATTTTCACAAGAGTTTGAATTACAAATTTTCTCCACATTTCTACCCTTCCCGCCACTCCAAGGTGGCATATATTCTGATTGCCCCATTACCCAGTCAGCCCTCCCTTCTGTCACCCCACTCCCCGCCCCCATCCCATTGTCCCTTTGTTGTAGGGCAAGATAGATTTCTATGCCCCATTGCCTGTATATCTTATTTCCTAGTTGCATGCACTTTTTTTTTGAAAATATGCTTTTAAAACTTTGAGTTCCAAATTCTCTCCCCTCTTCCCTCCCCACCCACCCTCCCTAAGAAGGCAAGCAATTCAACATAGGCCACATGTGTATCATTATGCAAAACCCTTCCACAATACTCATGTTATGAAAGACTAACTATATTTTGCCCTTCCTATCCTATCCCCCTTTATCCAATTTTCTCCCTTGACCCTGTCCCTTTTCAAAAGTGTTTGCTTTTGATTACCTCCTCCCCCATCTACCCTCCCTTCTGTCATCCCCCTTTTTTATCTTCTTCCTCCTTCTTTCCTGTGGGGTAAGATACCCAATTGAGTGTGTATGTTATTCCCTCCTCAGGTCAAATCCGATGAGAGCAAGATTCATTCATTCCCCCTCACCTGCCCCCTCTTCCTTCCCAACAGAACTGCTTTTTCTTGCCACTTTTATGTGAGATAATTTACCCCATTCTATCTCTCCCTTTCTCCCTCTCTCAATATATTCCTCTCTCATCCCTTAATTTGATTTTTTTTAGATATCATCCCTTCATATTCAACACACCCTGTGCTCGCGCTCTCTCTCTCTCTCTTTCCATATGTGTATATATATATATACACACACATATATATACATATATATACATATATGTATATGTATATATGTGTATATATATGTATATGTACATGTACATATGTATATGTATATAACCTTCAGCTACCCTAATACTGAGGTCTCATGAATTATACACATCATCTTTCCATGTAGGAATGTAAAAAAACAGTTCAACTTTAGTAAGTCCCTTATGATATCTCTTGTTTACCTTTTCATGCTTGTCTTGATTCTTGTGTTTGAAAGTCAAATTTTCTATTCAGCTCTGGTCTTTTCACTGAGAAAACTTGAAAGTCCTCTATTTTTTTTTGAAAGTCCATATTTTGCCTTGGAGCATGATACTCAGTTTTGCTGGGTAGGTGATTCTTGGTTTTAATCCTAGCTCCATTGACCTCCGGAATATCATATTCCAAGCTTTGATCCCTTAATGTAGAAGCTGCTAGATCTTCGGTTATTCTGATTGTGTTTCCACAATACTCAAATTGTTTCTTTCTGGCTGCTTGCAGTATTTTCTCCTTGATCTGGGAGCTCTGGAATTTGGCAACAATATTCCTAGGAGTTTTCTTTTTGGGATCTTTTTCAAGAGGCAATCGGTGGATTCTTTCAATTTCTATTTTACCCTCTGGCTCTAGAATATCAGCGCAGTTCTTGATAATTTCTTGAAAGATGATATCTAGGCTCTTTTTTTGATCATGGCTTTCAAGTAGTCCAATAATTTTTAAATTATCTCTCCTGGATCTATTTTCCAGGTCACTGGTTTTTCCAATGAGATATTTCACATTGTCTTCCGTTCTTTCATTCCTTTGCTTCTGTTTTACAATACCTTGGTTTCTCATAAAGTCACTAGCTTTCACTTGCTCCAATCTAATTTTTAAGGTAGTATTTTCTTCAGTGGTCTTTTGGACCTCCTTTTCCATTTGGCTAATTCTGCCTTTCAAGGCATTCTTCTCCTCATTGGCTTCTTGGAGCTCTTTTGCCATTTGAGTTAGTCTATTTTTTAAGGTGTTATTTTCTTCAGTATTTTTTTGGGTCTCCTTTAGCAAGTCATTGACTTGTTTTTCATGGTTTTCTCGCATCCTTCTCATTTATCTTCCCAATTTTTCCTCTACTTCTCTAACTTGCTTTTCCAAATCCTTTTTGAGCTCTTCCATGGCCTGAAACCAGTTCATGTTTTTCTTGGAGGCTTTTGTTGTAGGCTCTTTGACTTTGTTGACTTTTTCTGGCTGTACGTTTTGTTGTTCTTTGTCACCAAAGAAAGATTCCAAAGTCTGAGACCGAATCTGGGTGCGTTTTTGCTGCCTGGCCATGTTCCCAGCCGACTTACTTGACCCTTAAGTTTTTCACTGTGGTATGACTGCTTGTAGAATAAAGAGTACTATGTTCCAAGCTTGGGGGGATGCGCCAGCTCTGCCACACCAGCACTCCTCCTTCCCCAAGAACCCCCAAACCAGGCTGGACTCAGATCTTCCGCAGGCTCTGTACTCCTGCTCTGATCCACCACTTAATTCCCCCCACCAGGTGGGCCTGGGGCCAGAAGCAACTATAGCTATAGTTCTGTCCTCAGAGCTGCACCACCTCTGCTGCCCCGGGAGTGGTGGCTGAACCGCGAACTCCTTTTACTCTGTCCCTGCAGCTTTTCCCACTAACCTTTTCTGTTGCCTTTGGTGTTTGTGGGTTGAGAACTCTGGTAACTGCCACAGCTCACTGATTCCGGGCACTGTGGTCTGTTCTGCCTGGCTCCCGGTCTGGTTGTTCCTGGCACAGCCCACACTGGGCTCTACTCTGCTCCGCTCCCAACTCCATGCAATAGACCCTTCGCCGCGACCATCCAGGCTTTCCTGGACTGGAGCCCTGCTTCCCTCTGTTATTTCATGGGTTCTGCAGCTCTAGAATTTGTTCAGAGCCATTTTTTATAGGTTTTTGGAGGGACCTGGGGGGGAGCTCACACAAGTCCCTGCTTTCCAGCCACTATCTTGGCCCCGCCAACTGACAGCATTCTTGAAAGCCAGAAATTAAGGTATCTTCTTAAATGTAACCTAAATACCTTTTTCTTTGGGAGTGAACAGAATGTTAGTTTACTCTTGTGGAAGATAGTTTTTATTATGCTTGTTTAAAAACTCATCACTAGACTATAATATAGGTGGTAATTCTTTGTGAAACATAATATTCTGAACACAATTCAAGTTTTACTGAAGCCAACACTGACATTTATATCACTGTGGGTATTTTCCCTGGAAAGCTGCCCTTTTCTTACAATTGACTGTCAACTTTCTGTGGCTCCTGATGGGATCACTCTATCAAAAAATGTTTATTGGTAGCAATGGTAACTTTTTAAGCTAGCACCTCAAAGATTTTAATCATTTAAGAGTATAGAGATGAACACATATCTTAGTAGTTGATTGACACGATGAATTTATACATTTAATGTTATACATCTGGATGCCTCTAGCTTAAATTCTTGTCCATGTTATAAATAAAAATGATTTTATTTTGAGTTATAAAAATATTTCTTTATAAGAAAGAGAAGCACATTCAGATTTTCACAATTGTGCCTAAGAGAATGTGTCTTCGAAGGTACTGGCCTAGTAGTTGAAATAATATAAATGAGGTGTGCAGTGAGGATTCCTCAAGAGAGCATCATCAGTGTTGACCTACCTTTCTTATAGAGTGAGGACTTGAACCCACTTCTTCCAGTTCTCTACTCTGTCAGGTTTATGTTTCTGCCTTCTTCCTCAGGTTTATACAACTGTTTCTGAGAATTAACTGTAAGTGTACCAAGAATATACTGGATAAAAATATGCAAAGGGAGACTTTTGTAAATGGTTATCTATAGTAGATGAGGTTTTTAGCCCCACATTTGATAAAAAGCTCCAGAGAAAATAAGATTCTTTTAGATTTATTGTTTACTGATGACAAAAGAGCATTTGGCAATACAAACAACTAACCTTAAAAAGTCTCCTCCTTTTAGTATCTCATGTTTATATTAAGATTCCACAACAAATGTAATCAGAAAGGAAACTGTTCAGTGACTGTTAGTATCAAATGAAGCCTAAAACAGGGAGGAATATTTTTACCAAAGGTGTTCATCACCATGAGATCCTGCATGTTAATCCTGTTTGTAGGTGATAATGTACTGATTGCATCAAGTTCCAGAATTTTAGAGGGCTTCTGCAGTGAGATTGATGATGATTCAAAAGAAAAGCAGCCTAATCATCTAAATAGGAAAAACAGAATAAGAAGAAAATGTCTATTTCTCAGATTATAACATATTGGCAAATGGTCAATCCACTGAGTTTGTATCTCAATATATGTATCCACTAGGGATAGGTGGTACAGATGGATAATGAATCAGGCCTAGAATTGAGGAGGAGGGAGTGGATTGAACAGAGCTTTTCATAATTCTTAGCTGCTTCATGTTGTATGCATATGCATACTTTTAAATATTCTCCAGATTCAGATAGTCCTTTGTAGTTGCAGAGATACTCAGTCTTTGAGGAATTAAAGTTGTAGATGGCCCCAAAGAGACATACAGCCTATTTCCAGTGATAACCTGTATTCAGAAAGTCGTGTACGAGATATCGTAGAAGAAATACCTTGTTAGAAAAGAGGTTGGGTTGATCAGGGATAGCCGATGAGTAACCCATGTGTTCCATCAGTGCTCCAGGCATATTGCAAGACCGAGAAGAAGGCTTCCAGTGTTGAGTGGATCCTTGGAGGGTGGAAGGTGGGGAGGAAAAGAGGAGGGATAATCGGAAAAGTATAGACAAGAATTCCACAGGATGAGGAAGCACCAGTGTAGGGAATACCCACATAATTGAAACCGTAGATCTAAGTATTTAAAAAGTAAGGTGTTAGGAAAGAATGATGTGTCATTCATATCCTGTTCTATTTAAGTCAGTATCAGTTGATAGTAAAAACTTTTTTAAAGGTGAAAAGTGTGAGTGTCAGTTTTGCATAACAGAGGACTGGCTCTGAAGTCAGGAAACTCTTGAGTATCAGTTCTGCCTCAGACCCCTGGCTGGTTCCATGGCCAAGGACAAGCTTCTTCACCTTGAAAAGTTGCAGGTGAATCAGAACTGTCACTTGTAATATAACTGCTGATCTGCAGTGGGTAGAATGTCCTCATCAGGAGTTGACTCTTCCCAATGAAAAAAATTAACAGCCTACACAAAAAACAATGCAATGAATTACTAGACTATTGTAAATGATAATACTCCAGCCTAATAAATGCTTGCATTGAACTAATCCTTAATTGATTAGATATAAGGGAAGCCCAGCGACTTTAAGTGCCCTAGAAGTAAGTTATTGGCCTAGTAAAAACCAAGGCTGCTAGTTTTATCCCACTTTCTAGAAGGGAAAACATGTGAGTATAGATAATTGCCATATTGTACACACTGAAGGCATTTAGTAACTCTTAATTGATGAAAACCATTATGTTAACTGTCTCAACTTTATGTTGCTGTCATTAGAACATGCTTAGTTTTAAGAAATATTGGGGGCTACAGTTAGTTGCTCATAGTTTCATTAATTATATCAGGTGCTATGTTTCATTTTTCCCCCACAAAAAATTAAATGTCAATTCACCTAGCTGCATGACTGTGTTATATGGCATCCATTGTATATATTATCATAGTCATCCTTGTCACTCTAGTTAAATTAATATCATAAGTTAATATATTCATCAAACATTTCTGATAAACTTTTTCTTTCTTTTCTACAGAAACTCAAACAGAAGAATCAACAGCTGAAACAAATTATGGACCAATTACGGAATCTCATCTGGGACATAAATGCCATGTTGGCAATGAGGAACTGAACTGATTTTTAAATTTGTACTTTATAACTTGCATAGCTATTTTATTCTCTTTGGCTTTGATTTTTTTTTTTAACAGTAGCTTATTTGCCTTCGTCGCAATGTTGCAAAAATTTATTTAAATTTTTGTTCCATTATCGCAAATATACATTAAATATATGCTTCATAGTTTAGTAAGCAGTATAACATCTCTCTGTTAAGTATAGTAACTTATTGACAGCTCTTAATTTTTGTTAGTTTTCTATAATTCAGCAATCATGTGAAAGCATAATTTTTTAGGTTTAAACTTTCATTATTAAGTTTATTTTTCTTGAATTGTTTTTCTTGATTTTGTTATCTTATATTGAAAAGATTAATTTAGTAACCATTTGTTAATATGTTATATTCAAATAACTTAAAAAGTCTATTCCTTATTTCTAAATTAAAAAAAAAATAGTTTAAGCTATTAATTCCTCTGTGTGTATGTGTGTGTAAATATATAAACACTTAAACTTGCAAATTAGCATAAATGTAAATACATTGTAATTTCTATGGGGAGGCTGCCAATGTATCCAAACAGTTTGTTCAGGACTACCATTATATGAAATAACGGACCTTCATAATATTTAGTTGATCTTTTATTGAACAGAAAGGGATGGGGGATGTTAGTGTACATTTAAGACCATTTGTCCTCAAGTACCTAAACATGTTAAGTTGAATTTAGCTTTTCTTTTGACATGGAAATTATCTGGTTTTTGTGGACTTTATGTGGCTTGGTGAACCCAGAAAAGGAAATGTTTACAAAGAATATGAGTGGTTTCATAAAGAATAGGTCATACCAGACTAACCTTATTTCCTCTTTTGACAGTGTTATAGTCAATGCTGTGTAGTCAGTTTTACAGTGGAACGGCCTAAATGTAACTTTACTAGATGTGGCAGGAAATGAAGTGCCTCAAGGATCTTTGCTGGACTCTATGCTATTAAGTACTTTTATTAATGACTTGGTTAGAAGCATAAATGGCATATTTATCAAATCTGCATGTGACAAAAGGCTAGGAAGGATAATTAACATCCTGGCTGAGAGACTCTTGAAAAGATGTAGCCCGGTGGATATGCATTTGGACTGAATCTAATAAGATTCAGTAGGGATCATAAACTTAAAGTCTTAAACTTGGAACAGCGTCCCCTTCACCCCAGGAGCAGAGCCTGACTTTAACATGAAGTTAAAAATCAAGAAATAGGCTGGAAAATGAGCAAACAACAAAAAAGCTACCATGTATATCAGTAAGGCAGAATTCATGACTTCAAAGATAACCATGAATATGCCCGAGTGGTCCAGAATCGCAGGATATAAGGAATTCTTTAAGTAGAAGGCAGAGGAGTTGAAGCATTTATTGAAACTCAAAAGTAGCAGACCCATGGACCAGTGTCCCCTGTTTGACATCCTGGTAAGAACCTTCCAAGACCAGTATGCCCATCTCACAATAGTGACCAGGAGGCCACAGAAAAACATTACGGCAGCAAGCCAAGCCATACTGGTGCTCCCCACCAATGCTAGGGCCCTCCAGCAAGACCACCCACTGGCCTCAAGCCCCTGCAGCACTCTCCAGTCCCCACAAGGGTCAGTCCTGCCTTTTTGTAGCACCTGCCACCGTCGCCACCACTTCTGCTGCTTCCGCTGCAGTCTCCGAGCTCTGTTCCAGCTATCTGACTGCTTCCTCTCCCCTTCAGCTCTTGCCAACTGCCTCTTAGCTGTGCTCCAACCATTCAGCAAGCTCCTCCCACCACAGGCTTCCATTGGCTCCAGTCCTAGCCACTCCCCCCAGGACCCTGAGAGCCCGGCCCCAGAAGCCCACTCAAATGGGCGGAGAAGATCTTCCATTCACTGATTGCCTTTACACCATGATGACGAGGAAGATTAACATGAATTAAGAAAACAATCTCAAAACAGCTACAAGTAAAGCCTCAAAAGAAAAAAAAAGTGCATTGGACACTAGCCCAACAAGAATACATGGAAGAGCTCAAAAATATTTTAAAAATAAAAAGAGTAGAGGAAAAATTGGGGAAAGAAAGGTGATGGTAGAAAATTAGAATGTGAGAATTAACTGCTTGGTAAAAGAGGTGCAAGAAATAGTGGAAAAAATAACACCTTAAAAAAGAAAATTGTTTTGATAAACCCAAAGACCACAGCTTCTGAGATAAAAACTCACTATTTGACAAAAAACTGCTGGGAAAATTCAAAAATAGTACAGCAGAAACTAGGCATAGACCAGTGTCTTACACCATATACCAAAATAAAGTCAAAATGGGTACATGATTTAGATATAAAAGCTGATACGATAAGCAAACTGGGAGAAGCAAGGAAGTTTACCTGTCAGATTTATGGAGAACAGAAGAATTTATGACCAAACAAGAGACAGAGAACATTATGAAATGCAAAATGGATAATTTTGATGACATTAAATTGAAAAGGTTTTGCACAAACAAAGCCAATGCAACCAATATTAGGAGGGAAGCAGAAAATTAGGAGAGAATTTTTACAACCAGTATCTCTGATAAAGGCTTCATTTCTAAAATATATAGAGAACTGAGTCAAATTTGTAAGAATACAAGTCATTCCCCACTTGATAAATGGTTAAATGATATGAATAGTCTTCAGAGGAAGACATTAAAGTTATCCATAGTCATATGAAAAAATGCTTTGAATCACTATTGATTAGAGAAATGCAAATCAGAGCAACTCTTAGTTACCACATCACACCTATCAGATCGACTACCATAACAAAACAAGAAAATTATAAATGCTGGAGATATGGGAAAATTGGAACACTAATGCATTATTGGTGGAATTATGAACTGATCCAACCATTTTGGAGAGTAGTTTGGAACTATGCCCAGAGGGCTATAAAAATGTACATACCTTTTGACCCAGCAATACCACTTCTAAGGCTGTGTCCTAAAGAGATCATTAAAATGGGAAAAGGGCCCATATGTACAAAAATAATTATAGCAGCTTTTTTGGGGGTGGCAAAAAATTAGAAATTGTAGGGATATCTATTAATTGGGGAATGGATGAACAAGTTGTGGTATATGAATATAATGGAATACTATTGTGCTATAAGAAATGATGAGCAGGTAGACTTCAGAAAAACCTGGAAAGACCTCTATGAACTGATGCTAAGTGAGGTGAGCAGAATTAGGAGAACATTGTAGAGTTACAGCCACATTGTACAATGACTAACTTTGATAGACTTGGCTCTTCTCAGCAATGCAAGGTTCTAAGACAATTCCAAAAGGCTCTTGATGGGAAAATGCTATGCACATCCAGAGAAAGAAATATGGAGTCTGTGAAGCATACTATTTGCTCTCTTTTTCTTTTGTATTGTTCTTTCTTGTGGTTCATCCCATTGGTTCTAATTCTTCTTTACAACATGACTAATGTGAAAATATGTTTAATATGAATGTATATGTAGAGCCTATATCAGATTGCACACCATCTTGGGATGGGGGAGGGGAGGAAGGTGGAGATAATTTAAAACTCAAAAGCTTGTGGAACTGAATGTTGAAAACTAAAAATAAATTAACTTTTATAAAAAAATGACCAAATGGTAAAAGAGATAAAAATCCACTAAAAAGAACTCCTTAAATAGCAGAATTGGCCAAAAGAGGAAAGAATATAAAAAAGCTCACTGAAGAAAATCATTTCTTAAAAATTAAAATTGGGCAAGTAGAAGCTCATGACTCCATGAAACATCAAGAAACAATAAAATCAAAAGAATGAAAATATAGAAGAAATTATGAAATACCTGAAAAATAGTTGCCGTAGAAAATAGATTGAGAAGAGATAATTTAAGAATTATTGGACTGCCATGAGAGAGAGATTGGGAGGTGGGGGGAGAAAGAAAGGAAAAAGAAAAAGGACATACGTGTACAAAAATATAACAACTCTGTTGTGGCAAAGAATTGGACATTAAAGGGATGCCCATGAATTGGGGAATATCTGAACAAGTTGTAGTATGTGACAGTGATGGAAAGGTTGTCCTTCATACTCAAAGCTGACCAAAATGACATCACTCTTTGGGGGTCAAGGTACAATATGTCCAACTGTGGCTGATCAGACCAATATGAGTTCAGAAGGCTATATCACAGGATGGACACAAATAATCCATATGTACATTTGGAGTGGAGATGTTTCTAAATTTGTGAATCTCGTGTTCATTTTGAGCTACTGCAGTTCTGCCTTGCTCATAGAGTACAGCACTTTCTTTGATTCAGGCGTGCCATTCAGGACAGTCCTATACCAGTGTTTTCCATGTCTTACAATGGATTCTAAAGTTCTTCAGAGCGACCTGAAGAGTCCTCGTGTTGCTTCTTCCATGTGAGTACTTGCCTTGTGTGAGTTTTCTGTAAAATAATCTTATAAGGCAAATGTACATTTGGCATTTCAACAGTGGCCAGCTCATCAAAGTTGCACTCTGATTTGAGTTTAAATGCTTGGCAGTTGAGTTTGAGAAAGAACCTCAGTGTCCAGTTCCTTACCTTGCCAGGTGATCTTCAGAATCTTCCTAAGACAATTCTAAATGAAGCAAATCACTCTTCCCCATTAATCACTACCTATCCCTAAACACTTCTGAAAAGCCCTAGCCATACTTCACTTTCTTCCCTCCAGACATGTCCTCCCCAACATCTTCACCAGCTGTCTCTTCCTGAATCCTTTCTCTCCTGCTTAGCTCCACCAACCTCCACCCAATCCTGATATCATAAACTGTTATCAAATCCACTTTTCTGTTGTTCCTGGATGATATCTGTCAATCTACTCCTCTATGGCTCCCACTCATCATCCCAGCCATCACTTCACATGTGGGTTGTTTCCCCTATTATAATTCAAGGTCAAGGACTGTCTTTGCTTTTGTATTTGTATCCCTAGTGCTTAATAAATGTTTTCTCATTCATTCATACAAAGCAAAGCAAGAGAATCCTGCCTCAGTGCCAGCAAAGAGATCCTTGTGATCCCCTCTGATCAGCCACTTGATCGCCATCCCCCCCAACCCCGTCCTATGGGCTGAGAGCTCCAGAAGCAGGCATGGCTGCCACTGCTACTGCCATTGCCAACTTGGGGGTGGGGTCAAACTGTGCTCCTCCCTCACCTAGGTCCAACAGACCTTTCCTACTGACCTGCTAAGTTGTCTTTGGTGTTTGTGGCTTAAGAAGTCTGGAAACTGCCACAGCTGCCGGTGATTCAGTCCCCTGAGGCCTGCTCTGGCCCATCTGTGCCAGTCAGTGCAGCCTTTACTGGACTGTGCTCTTCTTTCAGACTGGTGCAATAGACAGTTTTTGTCAACCTTGCAGGTTGTCTTGGGCTGGAAATTTGTTTCACTCTGTCATTTTGTAGGTTCTGTTGTTCTAGAATTTGTTTAGATTCATTTTTTACAGGTATTTGGAGGGGTTTGGGGGAGAGCTCAAACAAGTTCCTGCTTTTACTCTGCCATCTTGGCCCCACCCCTTCTATGTGGGGAAAAGAATTGGAATTTGAGAGATGCCCAGCAATTGGAGAATGGCTGAACAAGTTGTGGTATTTGAGTGTAGTGGAATACTATCGTGCTATAAGAAATGATGGGCAGGTAGATCCAGAAAAACCTAGAAAGACTTACATGAACTGATGCTGAGTGGAGTGAGCCAAATCAGGATTTTATTATAGCAATGATCAACTGTGGTTGACTTAGTGCTTCTCAGCAACACAACAATCCAAGATAATTCAAAAAAGCTCATAATGGAAAAATGTTACCCACATCTAGAGCAAGAACTATGGTGTCTGAATACTATTGAAGCATACAATTTTCACTTTTTTGTTTTTAGTGGCTTTTACCTTTTGTTTTGTTTCTTCTTTCACAACATGAATAATGTTGAAATATGTTCACATGATTGTACATGCATAACCCATATCAGACTGCCTGCTGTGTTGGGTGGGGGGATGGGAGGAAGGGAAGGGGCAACAATTTGTAACTCAAAATTTTGTAAAAAGTCAATGTTGAAAACTATGTTTACATGTAATTGAAAACAAATACTATTTCCAGAAAAAGAAAAATAAATAAAGGGAAAGACAAAAACCAATGCTTGGTTTTCCATCTCAAAATCTTCATGCTCCAAGAGACTATAGTCTTCAGTAGCTATATCAGTTCTTTACTAGTCAGATATGAAAGCCTGGGTCAATAAAACTGTCTTCAAAGACAGGTTTTTGAAGTTTAGACCAGCTGTTGAAAAATATTTCAAGGACAACATTAACACATTTAAAGCAGTACTGATTTAAGATAATGCCCCAGCTCATTCCACTATACTTTGTTCCCTGTGTTAGAATGTGGGCATGCAAATATGCTGAGATATGGATAAAGATCTCTGCCCCTCCCAGAATATGTGCAAAGATTTAAAAAAAAGATAATTCAGTTTGCATGAACTGGTAAAATATTTTAACCAATAACAATGATGATTTAGTCATAATGGTACAGGTTTATCTTTAGGTATGCTATTCAGTAATTTTTCATTCAAAAATTTTTTCTTTATTACTTTATAATAAACTTGAATGAGAAATACATTTTCTATGATAAATGCTGGTGAAGATGTAGGAAAATTGGAACATTATTGCATTGTTGGTAGAGTTGAGAACTGATGCAACCATTCTGGAGAGTAATTTGGAACTATGCCCAAAGGGCTATAAAAGTGTGCATATCCTTTGAACCAGCAATACCACTTCTATGGCTATATCCCAAAGAGATCATACAAGGGGAAAAAAGGACATGTATTTACAAAAATATTTATTGCAGCCCTTTTTGTGGTGGCAAAGAATTGGAAATCAAGGAGATGCCCTTCAATTGGGGAATGGCTTAACAAATTGTGGTATATGAATGTAATGGAATACCATTATGCTATAAGAAATGAGGAGCAGATGGACTTCACAAGAACCTGGAGAGTATTATATGATCTGATGATGAGTGAAGGGAGCAGAACCAGGAGAACATCATACACAACCACAGACACATTGCTTCTGTGATGACTAACTTTGATAGACTTGGTTCTTCTCAACAATGCAAGGTTCTAAGACAGCTCAAAAAGACTCATGGTGGAAAAGGGTATCCACACAGAGAAAGAATTACAGATTCTGATTGCAGATTGAAGCAAAGTATTTGCTTTCTCTTTTTTATCTTTATTTATTCATTCATTCATTCATTCATTTATTTATTTATTTTTTGCTCTCTCTTTTTTAAATTTTATTTTATTTTTGGTTTTGTTATATCTTTCTCATGGTTCACTTCATTGGTTATAATTCTTCTTTACAATTTATTGGAAAAGACATTTAATGTGAAGGTATATGTAGAACCCATATCATATTACATGCTGTCTTGGGGGGAGCGGGGAGAAGAGAGAGGGGGAGAAAATTTGGAAATCAGAAACTTATGGAACTGAGTGTTGTAAACTAAATAAAAAAATAATTGTTTGAAAAAGAAATACATTTTCTTATCTTTTGCTGTTTTATTACATGATAAACAGATTTTAAAACATAAAAATTTCCATTGCATATTTCCATTGGGCTAGAACCAATGACTATATTTTATACATAATCTTAATTTTATATAGTGTTAATTTGAATAACATAACCACTTCACACTATTCATTATCCATACCAATTGGGACTTAGCTATAGAAAAGTGAAACACAAAGAGCTTACATTCTATTGGAGGAAATAACATGTGCATATGTAAATATAAAGGCAATATATACAAAGTAAGGTAATTTGAGGATAGATATGGGGGGGGGGGTGCGGCTAGGAAAGACTTCATGTAGAAAATAGAGTCAGTAAATAAGTATTTATTAAGCACATACCATGCTAAGCAGAGGAGATTTTAAATATAAAGCAAAAGACAATCTGGTCCCAAGGAACTGAAAGTCTAATGGAGGAGACAACATGCAAACAACTATGTAGAAATAAGACAAATTGGAGATAAAGAGGAAAAGAACTAATATTAAGGGGGACCTAGAAGGACTTTTCACAGCACATGTGATTTTATTTAGGACTCGTGGAAGCCAGATATAGACAAGCCAATGAAAATACACAGAATTGGGAGTTGGGACATAGCATGTCTTGTAGGAGGAACCGCAAGGAGGCCAGTGTCTCTGGATCGCAGAGTAAGTGGGATGACATGGGAGGGGCTAACAAGGTTTATAAGAAGACTAGAAAGGTAGGAGGGGGCCAGGTTCTGAAGGACTTTGAGTGCCAAAAGATTTTATATTTGATCCTGGAGGTGATACAGAGTGACTGAAGTGTATTGAATGGTGGAAGTGGTGAGACAGTCAGAACTGTACTTTAGAAAGATTGATTTGACAGCAAAGTGGAAGTTGGATTGGAATGAGTAGACACTTGAGTCAGGGAGACCAACCAGCAGTCTACTGCAATAGTCCAGACATGAGGTCATGAGGGCCTACCCTAAGGTGATGACAGTGTCAGTGGAGAGCATGGTAGGGAAACTAAAGATTCTATGAAGGTAAAATTGACAAGACTTTGCAACAGACTAGATATGGGGGGAGGGGGTGAGTTATCCAGGAGTTAAGTATGACACTAGCCTGGGTGACTGAGAGAATGGTAATGCCATTGACTGTAATATAGTGAGGGGTCGGGTTAGGAATGGATGGAACATAGTGAGTTGTTTAGACATATTGGGTTTATGATACCTGTGGGACATCCAGTTTGAGATGTCTAATAGGGAGTTGGAGATATGCCTAGAGGTTAGGAGGGATGCTAGGATTGTAGATTTGTGAATGAGCATAGAGATAACTAAATCCAGGAGAAGTGATGAATTACCAAGTGAAATAGAGGGAGAAGAGAGGACTCAGGACAGAGCCCTGAGGGATACCCACCATTAGTGTGGTTGGCGTGGATGAAGATTCAGCAAAGGAGACTGAGAAGGAGTGGTTAGATAGGTGGAGAACAAGGAGAGTAGTGTCACGGAAACTTAGGGAGAAGAAAGTATTAAGAAGAGGAGGATCAGTACAATCATAGATCACAGAGTGGTCAAAATAGATGAGGATAAAAGAAAAAGGCATTAAATTTGGCAGTTAAGATCATCAGCTTTAGGGGTAGCTAGGTGGTGCAGTGAGTAGAGCACTGGCCCTGGAGTCAGGAGGACCTGAGTTCAAATCCGGCCTCAGACACTTGACACACTTACTAGATGTGTGACCTTGGGCAAGTCACTTAACCCCAATTGCCCTGCCCAATAAAAAAATAAAAAAAAAATTTTGAAAATTTTTTAAAAAGATCATCATCTTTGGAGAGAGTAGTTTAGGTTGAATTTTGAGGAAGGGTCATTTTAATAGAGGCCCATTTTAAGGAACAAACAAAATAATGTATACCAAGTATACCACAAATATACCTTTCTATCTCCCCCCTCCCTACCCCACCTCAGTCCCCCACTAAGAATGTAAGCCCCTTCAGGGTAGGGACTATTTTAGTGATTTTTTTTAAAATCTGGTTTTTGCCTTTATTGTCATTTCCTAGCACATAGTAGGTACATCATATCTAACTGAACTGAGCATGAGCAGTAGATGCTTTCTTGCTATCTATTTGTTTTGAGTTTCCATTCTTAATTATTAGACATTTTTGTTCTGTTTTCCAGTCCAACAATCATTCCACTTAACAGGAAAAAAAAGAAAAAACTAAAGTTGAGGGGTTCTGCCCTATCTCTGTTGTCATTCCATGGACTGAATAGTAGTTATATTTCTCTGCACTATGCAGTGTCACTGTCCTTACGGTGTATGTTCTGTGGTCTTTTCTTTCCTGCTACAAATATAGCTTTAAAAAACTCCCTCCAGTTATGTTTTCCTTAACTTTCTACACCAGCCATTCTGAGCTTTAGCACTTCTGAAACTATTTTTGTAGGACTCTGCCACCCTTTTATATCTCTGGCCTTCTATTTTTTTGTATGTCTTTTTAAAATCTAAATCTATTTCTTTTTTCGGGGGGGAGTTATGGTTAGTCATTCAATTAGTCCTGCATCCACTGTTATCTAACCCACAATTTTTTTTCTTCTAGTCCACAGATATCATGAGAAACATTCTCAAAAATATATTTGTGAAATCCAAATATACTGTGTTTGTGGAATTCTTCTTATCTACCTATTTAATAACACAGTTTTAAAAGATACGCATATATGTGTGCATGTGTGTGTATATATATATGTGTGTGTGTGTGTATATATATATGTGTGTGTGTATGTGTGTGTATATATATATGTGTATGTGTGTGTACATATATATATGTGTGTATGTGTGTGTATATATATATGTGTGTATGTGTGTGTATATATATATGTGTGTATGTGTGTATGTATATATATATGTGTGTATGTGTGTGTATATATATATGTGTGTGTATGTGTGTGTGTATATATATATGTGTGTGTATATGTGTGTATATATATATGTGTGTATGTGTGTGTGTATATATATGTGTGTATGTGTGTGTATATATATATGTGTGTGTATGTGTGTATGTATATATATGTGTGTATGTGTGTGTATATATATGTGTGTGTGTATGTGTGTGTATATATATATGTGTGTGTATATGTGTATATATATATGTGTGTATGTGTGTGTGTATATATATATGTGTGTATGTGTGTGTATATATATATGTGTGTATGTGTGTATATGTATATATATATATGTGTGTGTATATATATATATATGCATATACACATATAATGTAGTTTATGTGGCATGACCTGTTATCAAATAACCAACATTGATTCTCAATGATGGCAGTTTTCCTTATTGTTGTTGACTTTTTTCTGACTCTTTATGACCCCATTTGGAGTTTTCTTGGCAAAGATACTTGAGTGGTTTGTCATTTCCTTCTCCAGCTCATTTTACTGATGAGGGAACTGAGGCAAACAGAGTTAAGTGACTTGCCCAGTGTCATACACAGTAAGCGTCTGAGGCCAGATTTGAACTCAGAAATATGAGTCTTTCTTTACTTCACTCTCTATCCACTGTGCTATCAACTGCCCTGAGAAAAAATCATTTATTACAAACCATCCCTGTAATGAATATGTTATTGAAATTTACCACAAACTGAAGATTTCCTTTAGTAAGAAGAATCCATCATCCCACTTGAAAATTTTGTGACACTTATTCATCTCCAGACCTGCGGAATTTTTCAGAGATCCCCAGTAGTGATCATGAATCACAACCACCCGTGATTGTGCCCGGCACATAGGTGCTTAATAAATGCTTATCAACTGACACCTACAGATTCTTTCCATGCGGTAGACTGTTATTTTTCTAGGGCTGGTGGCCTGAGAGAAAGTGTGGTATAGTAGAAAGAGCACTAGAACTGGAGTCAAGAAAGACCTGCTTTTGTATCCTTCTCCAGGCACTAGTTGTGTGACCATGGACAAGTGATTTTACTGCTTTGACCCCCAAAAGCCCTATCTTTAGGATAGAGATAATAATACCAATAGTGTCTTTACAAGTTTTGGGGGGAGGACATGTGAACATTAAAGCAGTACATAAATTTGAGCTAAAGTATTTATTATTGAGATAACTGATGGCAGATAAATGCCACTTTACCATCTCTTCACACATTTTGAGTTGCTGTTTCTTGCTAACCATAATTGTTCTGTCCTTCTCAGGGTAAAATTCATTTTCTTGGGTAGGGAAGACAAGCCAAGTAAGATTTTGGTGCCTCTGCCTTTTTACCATCTCTTCAATCCCTATTTCCTTTTAGTTAATTCTCTGCTCAACATAGCTTTAAAATAGGGGTTCTTAATCTTTTTTGTGTTGTGGATCTCTTTGGTAGTGTAGTAAAAGCTATGGACTCCTTCTCAGAAAGAAAAAAGTTTTTAAAATACATAAAATAAAGACATAGGAT
The DNA here is from genome assembly GCF_011100635.1 of Trichosurus vulpecula. Lineage (NCBI taxonomy): Eukaryota > Metazoa > Chordata > Mammalia > Diprotodontia > Phalangeridae > Trichosurus > Trichosurus vulpecula. Next base: position 122,991,730 of record NC_050573.1, on the reverse strand, counting down.
TATAAATGAAACTAATTATATTGAAATAAAAGTATATTTTTTCCTATCCAAACTCATGTACCCCTTTAAATCTGTCCCTAGGGGGGAAACTCAGGTAAAGACCCTTTGATTTAATTCAATTCCCTCAGGGTTAAGAACCTCTTCTTAAAAAAAAAAAAGCCCTGCCTTTTGAGGAGGAGAAAAGTAGAAAGAGGAAGTATAGGGAGGCACATTTTTAAGGGCATATTTTTGTAAGACTTTTTCTTGTCAAAAATATAGGTAATTAAGTCTGTTTTCCATATATAAGAAGACCACCATGGAACTGATTATGGAAACATCTGTTTCGAAGGATGTAGGAAAGAAAATCTATGAAAATTTTGATTAGAATCCCCCACACCAAGTCAAGCTGAACTTTGATACTTAGGGACTTTAGTACAAAACTGTACAGTATATTGAAAGAGATGGTTAGGGATTAAAAAATGAACAAGTCCAAAGTTTCATAGACTACTCAGACACCTTGTGCCTTTATATCAAATTCTTTTTTTTTCAGGAAGAGTTGGAAGATACCAGATGTAGTGCACATCAAACAAATTCTCCCTCTCTCCCTCTCTTTCTCTCTTTCTTTCCTTCTCTCTCTCTCTCTCTCTCTCTCTCTCTCTCTCTCTCTCTCTCTCTCACTCTCTCTCTCCCCCCCTCTCTCTCTCCCCTCTCTTTTCTCTCCGTGTGTATCTCTGTCTCTCTGTCTGTCTCTGTCTTTCTCTGTGTCCCTTTCTGTTTCTGTCTCTCTGCCTCTCTTTCTGTCTGTCTTTATCTCTTGTACATACACACACACACACTTACACACACAAATAAAAATGACAATCTTATAGTGCTTCCCTTACAACAACCTTGTAAAGTAGATAATGAAAATATTGTCCCCATTTTAGAGATGAGGAAACTAGGCTTTGAGAGATTGTGATTTGTCTCTGTGGGAAAACCTGCCACCAACCTCAGTGGCACCTTCCTCCTTTCCCTTCCCCTCAGTTCTGGTGCTGGGCTGCCAAGACTCTATCTGGGCAGTGGATAGACCTGCCACCACCAAGGTAACCCTTATCTCCTTGTCTGGTCTTTGCCTCCTCCCTTGCCCTGACTACCTAGATCTCATTTGGGCTGCTTGACTGTTCATACCCCTTGAATGAGAAGGAATGTACCGCCTCTATTCCTTTCAGTGACATAGGGGATCACCAGACTTTGCCATACGACTCGCCACTGCATCCTAAAGCTCTCCAATGCCTTATGATATGCCTTGTGTCCTCCAACCCCCTGGGAAATTGTCGTCCAATCTAGTGTAATCTAATGGCCTTTGGAACTTTGCCATCCACCTTGCCATTGCTTCTTTAGTACTTCCCAGTCTCCCCAGAGCTTAAGCGTAATGCATGACACATAGTAGCGCCATAAGAAATGCTTGTATAAGAAGCTTTTCCAGGTCTCCTTTAACGTCTTTGCTCTGTGATCTTTCTCTAATTGTCCAGTATATATTGTATGTGTACGTAGTTGTCTGTGTGTTGTCTCTCCTATTAGACTATGAGGTCCTTCAGAGCGGGGACTATTGGGGTTTGTTGTTGTTGTTGTTCTGGTGTGGTTTTTGCCCTTCTTTTGTATCCCCAGAGCTTGCCACAGCACCTGACACATAGCAGGCATTTAATACATGCTTGTTAACTTGTCAACATTCCATCAGCCCTGGCCAAACTTTTACTTCTGTGTTGTTTCCCCCAATTAGAGCGTGGTGCCCCATGAAAGCCCGGACTGTCTCTTTTTTTTACTTGTTTCCTCAGTGCTTGATACATAATAAGCACTTAATAAATGTTCATTCATTCGTTCATGTATTGTTTTCCCCTCTTTCAGAGCAGGACTATCTTGATATAAAAGCTTGTATTCCTAGTGTTTTAGCACAGTGCTTGGCCCATAATCAGTGTTGAACAAGTGTTTATTCATTCATTCATGATTCAAATTCAGCTCTCCCACCTTCAAATTCAACACTCTTCCCACTTCAGCCTGCTTCCTCTTAGGAATATCTTAACAGAGGAAATGAATAGCTGCTGAGCTGGGAGCAATTTCTAAGTCTCTTATGGATAATCAGTCTCCCTACTAGTTAGGGTAAAGGTGAAAATCAACAGTACAGCAGCTCCAGCCTGATGTATTCAAATAAAACCTGACAAATGTGAACAAGTGAACATGTATTGATTAAGCACTTATATGCTGGGGACTGTGCAAACTGCTGAGAATGTGAATGTCCCTGCCCTCAAAGAGCTTCCTCTGTAATAAGGGAAAACAACATATTTAGGGACTGTTGGCCAGGGAAGAGGTTTTTTGTCTGGGGAATTGCCATTGGAGAATCTCTTTGATATGCCTTTTCCAGGAACAATGGTATATTGATTGGATTACCATGCCCAAAGCAAGAAGTAGAAGAAATATTGAAGGGTTAAAGATAGAAGTGTTGCACCAGGGTTAATGACAAGATAGCCAGAAAAGATATTCTATCCAAATTGACAAAAGTTTAAATATCATTTAAGGACTGCATTAACACAAAATTGAAAGTTTACTGTGTCTAGAAAAATCACAAAAAGTGATGAATTGCAGTTTTATGAACAGTTTTTAGAGAATTTATGGACTAAAAAATGTTGGGAGAGAAGGAATGATGGAGAATAGACAGTACGGTGATTCCTGAATTCTGTTGTTGAGTTGGTTTTTAGTCATGTCCGACTTTTCATGACCCCATTTGGGGTTTGCCATTTCCTTTTCCAGTTCAATTTACAGATGAGGAACAGAGGCAAACAGGGTGAAGTGACTTGACTATAGCCACACAGCTAGTAAATCTGAGGCCCGATTTGAACTCAGGAAAATGTCTTCCTCACTTCAGGCCTGGTGGTCTATCCACTGTGCCACCTAACACCTGGTTCCTGAAATAGCTCCATGGAAAAGGTCACAAAGACTAACACAATCAGATGTGCTGATTCAAATGCCACAAAAGTATCTGAAGGTTGGTGTAGGTCACATCATAGCTCATGTGCTCTTCTGTTGAATCATTAGGGAGCACTGCACCAGAGGGATCTTAGAGCAGTAAGTAACTACTTGTGCCCAGTACTGGAAAAAAAGAAAAAAAAACCTACCTGGTGATAAAGACATAAGACAACAATTTGCGAGTGCTCAGAGGGGAAAGATGAGATTGAAGCCCAGCTTTAACTATAATAAGGTGGGGGAAATAGTTTTCGAAACAGCTTTGGAGGAAAGAAGCCATTTGCAATCACTCAATATTGCATATCTACAGATGGCAAGCCAACAAATAAATCAATTAAAGAATGCCAAGTGTGAACAGAAACATAAATGTGAATTAAACCCATAGAAGTTCGAAGTTATGTATGGAGCAAGTATCTTAAGCGCTGACACTAAAATTTTAAATTGAATTCTCTGATGAACAGAAAACTAGTCTAATTGCTTGAAAAGAGGGTAGTAGGAGAATTACAGCAGGTGGGGGAAAAATAAATGTGCTTCAGTGTTTTGAATAGACTGTAAAAGCATGATAGATTAACTGAAAGGGTTTGCCAAGGCTCTAACAATAGTCCAGGTGAGAAATTACTAAAGCGGAAAACAGAATCTTAGTGGCAGAGTTTGAATTAAATGGTAACAAGCTTTTCTCCAAAGATGCTTACCTTGATGGATTCCTACATATGGCTTGTTTTTTAGCAACCTATGGAGAGCCATAGCTACATAGCTTTATGGCAAATGGCTTCAGGAAGGCATCAAGATTTCTGGCTGATTCCTAGAGCTACCAGCCTTCCTCTTAAGCTTCTGTTTTTCCTGGCAATCTAAGGGAGATGGTGGTCTTCCAACTGTTTGGTTTCCACCGTGTCTTGGATTCATGTTTTATGTTTGTGGATTTATTCTGTGTCATTTGTGTATAATTAGTTTGGAGCTCTTTTACCTTGCATTTAATCTCATTGATTCAGTTTGACCTTTCACCCATCGTTTTTGTGTAGAGTCCTTTAACCTCTCATATAAGATTCAGTCATTAATTTTCTGCTGCTCATAGAACATCCCCACTAGTATTTCTTTCCATAGCCCAAAGCATATTTCCTAGGCTGCTACATGGCATAATGGATAGAGTGCTGGCCCTGGAGACAAAAAGACCTGAATTTGACTTGCCTCCCATACCAATTTTTTGAGGACAAGTCACTTAACTTTTCTCAGTCTCAATTTCTTCATCTGTAAAAGGGAGATACTTACAGAACCTACCATACAGTGTTGTTTTGAAAATCAAATTAGAAAACATATGTAAGTAAAGTGCCTTACAATCCTTAAAGTCTTATATAATAGTTATCGTTGGTTGTTATTTCCACATTGACATCATCTTCTCTCTTCCAACTTCTCTATTTCTGTCTATAATACTGCCAGACTAAAAGTCCCAAAGTCATCTTTGACACTTTATATCTTATATCCAATAAATCATCAAATCCTGAAAGTGCTTCCTTCAAATAATATCTTATATCTATCCTTTCTTCTCCATTTTCACCATCTCTGTTCTAGTCCAGACATTTATCCCCTCATGCTTCTGGGTTCTCTATCTTTAGTCTTTTGCCTCTGCTCCCCACACTTCCTCAAAGAATCTTTCCTTCCTGGACTTCAGTTTCTTCATCTGTCAAATGTAAGAAGATACTAGATAATTCCAAAGGGTCTTCATAACCATGCCCAAAGGGCTATAAAACCACGCATACCGTTTGAACAAGTAATATCACTACTATGTCAATATCCTAAAGACATAAAAACTGAAAAGGAAAAGCACCTATATGAACAAAAATATTTATAGCAGCTCTTTTAGTGGTAGCGAAGAATTGGAAATTGAGGGGATATCCATTAATTGGGGAATGGATGAACAAGTTGTAGTATACGAGTGTAATGTAATACTATTACGCTATAAGAAATGATGAGCAGGATGCTCTCAGAAAAACCTGGAAAGGCTTACATGAACTGATGCAAAATTAAATGAGCAGAACCAGGAGAACATTGTACACAGTAACAGTAATACTGTATGATGACCTACTGTGCATAACTTAGCTATTCTCAGCAATACAATAATCCAAGGCAATTCTGAAGAACTTATGATGAAAGGTGCTGTCGATAGCCAGAAAAAGAACTAGTGGAGCCTGAATGCATATTGAAGATACTTTTTTTTAAAATTCTCTTTATTTTTCTTGCTTTTTTTTATGTCTGTGCTTTCTTTCACAGCATAATTTACATGGTAATGTGTTTTGCATAACTACATATGTATAACCTATGTCAAATTGCTTGCTTTCTCAATGGTGGGGAGGGAAGGAAACGAAAGAAACTGGAACTCAACATTTGAAAAAATGTTAAAATTGTTTTTACATGTAATTGTGAAAAATACACTAAATTTTAAAAAGAAAAGAAAAAAGAACAAAGGATCTTCATAAGCTCTAGTATTCTGTAAGAGCTTCCTCTGTATGAGGAGTTCCAAGTTTCTAACTTGTATTCTCCTCCAGCCAGGAATACTCTTTCCTATTTCATATCTTCTCCATTGAATTACATACTAGCCATTCTTCAAGGTTCCAATGAAGTCCTGTTTCTTTCACTGAGCCTTGCTTGGCTTTTCTAACCCACATCATTCTCCCCTATCTTGACCCCCATGAGTATTTACTGCCCATCACGCTCACTTTCACACTCAGTTGTACATCATCATGTATTGAACTCCATCATGTATGTCTTGTCTCCCTTACTAGATCGTAAGTTCCTAAAGAACAGAAATCACATCTTTTGCATCTTTTGTATTGTTATCAGTATGTCATCAGCACAGTGGAAGTAGAAAGGAGATACTCAAAAATAATAGTTAACTTCATTTGCATTCATCCCCATTTTAGATTTGAGCTTCTTTATGGTCTTATGAATTTGTTTGTTTGATGTTATTTTATACTCAACCCCAGGCAGCAACATAAAAACAAGAAAAAACTTAATAATTAAATGGTATCATATAAACTAGTCAGAAGCAGTGAGTGTGGTAGAGAGAATGGTCTACAAACTTTTTTTTAATCACATACCTCTATCAGAAAATAAAGTCTGATCATGCAGTGGCAATAGACGTATATTTATTTATAAAATATATACATGTGTTACTATTGTATTATATACATTATAAAACATTCACAACATGAATTTAAGAGAATCCGACAAAGGCAAACTCTTTTAAAAATAATTGTATTAATGTTGCAAAACCATTTCTGAACTCACTAAAATATTATTTTAATAAAGTAATATTATTTTTAGTGGGAGAAATATAAGTAAATATACTTCATGATTTTGGGAAAAGACAAGCTCAACAGTTTTTGATACAGCGATTTGAACACCAGGTTCTTAGTTCAGTTTATTTTGATGCTTTTTGAATGGTTTCCTTAGCCGAAAAAAGGTACACTCTCCCCACAAGATGCAGAGATCCAAATGGAGGAAGTGCCTCATTGGCTACACTTACTAAAGAGTGATGTGCATCTTCAATCCCATCAACAAATTCTGCAAAAATTTTGTTGAAATTCATACAGTAACTTTCTAATTTCTTCTGCCAATTGGTTATTCTTACAAATTAATTATAAGGTGCTATTTTTTATATTTTAAACAAACATGTTTGATTGGCCTGAAACTCTTCATTTGGAAGATTTTTTTACTTGATTAGAATATCCTGTTTCCAAATGTTATAAGTATATGAGAGGTGACACATAATTTTTGGTACCAGAAGCTTAGTTTGGAGGTCTCTTGCTGATGGTGATGGCTTCATAGCATCCTAGGCTTCATAGTATCCAGAGCCTAATACCTCATATCAGTGGATGTGAATCCATATTTAATAGCTGGCATTTATATAGCACTTTAAGGTTTACAAAGCATTGTTAAAATGTTACCTTTTATCTTCATAATAACCCCAGGAAGTGTATGCTATCATTACTCCTATTTTATAGAAAAGAAAATTGAGGCATATGGATTTATGTCCATGGTTGCTTATCTAGCAAGTACCTGAAATAGGATTTGAACTTAGGACTTCCTGACTTTGGGTCCAATGCTCTTTGTACTGTGCCATAAGGTTATATTTCAATAGTTTTGTTAATTTTGATATTTTCAGCCAATTTCTTGTCAGATCTGATTAACTAGTCAATCCATCAACTAGAATTTATTAGGTGCTTACTGTGTACAAAGCACTGTGCTAAGTGGTGGGGATACAGGTTAAAACTGTAACTGTCCCTTCCTTGAAGTATTGTACAAATCTTGTATTCTAATGGAAGAGATGTCTGTGTGTGTATAAACTGGCACATTCAAGATGTGTGTATGTATATATATAAATATATACATACACACATACCTTGAATGTGTCTATATATGTGTGTATATGTGTTTATATATATATATATATATATGTATGTGTGTGTATATATATGTATGTATATATGCCTTAGTGGGGAAGGTACCTGCATCCAGTGGAGCAGGAAAAGATCTTTTACAGGAGCTGGCACTTGTACTGAGTTTTTAAGTGAAGTCAGAATTCTAAGAGAAAGAGGTTTGGAGGAAGGGCACTCCAGGTATGAGGAACAACCAGTGCAAAGGCAGGGAGGAGTACCATGAGTGAGGAATAATCAGTGCATTAGGATGTTTGGATCGTACAGTGTGTGAAAGGGACGAAGGTGGTGTGTGTATGTGAATGTGTGTGTGTGTGTTTGTGTTTTAATGGAAAGATAGCAATGCAACAGATTGCTAAGAGCCTTAGATGCTAAACAGAGAACTTTCTGTTAAATCCCAGAGACAATAGGAAACCATTAATGTTTATGGAGATTGGGGGTTTCCTAAGTTTTAGGAAAATCACTTCCATAGCTGTGTGGAAGATGGTTATATTGGAGAGCAGCTTGAGGCAGGGAATCCAATTTGAAGGCTACTGCAATAGTCTTGGTGAGAAGCATTGAGGGCCTGAACAAAGATGGTAGCTGTGTAAATGGACAAAAGGGAAGGTACATGGGAGATATTGTAGAGAAAGAAATTGTTTTGAAATATTGACAATTGATTGGAAATATGGGATGAGTTAGAGGAAGGAGTTGAGGATGACACTGAGGTTGCAAACCTGAGTGACTGAGAGAATGGTGATACCATTAACAAGTAGTAGGGAAGTTCAGAAGAAGAGTAGGTTCATGGGGAGAAAGATAATGAGTTCAGTTAGATTAGATCTGTTAGATCATCATTTTTGTTTTAGTTTTTCATGGCTGAAGAAAACTAAACTAAAATCCCATCTAAAAATGGTACCAACTAAAATCCCATATTTTACAGAAAGCCTTTCTAACCCTTCTTATTTCTAGTGCCTTTCCTCTCTTAATTGTTTCCTATTTATCCTTAATATAATTTGCTTTGTATATATTTGTTTTCATGTTGTATCCCCCATTAGATTGTAAGCTCCTTGAAAGCAGGAACTGTCTTTTGTCCCTTCTTTATCCCCAGTGCTAAACATAGAGCCTGACACATAATGAGAGCTTGCTAAATGTTGTTTGATTGGTTATTTAATGAAGAACTTACTCTGTATTTTCTTGTTTGCTTATACTCACATTATTCGAATTATCTTCAATCTGTAGTTTCTTTGTAGGAGTCTTTTTAAACCACTTTCCATTTTGTGAAGGTCAGGTAAAACTAGATAATGCAATCTACAAATCTACTTAACTGGGCCGAAGAAAAATGGCAATATGTTACAGTACACTGAAAGCACATGAATGAATGAGAATGCAGCTGTTAACCCCTTCTACTTATAGAATGTATCATCCTCAGGATGTCTTTCAGACCATGCTGTTAACCCCTTCTACTTATAGAATGTATCATCCTCAGGATGTCTTTCAGACCATTCAAGTGATAGCCTGACGTGGACTGAGTGAGGATGTCAGTGTCAATCCATATCTTAAATATTCATAAAGTTTCATTTCTATCTTTTTATTTTTTACAAAAAAATAAACATCAGTGGAAGTTCTGATATTTTTTTTCTCATTTTGGATTCCACTGTCACGAACACTAGACTTGGAATCTAGATCAGGGTTAGAATCCAAAGGCTCCCACTTTATATTTATATATCCTGAGGCAAGTCACTTAATCTCTCTCATTAATCTCCTCATTTTGTCAAATAGGAGTCATAATAGATGCTCTAACTAGGACTAGGTGTCTGAATCTATAATTTTATCAAATATAGGAAACTTCCCCCACACCCTGTGTAGATTAGCATTTTATCTATGATTTATAGTGTTAGACAGTTGCCTCGGGGCAATGAGAGAGTATAAGTGATTTTGTCCATGGACTCCAAGCTAGCTTGTGGCAGACGGAGGATGTGAACCTAGGTCTTCCTGACTACAATCAATCAATCAACAAGCATTTATTAAGTGCTTACACCCTATAAAGGACCACTTTAAGCACTTTGGATGCAAAGATAAAAACATGGTCTCTGCCCTCAAGGGACCTCAAATTCTAATGCAGGAGACAACATACAAAGAGCCCTGTATATACAAGATCTATGTAGAATAGATGGAAGATAGTTTAAAAGGGAAGACAACTCTGATGGCAGCCACTTGCCTCCCGTGCCACTGTGCCACTCTTGAACCTCATAGAATTGTGGGGATCAAATTAAGGGGACAAGTATATATGAAAGTGCTTTGTAAATTGTGAAGTATTTATTTTTATTATATTTATAAATTTAAAATTATTTTTCTCTTATTTTTAAAATAATTTTTAACTATTTATTTTAAAAACTATACTCATAAAATGAAGGGTGAGACAATATTTTGGCAAAAGCTATTCACTAGAATAGTTTAAATCCCAGTTCTCCCATGTGATTTTGGCCTCAATTTCCTCATCTATGAAAAGAGACTTCATATCCCCTGAGGTCCCTTCTAGCTCTACATATGATATAATCTCATGACCAATGCAAGAGAAGCTCAATCATGTCTCAAAATGGGTTACAATCAATGAAGCAACAAACATTCATAAAGTACCAACTATGTGCCAGGTACTGTTCTAGGTACTACAAAGGAAAGAAAATATTTTCTGTTGAAACTCAGTGATTTGTCTTTAGCTTAGGTTTTTGTTTTTGTTTTTTTTTTTTTATGATTGTAACATAGGAGACGATGAGTCAATTCATGAAGCATATGAGAGTTCTTAATTCTGGAAAATAATGCCCCGTCGGCACCAAGGTGACTCCTAATACTTATCTGGGCCTTTCTCTTAAGATACTTGTATTGCTAACCCCACTTAACACAGCAAAGAGATCTTACCAAAACTTAAAAGAACTCAGTTCTCTGTTGCTTATAAGCCTAGAATTATAGTGCCTTAGAATATGGATGGACCCTAGCCTAGATTAATGAATTCAATGCCTACCTAAAGTATTGAATCTCCTTCCAAATCAAAACAAGTGAAAAACAACAAAAGCTTTGCTGATGGACATATTAATGACATTTAGGTCAAAGTGATTCCTATATTAATTCATGAGAGGCAGTCAGCACATTTTATTTAATACTGTCTATTTTCACAGTGGGACACGGCTCCTTTGCCTCTTACTTTCCTTATCGAAAGCTGAGTTTTGCTGATGGAGTCTGAATGCTGATTGAAACATTTTTTCCTTTATTTTTTTTGTCTGTATTTTCTTTCACAACATGACTAACATGGAAATATATATTGCATGGCTGCACATGTATAACCTATATCAAATTGCTTGCCTTCTCAATGAGGGGGGTAGGGCAGGGAGGGAGAGAAAGAATTTGGAACTCAATGTTTAAAAAAATACATGTTAAAAGTAGTTTTTATATGTCATTGGGGAAAATAAAATATTACATGTGGAAAAAAAGCTGAGTTCTAATAAAGTTGTAACAGTGTCTTAGGACTGCAACATGAGGAAAGAGAAGGCAAAAATGAGGAATCTGTTTCCTTTCTCCAAAACTCTTATCCTGTTGTTCTCCCTCATGTCCTTTTCCCTCTTCACTATTAATATTTTTGTTCATTCCTAGCTAAAGAAACAAACAGGAAAACTGGTGGTTCACTGAATGAAAATAAAAACATAGACAGCAAATCCAAGAGGTGCTTTGCTGAACATAGAATTTCACTAGCTGGGGTTTCTTAGATAAGAGGTCAATAAGCACTGAACTCTAAGGGCTTACTGTAGGATTTGAACTGCTTTTACAGACAGGATTTGGTTTCAGAGCCCTGGAGTTGGTTGTGAAGGAATTTTACTCCATAAGGAGGTGTGGGAGTTGCTTTATGGATGGAGCTTTATGGTGAGAGGTTGAGTGAATCTGATTAAGGATGAAACAACAGGTAGAGAAAAAGGTAGAGAGAAATCCAAAATGAGAAGGGAATGAATGAATGAACAAGCATTCACTGAGTGCTTATTATTTGCCAAGCATTGTGCTAAGCTTGAGAAATAAAAGTAGAAAAAGTGAGACAGCCCCCACTCTCAAAGAGCTCTAATTGGAAAAGACAATATATAAATGAAAGTTCAATTGCAGGATGGATGGAAAGGCCCAGACATCCTAAGGATACAGACAACAGGTGAATGGCAATGCCCAGGGGTCCTTAGGAAGGGTCAACAGATCAGATAACAGCGCAATCTTCCCAGGCTTCCTTCATTTCTCAGCTAACATCTCATCTATAAGAGGCCATTCCTGAATCTTAATCTTAGTACCTTCCTTCTGAGACTACCACAATGTATCCTGTATATATCGTTTGTATATAATTGTTTGCATGTTTTCCCCTTCTTTAGACTGTGAACTCCTTGAGAGCTAGGACTATCTTTTGTCTTTATTTGTAATACATCCCCCAGAGGATTATGGGTGTTCAGGAAGGACTAGCCTCTCTTTTTGTGTGAGAGGGCTTGCCAAGCCCTTTTCAGGGCTTCTCATTCATACCTTTGGCATCCACCTGGTACTCAATTCTCACTTGTGGCTCTAAGAAGCTGTAGCACATGCAGCAGCCACACCGTAGTAAGCTGTCTCAGCAGACAGACTAAACTAAGTTGAGAGTAACCAGTGGGCCACAATTTTGTCAGGGTCAGTGAGTTAGTGGGGTCTACCCCAAGCATGTGAAGACTTTCCCCAATGGAATGGACAGATGAGAACAATTAATTCCAATAGCCATGAAGGCGGCTGAAGCCAGCACTGTGAAGAGCTTAGATCTTGATCAGACATCAAGGACAGCCAAGGTCATCCACTGCATCCTGGGCCATTGCCAGTCATCCTAACTTTTGTCTTGCCACTGGACTTCAATGACTCTGGAAGAGAGACTGAGGCTCATGACTTCGTGTAGCTCTGTCTCACTTAACTGGAGTTCACACTCAAGTCAAGACATCACTCTGTGATATCATTGGTCCTCTTCAAAGAAGAAAGACACACAGCAACAACAATACATCACAAGTGGTTAGCACAGTGCCTGAGACATAGTGGGACTTAATAAATGTTAATTAACTGTCTTAGTGCCTAAGTCTGTAAATAATATAAAAAGGCAGGCTATATGGTAAGGACCGTTGGTCCTCCATTTCACCAGCAGGAGCAGAATCATTCATTCCCATTTCATGTAAGCTATATAAGCAGAGAAGGAACCCAAATGGATTCTGAGTGGCCAGGCCAGACCAGAAGACAACAGAAGAGGGCACACCCTGAGTGGTGAAAACTCATTTATTAAAGATGAAGCATTTGGGGTTGTAGGAAGGTATGAGTGCTAAACAGGCCAAGAAGAGAATAGGATTTGTTTAGATGAAATTATTCCGTGCCATATGGAGAAGGAAGTGTTCAAGCTCAGCTTTCCAAAGGTTAATAACACTATTCATGAAAATTCCTTGACTGGATTATGTGCTTGAATTCAATGCAATGACATAATAGCACTAACTCAAGCTGCATTGCTTGGGCAATGAAGTTTTCTTCCCTATACCTAAATCAACTCAACACCTGCTTATACAAAACCAGTTTCTAGACTAGAGGTACACTGGCAAAAGAAATCAGCTTTGTTACCATAAAAAGCTTCCAGGACTATGCTTTGAAGGGAAAAAAGGAGGAAAAAAGGAATGTGCACAGTAATCAATCTCATTTCAAAATTTCCCAGTATGGATGGTCTACTTCGGCACTTTCTAGAATGTTGGGGTGTTTTCATCTTGTAAGTGAAACCTCCTATGCTGTTAGAATTTTTTTCTCTCCTTCTTTGTAATTGGACAAGGTGAAGGGTTCCTGAACTCTACTTGAAAATAGGAAATGAAGACTCAAGGACCATTGTTGGTCTGACAGTGGAAGATGATTTTCACGTCTAACTGGATGACTTTCTAAGAAGCAAAAAATTAATTTTTTTTAAAAATCCCATTTCAGCAACTGCTAAAAAATCTATTATAGCAAGCACCTCTGAAGGCAAGACAAAGGAAAGAGAAATAAAGGAAGGAGAAACAAGGGGCAGGCAGCCTTACTGGGAATGGCATTTTCCCAAGCAGAGAGGAAAATGAGTTTCAGAGTCTTTTCATTGTAGATCAAGTGAATAGCACACCTGAAGTTCTGTTTGTAGTTTAAGAAAATTAGGAAACTGTTACTATTAACAAATGAAATAAGTTTCACTTTTTGGGCCAGAAGAAGAAGCCAAACAACAAAACCTACTGTAGAAGCGTGTTGAAGCCCTGAAGTACAATTTTCTAACTTTATGGGTCTCCATAAAGTAGCCCCAGTCCTCTGCCCAGATTTTGAAATAAGGAGAGGAAACTGCTACCTTCCAAAATAGGAGCAATATAGACAATAAATGATTAGGCTGCTTCAAAAATAGCCTTTTTTGAGAGAGGTGTGTGTGTGTGTGTGTGTGTGTGTGTGTGTGTGTGTGTGTGTGTGAGTGAACTATTACTGATGAAAGTGCCCTCAGAGACACTGAAAATGTTAAGTGGGTATTACTGTGATCTTCCCAACTGTATTGGAAAATGTACAGGATAATGTTGTAATAACATAGAGGTTGTAGTCTGTATGAATCTACGAAAAAGAGAAATAGAATAAATATACTGATATTTATCCAGCCCTGTCCAAGGGAGAAAGTGCTCTGATTCTCATGATTGGCACCTGTTATCTGGGCAGAAATCTTTCTAGAGAGTGGTCACTCAAGGTCTTTAAAGCAAAGATTGGATGACCACCTGTTAGGGCTATTGTAGAAAGAATTTTTGCTCAGATATGGGTTAAACAAAATGAACTCTCAGGTCCCTTCCAGCTCAGTCTCTACTCCCCAGGTACCTACCTTCTTGTCTCCATAGTGACCAACTCAATGGAAGGCAGGTAAGTGGATAGGTAGAATAGTTATTAAGTGTTTACTATGGGTCAGAGGTGTATGGGACATTCAGGAACTCTAGCATCTTTGGTGTGAGAGCTTGCAGAGCACTTTTCAGGGCTGTTTTATCCACCTGATTCACCCTGCTATCACCTGTAGCTCCAAGAAGCTATAGAATGTGTGGTGGCCACACCCTAGTAAACCATCTCAGCAGACAAGCTAAACCAGGTTGAGAGTAACCAATGGGCCACAAACTTATTGGTGAATTAGGGGGATATCTACCCCAAGCATGTGAAGACTACCTGGCAGAACAGGCAGATGAGAACAACTTGTCCCAGCAACCATGGAGGCAGCTGAAGCAGGTGCTGTGGAGAGTTTAGAGTTTTGTCAGATATCAAAGACAGTCAAGGTCATCCACTGCATCCTGGGCCATTGTCAGTTGTCCTGAATTTTGTCTTGTCACTAGACTTCAATGAATCTGGAAGAGAGAGTGAGGTTGAGACTTTGCACAACTCTGCTTCACTTAAATCCAATTTACCAGCAAGTCAAGACATTAATCTGTGATGTCATTGGTCCGCTTTGAAAACAAAAGATGTAGAACATGAGTCAGGCACTGTGCTAAGCACTGATACAAAAACAAGAAAACAAGATGGTCCTTACAATTAAGGAGTTTAGATTCTAGGAGAAAAAGGTAACATGTAGAGGGAAGTTGGAAAGGGTGGAGGCAGGGTATTTGCACATGGCAAGGCTTCTGAAAAGGTGGGGCAGTCTGGGATTGAGAGAGCTGGAAATAAAGTGACCATAGCTGGGGATCCTCAAAAATGGTGATCCAGGTCAGGGACCCATTGAACAAGAAATCAGGAGTCATCCCGGGGTGGTGGCTGGGAGGCTGCTGAGGAAGTAGAGCATTCCAGCGAGTCAGTGATATGATGCCCCTTCTTTCATACACCCTCCGGTTGTCATACCATGAACCATGATCAAATGAACTTTATAATTGTTCCTGCATGGGGTTTGTCAGTACCCTACAGCATGACATAACTTCCAGGTAACTTTCTGGACCAAAGTACCCCTCCTTAGCCATCATACCCCTACATGTGTTGTTTCTCCTACTAGAATATAAACTTCTTGAGGGCAAGATTTGTCTTTCCTTTTGCATTTGTATCCTCAGAGCTTAGGACATGCTAGGACCATTGCAAGGGCTTAAAAAGAGCTTTTTTGTTTATTCATTTTTATGAGAAATTCACATTGTAAAGAGGGGACCTACTTCCTCATCAACACCAGCAATGGTCACCAACTAATAGATGGGCACAAAAGCCATAGGAGTATCATTAACCCCCAAACCTCATTTTTGCTTCCAGGTTGTTCTTCAAAGCCAGTATCCAGAAAAATAACTCTTGTGGAGAAAGGGCCAGTCCTTACCAACTGTCGTATAACTGCCATACGCACACAAGGCAGACAAGCTAGCCTCATTGAATTAACGGGGTATTCTAGGGGAGAGATAGGTGGAAGCATGTGCCAGGCAAGCCAAACTACCATCATCACTTCGACCACCACCTTCCCTCAGACCCTGATGGTAGTAACCCAGGACCCTGAACCCAAGAGCCCTGAATAGTAACATTAAAAATTATAATAGAGAAGTGGCATTACCAACTGCTTTGCCACTATGCCCTAAGGGATGGGGGGTGAGGGAGGAGAGGGGACATTTCTGTTTGACTTGCAGCTGAAACCTTCATATGAATTGTCTCTCCCCCATTAGAATGTAAGCTCTTTGAGAGCAGGGACTATCTTACTTTTCTATTTGTATCCCCAGTAGTGAGCACAGTTCTTTTTACATAGTAAGTGCTAAACACTTCATTCATTCATTCATTCATTCATTCAAAGCTACTAGAGTAGCTTGATAGAAATACCCCTCCAGAACATCCAGGCCTCTTTGATCTGATTCTATGCTCCCTATTTATCTTCTAATTAGTTCTCCTAAACGTATATGTGACCACTAAGAGAGAGTGGCCTTTGCAAATGATCAATACATTATCTTGTCAAATTTATCTTCCATTATTAACTTTTACACTCAAATTTGGAATTCTAAGTCATTCTTGTAAATTTGGGAATTTAGGAGCCTGATCAACTCTATTTCTGCAAAGCTGGGCAGCCAGCCTGGTGCCCTCTCTCTTAACCATCCCTTGGTTCCTATAGATTAAATTATAGTTATATATAATATAGTTATTATTGCATATTATAATGTACAATAGAATATAACATCATTACATATGATATGATACAATATGATATTTATATATATATATGTATATATATATATAATATAATTGAATTATAGTATTAAATACTCCATCATCCCCCAGAGGAAAGATTAGTTCTCGACTCCCCAAATGCAAAAGCAAAAGAGGGTACAAGAAGCAAACTCTCTAAAGGACTTAAACAGAGTAAGACAAGGAACGGATAATGATCATAGGCTCACTAACTGCAAAGCAACCTTTAGAACTCATCCAATATAAACTTTTATTCTACAGATGAAGACACTGAAGCCCGGAGGTGTTAAGTTTCTTGTCCAAGGTCACATAGATAGTAGAAAATAGAATTACTGGAACCCATCTCCTGACTCCAAATCCATTACTCTTTCTGTTATATTCGATTGCCTTGTTGCTTTTCTTGTTTTGTACATTACTTAATTCCTCCAAAGGCATCTCATTAATTCATCCATAAGCAGTGGTCTGGAGAAAGACTGTTAGCTGCCCGAAGACCAGCCTAATGAAACATAGGGAGGCTCATCACCCAGCTAGCCACTAGGCGATACCTTTTTAGAACATAGCAACTCATAAAACAAAGAGAAACACAAATGGCCCACACTCCTGTACAGCCTATTTCATTTCCTGGAGTGACGATGTCAGAGCATCAGAAATGGACCTGGTGAGGAGACACTAAGAATTACATAGCTCTTAGATTGTCTACCAATGTTAATTTCATCGTTGATACTCTTAACATGCAATCTTAACCTAAAGTGCTGATATACTGGAGGGACTGAATCACTTCCATTCTCACTATAAATGAAACAAGAAGATGTAAAGAAGTTACATCTAAATGAAAGCAAAGCTTGTAGTTTCCACTCAGAGAAGCAGATCAGAAGATGACAGAGCTGATTTCATCATGCACCCAAGGAAAACAAGAAACTGCCGTTTGGGGGCCACTTAATCATTTCACTTTGCAAGTACTTAAAATTAGTCTAAGCTAATAGGACTTAATGAATTAAATTCATTCAATCCAACAAACATTCAAGTGCCTACTTGGTGCGAAATTGGGTGGGGGTGGGGGCGGGCTACAAAAATGGAATTGTCTCTGCCCTCAGGAGCCTACTTGGAGGGGAAGAGCTATAATAGTAAGCAAATACAAAGTATAAGCAAAGTAATCTTAAGAGGGAGGGTGCTAACAACTGGAGAGATCAACAATGGCCTTAGGTATAAGGTGGACCTGAGCTGTTTTCTGAAGGAAGCTAGAGATTCTTTGAGGCTGAGGTGAGATGAGAGTGCATTTCAGATATAAGAGTCTGTGTGTGAATAGTAAGTGTTTCATTGGTGGAGAAAGGAACTGTCATTTTAATAACTGATAATCCCAAGTACTCCACATGAACTTCAGTAAAATAGTAAAGGTTTCCAGAACCAGAGATCTCCAGGGGAGTTAAGGTCACTCTTCACAAAACAATGGGTAACATTTCAACAGCTGAAGAGGAGGAGGAAATGTATTCTAGGCACAAAGAATGAATAGCATGTGCCAAAGCAGTGAAGTAGGAGGATTCATGGCATGTTCCGGAGAATATAGAGTAGGAGAGTTTGCCTGGGGTGAGTAGTGCCAGATTGTGGATGGTTTTCAAAGCTAGGTAAAGAAGTTTGAATTTTATCAAGAGGAAATAAGGAACCACTGAAGTTTTGTTGTTTTGTTTCCAGCAGAATGGTGACATGACCACATCTATGAATGTTTTTGTTGTCATTGAGTAAGGACCCCATTTGTTTTTTGTTTATTGTTTTTTGGCAAAAATTCTGGACTGGTTTGCCATTTCCTTCTCCAGCTCATTTTATAGATGAGAAACTGAGGCAAACAGGGTGAAATGACTTGCCCAGGGTCACAGGGCTAGTAAGTATCTGAAGTAAGATTTGAGTTCGGGAAGATGAGTCTTCCTAACTCCAGAACTAGTGCCCTATCCACTGCACCACCTAGCTGCCATCATCTATGAATAAGGAAGATTATTTAGGTGGTTGGTCAACAGACATTTATTAAATGCTTTCTAAATACCATATACCATTCTAAGCATAAGAGATCCAAGGAAAGGCAAACATAGTCTCTGATCTCAAGTAACACCTTCTAATGCAAGAGGAACCATGTCAATATTTAGGTACATACAAGACAAACACAGAATAGATGGAAAGTAATCTTAGAGGAAGATGGCTATAGCAGCTGGGGGTGGAGAAAGCGGTAAGGGGAAAGTTGACCACAAAAGGCCTCCTGTTGTAAGCAGGATTTGAGTTGAGTATTGAAGGAAATGGGAATAAGAGTAGTAGCATAAAGAATAGTTTGGAGGTAGGGAGAGATGGCAGGGAATCATGAGGACCTGTTCTAGGATTTTGTCAGTGAGACTAGAGAGAAGTGCGTGGATAAGAGAATTGCTGGAATTGACAAGAATTGGTCATTGATTGAATATTAGAGGTGACAGAGAAGGAATTAAACATGGTTTCAAGCATGAGAGGCTTGGGAAATAGTAGCACTGCTGACAGAAGGAGTGAAGACAAAAGGAAATTCTGACTTAGAGCTTAGCTTGGGATATGTTGAGTTTGCTATGACATTGGAACATGCAGGTGGAGATGATCAGAAGGCAATTAGAAGTGTAGGTTTGGAGTGCAAGATAGATCAGGTTTGGGAGTATGAATTTGGGAGTCATTGAAATGGAAGTAAGTAGGTAAAGCTGTGAGAAATGAATGAAATTGCTGAGAAACAGTGCATAGAGAAAATTGGGTTGAGGACAAACTGTTGATGAGGGGATTGGAAATAATGATGATCACTCATAGTTGTACGAGTCCTTAGAATTTGAGCTTCTTGAGAGCAAGGGCCATCTCAATTTTCTATTTGTATCCCTGGTGCTTGCCTCCTAGTAAGCACTTAATAAATGCTATTCATTCATTCATTCACTTATAATGTTAGGGATCACGGGATTATAGGATCATAAATTTAGAGCTGGAAGTGACTTTAAAAGCCATCTAGTCATTTTATAGAAGAGCAAACTGAGACTCAGAGAGGTTTACTGGTTTCCCAAAGTCACACAGGTGGTAAATAGCAGAACCAGAATATGAACTTAGGTTCCCTGATCCCAGATTCAGCACTCCTTCCACTGTGTGCCTATGTCTTTTTACCAAGTACTTTATCTATATGATTTAGAAGACAGTGGAATTAGAGAAAAAGAAGCTGGCAAACTCAGAGAAAAACCAAAATACCTGGCATCTTTGAAGCAAGATAGAACAAAGTATATAATAGGAGGGAGGGATCCACTGTGTCAAATGCTGTAGAGGTTGATATAGAGGAAGATGATATGGGAAAAAAGGACATTAGATACATATTTAAATCTTTGGTCACCTTTGAGAGCTTTTCTTTTTTCTTTTTTCATTCTTAAAATTCTTTTTAAAAAAATTTTGAGTTCTAACTTCTCTTTTTCCCTTCCACCCCACCTATTAAGAAGGTAAGCAATATAATATCAATTATACATGTGAAGTCATGTGATATACATTTCCATAATAAACATGTTAGGGGGAAAGCAAAAAAAAAAGCAAGAAATTTTTAAAAAGTTTAAAACGGTATGCTTCAATCTACACTCAAAGTTCATCATTTCTCCTTCTGGAGGAAGACAGCATTTTTCATCATGGGTCCTTTGGAATTGTCTTAGGTCATTGTCTTGAGCAGAGTAGCTAATTATTTCACAGTTAACCATCATTATAATACTGCTGTTACTGTATACAACGTTCTCCTGGTTTTACTCACTTTATTCTGCATTAGTTCATATAAGTCTTGCCAGGTTTTTCTGAAACCATACTGCTCATCATTTCTTGTAGCAAAATAGTATTGCATCACAATTATATACCACAACTTGTTCAGCCATTCCTTAATTGATGGGCATCTCCTCAGTTTCCAATTCTTTGCCAACACACACACATACACTGCTATGAATATACATATATACACATATATGCGCATATATATGTATATATTTACAAATAGGTCCTTTTCTCTTTTCTTTGATGACTTTGGGATACAGACCTAGTAAATGGCATCACTGGGTCAATGGCTATGCACAATTTATAGCCCCTTGGGTGTAGTTCTAAATTGTTCTCCAGAATGGTTGATCATTTCACAATTCCATCAACAATTTATGAGTGTGCCAATTTTTCCACATGCCCTCCAGCATTTGTCATTTTCCTTTTCTGTCATGTTAGCTAATCTAATAGGTGTGAGGTGGTACCTCAGAGTTGTTTTAATTTGCATTTGTCTAGTCAATAGTGATTTAGAGGATTATTTCATGTCACTAATGATAGCTTTGATTTCTTCTGAAAACTGTTCATATCCTTTGACCATTTACCAATTGGAAATGGTTCTTATTTTCATAAATTGAGTTCAGTTAAACTTGCTGTAAATTTCCCTTCCCAGTTTCCTGGTTTCTAATTTTGGCTGCATTAGTTATTTTTTTGTGCAAATCCGTTTTAATTTAATGTAATAAAAATTATCAGTTTTACTTCTCAGATTCTCTCTATCTCTTATTGGTCATAAACTCTTCCCTTATCCATAGATCTGACAGGTCCATTTTTTTTACACTCCTCTGATGTGTTTATGATATTGCTTTCTATATCTAAATCATTTATCTATTTTGACTTTGTCTTGCTATCAAGTGTGAGATACTGGTTTATGCCTAGTTTCTGCCAAACTGCTTTCTAGTTTTCCTAGCAATTTTTTTTTCAAATGTTGAGTTCTTACTCCTAAAGCTTAGATCTTTGGGTTTATTAAGTGCTAGATTACTGTGGTCATTTAATACTATGTATTCTAATCTATTCCACTGATCCACCACTTTATTTTTTAGCCAGCATCAGACTGTTTTCATCATTACCACTTTGTAACATAATTTGCATTCTGGTACTGCTAGGCTGCCTTCCTTAAATTTTTTATTGAATCCCTTCATATTCTTTGCTTTTTGTTCTTCCAGATGAATTTTGTTATTATTTTTCTAATACTATGAAATAATTCATTGGTAATTTGGTATGACATTGAAAAAGGAAATTAAATTAGGCAGAATTGTCATTTTTTATTATACTGGCTAAGTCTACCCATGAGCAATAAATATTTCTCCAATTGTCTAGATCTATCTTTATCTGTGTGAAAAGTGTTTTGTAATTATGGTCAAAGTCCCTGGGTTTGTCTTGGCAGGTAGATTCCCAAATATTTTGTATTGTTTGCAGTTATTTTAAATGGAATTTTTCTTTCTATCTCTTTCTGGTGGGTTTTGTTGGTACTGTAGAGAAATGCTGATGATTTATGTGGGCTTATTTTATATCTTGCATCTCTGCTTAAATTGTTAATTGTTTCACCTAGTTTTTTACTTGATTCTCTAGGGTTCACTAACTATACCATCATATCATTTGCAAATACTGATAATTTTGTTTCTAATCCATTCTGCTATCCATTTCTATTTAATAGATTAATTCATCACATTCACATTCACAGTTATGATTACTAACAGTATATTCTCTGCCATCATATTTTCTTCTGTTTATCCTTCTCTCTCTTTTTACTCTGTCTCTCCTCAAAAGTAATTTTTGCTTCTGATTGCTACTTCACTTACTCTGTCCTCCCTTTTATCACCCTGCCCCTTCTTTATTCCCCTCCTATTTATTCCATTCCTCTTCTAGTTCCTTATTGGGTAATATAAATTTCTAATAAGTACACACACATATATATGTATATGCATGTATACATATATGTGTATATATTCTTCCCTCTTTGAGGCAGTTAAGATGAGAGTGAGGTTCAAGCATTGCCTGTCCCCCTGTTTCTCTCTCCACTATAAAAGCTTTTCCTTGAATACCTCTTTTATGTGAGATAATTTTCCCCATTCTTCCTCTCTCTTCTGTCTTCCTCCAGTGCATCCCTCTTTCTTGCCCATCCATTTTTAAGATGATCCCAACATCATCAACTCACACCCATGCCCTCTATCTATATGGACTCTTTCTATTTGCCCTAATACTAGCTACATGTATCCCCTTGCCATGTAGGAATGTAAGCAGTTTAACCTTATTGAGTCCCTTATGAGTTCTCTTTCATATTACATTTTTATTCTTCTCTTGAGTCTTGTATTTGACAGTCACATTTTCTAGTCGTATCTGGTCTTTTCATTGGAAATGCATGAAAGTCCTCTGTTTCACTAAATATCCATTTTCCCCCTGAAGGATTATACTCATTTTTGCTGAGTAGGTTATTTTTGATTGTAATTCTAGTTCCTTTGCCTTCTGGAACATTATATTCCAAGCCCTTAAGTCCTTTAATATGGTAGCTGCTAAATCTTGTGCACTCCTTACTATGGCTCTCTGATGTTTGAATGATTTCTTTCTGGCTTCTTGAAGTATTGTCTCTTTTGATCAGGAGCTCTAGAATTTAGCTAAAATATTCCTGGGAATATTCATTTTGGGATCTAATTCAGGAGGTGATAAGTGGGTTCTTTCAATTGCTATTTTACCCTCTGGTGGCAGTTTTCCTTCGTAATTTCTTGAAATATGATTTCTAGGTTCTTTGTCTGATACAGTTTTTAGGCAGTCCAATAATTCTTAAATTATCTTTCCTCTATCTATTTTTCCAATGAAATATTTCACATTCTCTTATATTTCTTGTTCTTTTGACTTTGTTTTGTTGCTTTTTGATGCCTTATGGAGTCATTAGATTCTACTTCCCTAATTCTAATTTTTCAGGGATTATTTTCCTCAGTAATCTTTTTGCCTCTTTTTCTATTTGTCCAATTCTTCTTATTAGGAGTTATTTTAATAAGTGATATTTCATACCTCTTTTTTAAAGTGTTATTTTCCTTAATATTTTTGTGCCTTTTTTTAACCAAACTGTTAATTTTTTTTATAATTTCTCTACTCTCATTACTCTCATTTCTTTTCTCAATTTTTCCTTTACCACTCTTATTTGATTTTTAAAATCACTCTTTGGCTCTTCCTGGAATTTTTGTTGAATTTATATCCAATTCACATTTTTTTTTCTCTCAGGCTTTGCTTGTAGCTATTCTGACATCATTGTCTTCTTCTGAGTTTGTGTCTTGATCTTCCCTGTCACCATAGTAGCTTTTGTGATCAGTGTCTTTTCGCTGTTGTTGTTTGCTCATTTTCCAGTCTATTTCTTGACTTCGAACTGTAGATTAAAGTTGGACTGTCTTTGGTGTGATCTTGGAGGGGGCATTGCCACAAGCATCAGGTTTTTTGCAGTTCTGTTTTCAGAACTAGTTCTGGGGGTGTGAATGTTTTTGGTAGTTCTGAACTATTGTGATCCAGGGAGAGTTATGGCTGCTGCTCCCTTGCAACCACAAGCAATACTGCTCCTCAGGGCCCCTGATCCCTCATCCCACAAGCACTCTTCTCCACCCTGAAACTCTGACCTGGAAGTAAGTATAAGCAATGGAGTTGCCAAATAGTACCCTGTCCTGTGTCCAGTACTAGTACAGGGGTCTTCTGTTGTCCTTTTCTGAACACTTGCCTGATCTTACCATCTCTGGCTTGAGGGTCTCCAAAGCTGTTGTTGCTGTTGTCCCAAGTCCTACAACTGGTGTTGATGCCATGTGTGCTCTGAGCCAGCCTTGACCCCAGTGTCATAAACCTCTCTTTTCAACCCAAGTTGTCTTAGGCTGGAAAAATGTCTCAACCCAACCTTTTGTTGGCTCTGATGCTCCAGTACTCAACTTGAGGTGTTATTTTAAAGTTGTTTGGAGGGGAATGTTAGGAGAACTTATATGTAGCTCTTTCTCTGCTCCATGATCTTGATTTTGCCCTCAAGAAGGAAAGCATACTTTCAAAAGAGAAGTAGGAGTGGGAATTTGATTGCAAGAAATTGAGAAGACATCGGGCAATAAACATGTAGAGACACAAAATATAGACAAACTTTTCAAGGACTGAAGTATAGGAGAACAATCAGGCAGTAACTGGATGAGATTGATGGGCCAATGGAAGTCATTTTTAGAATTGGGGAAATGTGGCTATTTGAAGGCATATAGGAGGGAAACAGATAAGAAAAAGAAATCAAGGATGCATGAAAGGGAAGAGAATGACTGTTGGAACAAGTTCCTAGAGGAAGTAGAAATATATGGGGTCAAATGTATGGAAAAAGAGATTAACTTTTATTGGAGAGTAGGAACATGTCTTTTCTTCAGACCAGATGAGGTGTGAGTGATGCTGCTGAGAAGCTTTGAAGAATGGAGCTAAAGGGCTTAGGGAGATCACATCAGAAAGCATCAATCATCTCATGAAAGTGGGCGGCTAAGGCATTTGCCGAAAGCAAAGGAGATAGGGACAAGATTAGGGAACAGAAAAGTAGCAAAATTTTGGCACACATACTTATCTCATTTGGGGAATGAGATAGGAGTCATAATGGATAGAACAGAAGAATTATCAAGTGGTATCAGAGTCCAGTTGAAGTTGTTATAAATTTCTAGTGTATAATGCTAGCTCCATTTTGTGATTTTCTCCATTGACATATCACTAGCCTGGAGCAAGAGAGGAGACATCAGATGGTATGATTAGCCAGTATAAAGATCAAAAGACTATGAATAGTATAAGGTCAGAGGGACAAGGGATTCTAGGCTAGTAGCCAAATAAACATCGAAGTGGCAGATGTGGTTATGGATAATGGTGAAATCGGAGTGGGTAAGATTGCTTAGAGATAGGTCAGTGGAGAGGAGGCTACAATTGAGCAAAGTTTGGGTTTATATGAGTAAGAGTGGGAAAGGTTGAAAGACAGGAGATTATGGTTTATAGAAGAATTTTAAAGTTATACATCTTGGGTTCAGTACAATTCCAAATTACACTGAGGTCTAATGTATAATATAAATCTGGGGAAGAGTGAATATGTAAAACAGAAGTTTCCAAAAATATCCTGATAAGCTACAACATTGGCCAAATTGAAGGGGGGGGGTCAAATTTAAATATAAACTTCTATGCTTGGGTCAAATGCAGAAGTATAGAGGGAGGTGTGGTGAGATAAGTTTGTCTGAAAAAAATCTGGGTAGGGGAGAGCGTTGAGGAATTGTAAACTCAGTAAGAGTTGAGTACAATATGCCAACCCAAAAGTCTAACGCACTCTTGGACTGAATTGAGGCACATAGTGTACACAGCAAGGGAGATAACAGTCCCATCTTTTCTGATCATATATGTAGAATTATGTTTACCTCTAGGTATCACAATTTCAGAAAGGACATTGAAAAACTGGAACATTTCCAGAAGAGTACATTAGGATCATGAGTGGACTGGAAAGTAGTCAATATGAGGATTTAGTTGAGTTGTTCTGGGAATGTTTAGCCTGAAGGTGAGGAGACTTTGAGAGTACACATTAGCTGTCTTCAAGTACTTGAAAGGGTGTTATATAGAAGAGGGATCAGATCTCTTCTTGGCCCTAGGGGGCAGAATTAGGAGCAATAGGTGAAAGTTGTGGAGAGACGTTTTTCAGCTCGACATAAGGAACCACTTGGCAACAATCAAGAGTTGTCCAAGAGTGAAATACACTACCTTAGGAAGTATTAGTTTCGCTATCACTGGAATTCTTTAGGTGAAAACTGGCTGACCACATGCTAAAGATGGTGTAGAGGGGAACCCAATGCAAACATGGGTTTAACTAGATGATGTCTGAGGTTTCTTCTGATTCTAAGATTCTGTAAATATAAGTTGTCATGGGTTTGTGTTTTCAGATACAGAGTTTTGTCTCACTAATGAGCAATGCGTTACATGTGCAGAGCATATCGGAGTTGTAAGGGACCTCAGAAGCCATCTAGTCTAACTTTTCATTAAGCATGAATCCCCTCTACATTATCCCCCAAAAGTGCTCATCAAACCTCAGCTTGAGGTCTTATATTGATGAAATCATCATAATCCTTCTTCTTAGAAGGTTATAGGTAAAAAGAATCAGGTAGTTCTAAAACTAGAAGACACAGGGACAAAGAGATATTCATTCTAGCTCCACAAAGTAAATTGAGCTAAAGTCAATTCAAGTGAATTCAACCAACAAAATGCCAACTAAGCAAAGGCATCGTGCTAGGCACTGGGGTTGCAAAAAGAAAACCAAACAAGTTCTTGATTCATGGAGTTTATATTTTATGTGAAGATGGAAAGAATGTAATAGCCTTACTACCATATGACCCAGCTAGGTAAAATATTTAAGCCCTTTCCTAAAGCACCTTTTTAATTAGTCCCTGCCCAAATATTTGGAGAAAAGCGAGAACCAGATAAACTCTCCTAAGACTAGGAATGGAGCAGAGAGGAGAGCAAAAGAGACATTGTCTTGATAGCGAAGGTGAGTTTCTGGTTCCTGAAAGGCCATTTCTATCTCCAGAGAGATTTTTTTTTCAGAACCACTAAAGCCAGCCCATTGACCTCAGCAACATCTCAAGTGGCCTGCTAAATTCTTACAAGAGGTTTAATAATGCATGACTAATAGCCCTGAATGGCAGCCAGTAGTACATCCAGTTTCATTTTCTTTATAGGAAATCTGCTGTGTCCTACTAAGTCCGTGTTGACTTCCTTGGGTTATTGATCACATTTCTGAGATGTCTACAACAGCCTTCCCCTCCCCCATGGTCTCCCTGCCTTTAATCTCTTCTCCCTTTAGCACATTTTTTGGATTAATATTTATTACGTAGATCTAGTTATGTCACTTATCTATTTAAACCCTTCCATGTCTTTCTATTGGCTGTCTAGTAAAATCGGAACTCCTTAGTACGGCAGTTAAGTTCAATTTATTAAGCATTAACTATGTGTAAGGTGCTCTGTCTCGCTCTCCTTCTCTCTCCTTCTCTCTCTCTCTCTCTCTCTCTCTCTCTCTCTCTCACTCTCTCTCTTTCTCTCTCTCTCCGTGTGTGTGTGTTTTAGGTATGAGGAATCTAAAGATAAAAACAAAATCTCTGACCTCATGTTTTATTAGGTGGATTCAATAAGGAAATATAGTACAGTGTGAGACTGTGTGCCCACATAAGTATAACATGAATTTCTAAATGTATAAATATGAACTCATGGATAGATATTCTTGTATCTGACCCACTTATTTCCAAAAGGGCACTTAATGTCTGCCTTGAAGAGACCAAAAGAAGGGCCATAGATGGGCTTTTGTTCCTTCCCTCACCTATCTCCAAGAGGAGTATTAGGCTAGATTTATATCAAATTTGCCTTTGCAAATATTATTGCTCCAGGGGTATGATGTTTTTTTTCAGAAGAAGGTCCAAAACCAAAGATGTTTGTCTAGTTCTCTTAAAGGGAAAAGATAGTCCTGAGCTTTCAAACACCAGTTTATCCCCTTGAGCACTTGCGAAGCCCTTTTCAGGGCTGCTCATCCACCTTTGGTGTCCACCTGTCCCTCAACTCTGACCTGTAGCTCCAAGAAGCTGTAGCATGCCCAGTGGTCATGCTTTGGTAGAACATTTTTGGTAGATGGGCTAAACCAGATTGAGGGTAACAAACAGGTTTCAAACTCATTGGTTAGGGGGATATCTGTTCCAAGCATATGAAGACTTCATGCAAAAGTATGAGTGTATGAGAACAATTTGTTCTAATGGCCATGAAGGCGGCTGAAGCCGGTGCTGTGGAACACTTAGAGCTTGGTCAGGTGTTGAAG
Source organism: Trichosurus vulpecula (assembly GCF_011100635.1). Taxonomy (NCBI): domain Eukaryota; kingdom Metazoa; phylum Chordata; class Mammalia; order Diprotodontia; family Phalangeridae; genus Trichosurus; species Trichosurus vulpecula. Next base: position 122,963,524 of record NC_050573.1, on the reverse strand, counting down.
ATGCCAAGGCATCCTGAGCCATCACCAGTCATCTCAAGTTTTGTCTTGCTACTGGACTTTGATGATTCTGGAAGAGAGACTGAGAGCAACGTCTTTAGACTTTGCACAGCTCTACCTCATTTAATTTCAATTCACACTCAAGACATCGCCCCATGATGTCATTATGGTCCTCTTCAAAAACAAAGGATTAACAACAACATCAACAATACAAAAGACCATTACAAATAGTGAAACACAAGTAAGCTAATATTCAGACAAAAATCAAACAGAAATTGGGGAAATTCTATGAATTAGAATATCCATAAGAATAAACAAGCTCTTTGCTGGGAGCAGGATGAAATCTCATTTCAAACCAAGAAAGAGGCCCTAATGTCAACCAAGGAAAAATTCTCTGAAGTCTCTGGAGAGGCAAGCAGGAAAGTAAGAATATAATAAGGATCTGGCTTCTTCTACATGCCTGAAGCTCATAGAATCTTTTCTTCCCCAGGTGTCTCTCCCAAAGAGTCCCTGGAACCACGTGACTATCCCCCCAAAACTCTGATGCCTACTTCAGCCTTGTACAAGTGCAGAAGTGTCACATGAGACACTTAAGTTAAGAGTCACATCTCCCTGCAACCGTAGCAGCACACAAATGCCTTTGGCTTTTTGTAAGCTTGACTATAATAGTGTAGGGAGTGAATGGGAGACAAAAAAAGAAGGGGAGGGGATTGAAACATGGAATTTTAGGAATATCAGAGGAGAAAGAGAGGACTAATTGCTCCTAGCCACAAAGATGGCATCATGGTGAAGAAGGTATTTAGTATTACAGGATCATAGATTTGGCAGTGGAAGGGACCACAGAAGTCATCAAATCCAACATCTTCATTTTACTGATGAGGAAACTGAGGCCCAGAGATGTTAAATGAGTTACGCAATCTAGTTGCTATCTGAAGCAGGAGTTTCTGACTCCAAGTCCAGTACACTATTTACTTTTTGTTCAGCCATGTCCAGCTCTTTGTGACCACACTTGAGGTTTTCTTAGCAGAGGTACTGGAATGGTTCACCATTTCCTTCTCCGACTCATTTTATAGGTGAGGAAACTGAGGCAAACGGGAGCCGGACTTGAACTCAGGTCTTCCTGACACCAGGCTGAGTGCTCTATCCACTGTACCAACTAGCTGCCCCACAGTATTTACTACCTCATACTTTGTCAGGAGCCTTCAAAGAAGATAAGGCAGTCCAAATGTGATTTTCCCCCTAGTCAATGGTTTGAAGCCTATTGGTGACCCTCAGTCTGGTTCAGCCCATCTGCCAAAAATGTTCTACTAAAGTGTGACCACCAGGCAGTGCTTCTTGGAGCCACAGGTGAGAGTTGAGGGACAGGTGGACCCCAAAGGTGATGAGCAGCCCTGAAAAGGGCTTGGCAAGTATTCAAGGAGATAGACTAGGTGTTTGAAAGTTCATCGTACTTTTCTCCTTCCCATGTGCTATGATCCAAGCAACCTGGACTTCTTGCTGTCTCTTGTATACCTCCAGCATTTTCCCACCTACAGTGGATGGAATAGAACTCTTCTCCCTTGCTTCTCTGCCTCTTGAATTCCTACCCATCCTGCAAAGCCCAGCTCAAGTGTCCTGTCCTCTGGGAAGCCTTCCAGAATCCCTTCAACCAAGAATGGCCTTTCCTTCCTCTAACTTAATGTAAGCTCTATTACACTGTAAAAGCAGGTTCCATTTTTGCCTTTCTTGACATTTCTAGTGATTGGCCCTAGCACATAGTAGGTTTTTGACTTGTCTCTAAACTTTATATAGCAATCTATATTTTTCTTGTGCTCTTATCATTCTGCATGATACTTTAGATTTGCGGGGGTGGGGGAGGCAGTTATTGTGTAGTTATTGCTTAAGAAATCTATTTTTGTGTCTGAGTTCCATATCCTTCCTGACAGATTATAAACTAATTGAGGACAGAGATCATTCATTAAGTATCTTTGTAGCACCACTCTCACTCCTTCAGTACCTATTACAATGCTTTGTACCCTATAAGCAATGAACAAACAGAAATAAAAGGAATGAATGATTCTAGGCAAAGAAATGCCACCATTTCCCTCTAGTTATTTTAAGCAACCTGAACTTTCAGGAAATTCTCATTTATTTCCATATCACTAATCCATTCAGCTACAATGTAAGCCTATTTCCTCTTGTTCTGTTCTCCGTGGAAACAGAGAACAGCTGGTTGCCATCTTTCTTGCGACAACCTTTATACATCTTGGACTAGTTTCAAAAAATAAGTGGGTCAGTGATTTCAGAGGGGTTTTTTTGGATGGGGTGGTATCTGGATATTCTCAAAGAAATCAAAAACTCTTGATCAAGCACTGGGAATCTTACTCAATCATGTATCATCTGGTTGCAGGACTAATAGGCCCACATGTTTGACCCAGAAACAAACTCTAATCACTTTTTTGGGTTTATTTTCTTTCTCCCTCAAACCACTGGATCACAATCAGTAAACTCCAGCCCTCGTTGCCAAGCTGCAGATTGCTGCATTTCTGAAAGTGATCATCCGCATCGAGAATCAGCAGATAATCATGAGAGCATTTGGCCTGGGAGTCCCAAGTCCGTTATTAATTTCAGATGGCAGTCGGACCTCTTTAAATGCCTGTTAACGGCACACAAAGAGAATATACAAACAGATACATGGAGTAATTATAAGTGACTTGCAACATGACTACAAGGTGAATTTGTGGCAAAGCTAGCTTACAGGTTCCTGTCTCACGATGCTAAGCCAAAATTGTCGGACAACTTTTTAAAAATGCTAATAAAAGTCTCACATGGGAATTAATTAATTGCATGGGCAATGGAATGCAGTTTCTCCCAGCAGGCCTTATATTGCTCTCGATCTTACCATTTTTTAGGGCTGATAATTTAGTTAATAAGGCTATAAGCCCATTGGCAAGTAGCCGTCAGAACTGAAATACTCCAACCAGTGCATAGTCACTTAGTAACTTCTGACTTTAGCCATGAAAAACCTGGCATTGTAGGCCCCAGCAGTATTTTTGTTTTTGTTTTTTTACCATAGAATCCATGAGTGGCTATATCGTACATAATGCTAGCAAATACACAGGACAGGCAGATCACTAGAGTTGAGACAGGAGGGGTCATGAAGATCTAGGAGGTCCAAATATGTGTGATATTCAGAGCAGCCCCAAAATGAGAAAATACAACCACAGGTGAAACCTCCCCCCCAATAAATTCTTCTGTCTCTTGGCAGTTAATGCTCTTTCTGTTCTCAAATAGTGATAGAATTCTTTTTCTGATCTTTTCTTTGACTGTTCTTTCCCTACAATGGTGTGATGATGATGATGATAATAAATAGCAAATGTGTATATATGGTATTTATTATATATGATATATACTATATATATATATATATATATATATATATGGGGGGAGACAGAGAGAGAGAGAGAGACAGAGAGAGAGGCCTGGAGTCAGGAGGCCTCTTCTTTGTGAGTCCTAATCTAGCCTCAGACACTTAATAGCTTGTGTGACCCTGGGCAAGTCACTTGACCCGGTTTACCTTGGTTCCTCATCTGTAAAAAATGAGATAGAGAAGGAAATAGCAAACCAGTATCACAAAGAGTCAGACATGACTGAAAAATGACTCAATAGTTAACACTTTAAGGTTTGCAAAGTATTTTACCTGTATTCTCTTACTTGATCCTCACATATGTGAGGGACAACACTGAAAGGCAAATGCTATTATTACCCCAATTTTACAAATAGGGAAAGTGGGTCTGAGAGAGGTTAAATTACTTACCCAGGGTCACACAGCTGGGAAGGGTCTGAATCAGGATTTGTGTATAGGTCTTCCTAAATCCAAGCCAGACACTCTATCCACTACATTAGAAATGTCAAACTCACCAAGTGTGTCTGAAAGTAGATTTAAATGTAGTTGTAACAAAATAAATAAAAATACAATGAAATACAGATAATATTACATTTTAAACTTAAGTCAACACTCTGCTTGCAGAGATCTTTATGTATAGTTTGGTGGCCCCCATTTTCATTTGAATTTGACACCATTGCACTACATCACCAAGTTGCCTCTAATTGTACATAGCTGTTTTCCTGCTGTTACCCTCTAAGCTACTCAAGGTTAGGGGTGGTTTTCTTTTTCCTTCTATCCCCAATCCCACTCCTGATGGTAACTTTTCACAGTCACCACCCAAGAGAATTCTGCTAAAAATCATGACCTTGGAAATGACTAAACATTTATTTCTTTTTTATGATTATATTTGCATAGAAACACTAAATCCACAATGTCCGGGTGGGTCAAGGCTTTCTTAACCCCATGGAACCAACAAGCTACATTGGGAAGTCATTTTTGCTTACTAGACTATAGTTATGGTCCTTTCAGCTGGCTCCTCTCCTACCCAACACCCTCATCTCACTGTAGTCACTTCTACATGAAGGGGGATTAAAAAAACATTTAAGTCCCCTCGGCCTCAGTCTTCTCCATCGTAAGATGAAGGGATTGAACAGATAATGACTTCTAAGGTCATTGCCAGTTCTATAATCCTCCTGTAAAGAGTTCTACCAAGCCTAAAAAGCCCACTGATGGCTTTGCCTTTCTTATTCCCACAGGTTACCCTTGTGATACCTTCTTCTTCTTCAACAAAAAAAATAGGTTGATCTTTTTGAGTTCCAAGGGTAAACATTGGGGTTTGCAAAGAGGACAGCAGGAGCTTCAGGGTGTTAAGGATGCATCCTGCTGGGGGCTCAGAAATCGAAAGGGAGAGCACTAGGGGTCCTAAACTATCAAGGAGGAAATGTAGAGGCTTCCAAGGGATTATAGGGAAAAGAAAGAGAAAACCAGATTTTAGAAATTGATAATATAGCATCACCAACTGTGAGAATAAGATTTTGCCATTAGTTGAAGTAATGAAAAAATCCAAAAGCAATGGGTTGTTAACCTGCTTACAGTCATTATACTGATAAAGGGTTTGTTAAACATTTGCCTGTTTACAATTAAGATCAGGATCATTTTCTATTTTTTTTTCAATAAAACAAGGGTATAAGCTCCAGAGGGCATTACGTCTAAAGTGCTGAAGGTAGATTCAATAAGTTGAAGGTGAGGACAGAGATCATCATTTCTGACCACTTGGGTAAAGGTAGAAAGGCAGAAGATGGGATGCTGCGTGAGAGGGACAGCTAGAAAGCCAGTTTAACTGTTAAAGAGAGTTCATGAATGAGAATAATAAGAAACAAGGATCAGAAAGGGCATGAAGGGATGCGATATGAAAAAAGGAGTTATCTCTGTCTACTTTTGCCCTCTGGAGTCATGTAGAATAGGTCTAAATGCTCTTCCACATGACAGTCTCTGAAATATTTAAGGAGAGCTATCATCTCTCCCCCAGGTCCTCTCTTGTTCAGACTAAAGCAGCCCCAATTCCTTCAACCATTTTTCATATAATTTCCAGATGCTTAATCATCCTGATGAAACTCTCTTGCCAGCATGCCCCAATTGTCCCTCCTAAGATATATAGCCAATAGAACTGAGTCACTACTATAGATATGGTCTGTCTAGTGCATGGGACAATGGGGCAAATACCTACCTTTTTCTCCCTACGGACTTTTAGTAACACAGCTTAGGGTTTCAGTAACACTTCTGGTGTTCATGTGGCACTGATGATTCATACTGAGCTGTAGTCAACAAAAACTACCAGGTTCTTTTCCCAAGAGTTGCTTCACTTAAGACAAGTCTTTTCTATCCTGTACTTTAAAAAATGCAACAGTTATATTTATCTTTATGAAATGTCATTATTGATGAAGGTGGAGATTACAAAATAGCCCACCTTCATAATATCTTGTTTTTCAAAAAAGCAATAAAAATCCCCAAAAAGAACTACCAGGAATTTTACCAAAGAAAAGAAATACATAAATCACTCAAAGGAATGAGCAAAACAAACAAACAAAAAGATACTTGAAACAATGAAAATACATTAAGAATTAAAAGACATTGATGCAAAAATATCCCCCCAAAAGATGGAAATGATGCCAATAGTATCATCAAAGCAAAACTATAATTTTTCCAAGCTACAACAAAACTGAACATTTACAAAATTATGGAATTATGAAAGCTATTGAATCAGCAAAAACATGCCATCACTTCCTCTCCAGATTATTCTACCTTCTCACAGTGGAGATACTTCTGTCCCTAAGGTTCTGCATGAAGTTTCTACATGAAGAGAAGGATTTCCAGAGCAAGTGTTGTTAGTTAAACCTTGTCACACATATTTCTTAAATGTGCTTCACCAGAATTATGGTGGTCTAAGTTTAAGCTTATATTTGGCATAGAGGCCGTATTTGTGGGAAGGTGTGAACAAGGTTCTTAGGAGAATATTTTATATTACGTGTGTTTACCATGTTATCTGAGAGTAGTAGTCATTGTTTTCTGGGGACCCAACATGATAATTCAAGCAGAAGTTGGGGAATGTTTCTTCTTCCTTTTCTTGTTCTTGTTCTCCTTCCTTTTCTTGTTCTTGTTCTTGTTGTTGTTGTTGTTCTTCTTCTTCCTTTTCTTCTTCTTCTTCCCTTCTTCTTCTTCTTCTTCTTCTTCTTCTTCTTCTTCTTCTTCTTCTTCTTCTTCTTCTTCTTCTTCTTCTTCTTCTTCTTCTTCTTCTTCTTCTTCTTCTTCTTCTTCTTCTTCTTCTTCTTCTTCCTCTTCTCCTCCTCCTCCTCCTTTTCCTCCCCCTTCTTCTCTTCCTCCTTCTTATTTTTCTTCTTCTCATTTTCTTCCTCCTCTTTTTCCTCCCCCTCCTCCTCTGCTTCCTTTTCTTTCTTCATTTCTTTTTCTTCAAAACCTGGGACTGTCATTCCCCAACTGATAAATGGTCAAAGGATATGAACAAGCAGTTTTCAGATGAAGAAATTAAAGCTATCTATAGTCATATGAAAAATGTTCTATATCATAATTGATTAGAGAAATGCAAATTAAAATGACTCTGAGATGCCACCTCAGACATATCAGATTATCTAATATGACAGAAAAGGAAAATGATAAATGTTGGAGAGGATGTGGGAAAATTGTGACACTAATGTATTGTTGGCGGAGTTGTGAATTGATCCATCCATTCTGGAGAACAATTTGGAACTGTGCCCAAAGGGCAACCAAACTGTGCATACTCTTTGATCCAGTAATACCACTACTAGGTCTGTATCCCAAAGAGATCATAAAAAGTGAAAGGATATACATATGCAAAAATATTTATAGCAGCCCTTCTCATGGTGGCAAAATATTGGAAATTGAGAGGATGCCCATCAATCGGGGAATGGCTGAACGGGCTGTGGTATATGAATGTAATGGAATACTATTGTGTAATAAGAAATGATGAGCAGGTGGACTTCAGAAAAATCTGGAAAGACTTACTTGAACAGATGCTGAGTGAAGTAAGCAGAAACAGAACATCGTACATAGTAACAGCAACATTGTGTGATGACCTTCTCAGCGATGCAAGGATCCAAGACAAGTACAAAGGACTCACAAAGGAAAATGCCACCCACATCCAGATAAAGAATTGTTGGACTCTGATTGCTGATCAAAGCGTTCCCTGCCCCTCCACTTAATATTTTTTCTGTTTTTTTTCTTTTGTTCTGTGACTTTAGTCAAGTAACTTAACCTCATTAAGAATCAGTTTTCTCAATTGAAAAAAAAATCAATAAATAAGGGTGTTTGCCTTCTAGTTCTATGATGCTTTGATGGTGAAACTCAACAGTTTAAAAGGTCAGTGCAAATTAGAAACAAAACAACAAATGGACAAAAGCATTGTTTTACCATTTGACAGAATGTTAGAAGAATCATAGAGCTAGATCTGAAAAAAACCTCAGAGGTCACCTAATCCAACCCTTTCATTTTAGATGGAGAAACTGATTCCCAATGAAGTTAGTTAGTCGACCAAAGTCACATAGATTGTAAGCATCAGAGGTTGGATTTGAACCAAGATCTTCTGATTCCAGTCAACGTATAGACCACATCGCTGAGGAAGCAGGAAAAACAACCATAACATGACCAGAAAAATCTACAACTTTTTTGAAGAACAAAAATAAAGTATATGGAGAAAATAACAAAAGATGAAATTCAGAACTGTTGGATTTCTTCAAACTTGTAAAAACAGTTTTTTAAAAAAAGGAATCTGGCTATCATACTTCAGGAAATTATGCAAGAAAAATTCTCAGAAATATGGAAAATAAGAGGCAGATTTAAATATATAGAATTCATAGCATGCAACAAAATTGAACTCCAAACTCAACTGACCCAGATATACCATTAACTACTTTAAGACTCAGCTTCTTTGCTGTTCTTCACACAAGACACTCCATCTCCAGGACCTATAGATTTCCACTGCCCCCCATGCCTAGAATGTTCTTCCTCCTCACCTCTGCCTCCTGGCTGCCCTGCCTTCCTTCAGGTCTCAGCTAAAATCCTACCGTCTGCAGAAAGACTTTTCTGGTCCTCCTTAATAGTAATATCTTCCCTCTAAAATTATCTTCAATTTATCCTGTATATATCTTGTTTGCATATTGTATTTGCATGTTGCCTCCCCTTCATCCCCTTAGAATGTGGCCTCTATGAAGCCTGAGACTGCTTTTACTTTTGTTTTTTGTCGCAATATCCCCAGCATTCAGTACAGTGTTTGACGCATAGTAGGTACTTACTAAATGCTTGTTGACTTGATTACAACAGGGAAATAATTATACAAGCTGCCAAGATGAGCATCGGAATCAACAAAATGTTTCACATGACTTTTTTCTACAAAGAACAAGAACTTGTAAAAGCTGAAGCGTAATACAAAATCTAAGAGGCATGTAAGAGATGTAAGTGAAGAAGAGTTCTTGGAATCAGGAAACCCTGAGTTCAAATCCTATCTCAACCACCTGTGTGACCCTAGGCAAATCACTTAACCTCTCTCAGCCTCAGTTTCCTCATCTATAACATGGAAATTATAGTATCACTTACGTTGTTGTAAAGACCAAATGAGAAGATATATATGTATGTGTATATATACATATATATGTATATATGCATATACATATATATATATCACTTTGTAAACCTTAAAGTGCAATATAAAAGCTAGCTATTTGTTATTGTCATTGTTGTTGAGCAATGTTTTCATTCTGAAACCAGCTTCCATGCAATATTAAGCATGTTTTTTGGAGAAAATTATAACCATTTAAAAAATAAAATGAATTTGAGAAATGTATGACGGAAAGTTCTTACGTTAATACAACCATTGACTTGCAAAAACCATAATGATGCAGCACTTTTGAGATACATCTGTTGTCATCAAGTGTAGTACCTTAGTTAGAACTGCATCTCCATAATAGTACTTAGTGTGGCAGGAGGGAAAGAGCTCTTTGGAGTCGAAAGGGACTAGGCTAATATCTTACTTCTGATTCTTACAAGTCTTAAACCATGGGAAAATGGTTTCCAATGACCATGGGAAAATCATTTTGCCTCTCTGACCCTCAGTTTCCTTTTCTGTAAAACTGGGATAAGAGTACCAGGTGTGCCCATCTCACAACGTTCTGTGTGGCTTAAACAGTGTATTCAAAGCACTTTACCAATTTTAAGGAGGATGCCAATGGTTATGACAACAGTAGTGAGACTGGTTTGGTGGACTATTGGAGTGATACAGACAGGCTTGAGAGCACAAAGAGGAGAAAGCAAGAAAGAAGCAAGATATTTAGAAGTCCTACACATAAAAATGAGTAGAGAAAAGATAGTAGGAAAATGAGCATAGAGAGTTGAGGCGAACAAGCCCAGAGCATAACTTCTATCTTAAACAGGTGACTCAGAGATAGAGTTGTCACAAAACTTTGGAGTTAATATAAAATTTACTGATGGTTTGAATTCCCAAATAAGCAGGAAAAGGGTTACTGAATTAAAAAAAAAAAACACAACACAACAATATATTGTCTACAGGAAACACAATTGACTCCAAAAGCTAAAGATAAATTTAAGAAGATGTGATGGTCAAAATTTTACCGTCTAACAGATACCTGAAAATCTAGAGTGATGATTATATCAACGATAACTTCATTAGAAAGTATGAAAGGAATTATATCAAGTTCTAAGGGCTCATTGACAATGAGAGACTATCAGTACTAAATCTGTACGCACCTAATGATACCACACCAAGTTCTATCAAGACATTTACTACCTATGTTTTCCTGAATGTCATCTCACTTCTCTGACTCTCAGTCTCTTCATCTATGAAATGATGGAGATGACCTCTAGATGACCTCTAAGGTCTCTTCTAGGTCTAAAGTCTGATCTTAGTAAACTGTGATTCTCCAAGTTCACTTCCCTTGCTATCAGAAGAACAGAGTTATATTGAGTAGGGAATGGCTAAACAAATTGGGGTCCATGAATTTTGGAATATTGGAATTACTGGATATTAATAATCATAATAATTATTATAATTATATAATATACTATATAATAATTTTAATATGTAATTATTCATATGAACTCATGAATGAAGAACAAAGTAAGCAGAACCAGGAACAGCCACTACAACAATGTAAACAGAGAGAACAACATTAATAACAAAACACTCTGAATACTTGGTAATTTTAATGTTCTAGCTTGGTCTAAGAAGAGCTAAGAAGGTAGTTCACCTTTTCTTTGCAGAGTGAGCAGTTATGTTGTGGAACATTGCATATACTGTCAGATATGGTGGATGTGTTGGTTAGTTTTGCAGAACTGTGTTCTTTTCCTTTTCCTTTCTTATTCTTTGTTATAGAAGATGATTCCCTGGGGGAGGGAGATGTGGGAGGACTTTATTCCAAAATGAAGGTGAAATAAGAAAAAAAGATATTAATAAAAATCTTTAAAATGAATGGAGCTAGTGAATTGTTGGGCATGTGGGCTGATGGGAGAGGACTAAGTCAGGGTAGCTCCATTTATATTTGTCATTGAAAACTAGAGTTCAAAATTTACTATTCTATATTTTAAAGATTTTTTACAGTTTCTCCTCCTACCCCCAAGCATACTCCAGGAAAGGAGTTGACTTCTGTCATACATTCATTACACATGATTTTATTCAAATACAACTGCCTTGGTTTCCTTAGATAATTCAACTTTTTTTCTCTTCAATATAATTGTTTCTCTCCCTTTCTCTTTCCTCTTCCCATTCTACATTCCAGTCAAATGGGAATGCTACATGTTCCCTGATCTTGTTCTGTCGACTCTATGCATTTTTGAAAGCTGTCCTCCCGTGCTTGGACTACTATCCCATCTTCTCTCCCCCTTCTGGAATCTTTCTCTTCCTTCTCCTCATATCTATCTATATCTATATCTATCTATCTATCATCTATCTATATCTATATCTATCTATGTATATGTATATATATATACCTTGAGGTCTGGGACTACTTCATTTTTGTCTGCATTTTTAGCACCTAGCACACAATAGCCACCCAATAAATACTTGCTGACAGATTGATGACCTAGTTTGATAGCATGGGTGACACCTTCTCTATGAAGACCTATCTGCATGCCCCAGCTGCAGGTTGTCTCTCCTCACATTTACCTAGGACACTTTGCTTGACTCATCTCTGCCACTGTCTTATTTTTCCTTGAACCATATTTAGGCATTGCAATAGATAGAGTGCTAGGTCTAAAGTCAGGAAGACCTGAATTCAAATCCAGACCCAGACATTTACTAGCTATGTGACCCTAGACAAGTCACTTAACCCTATTGGCCTCAGTTTCCTCATCTGTAAAGTGAACTGGAGAAGGAAATGGCAAACCTGTCCAGTACCTTTGCCAAGAGAACCCACAAATAGGGTCACAAAGAGTTGGACATGACTAAACAGGAACAACAACCACAGCATACGTATTTATATACAAGTTGCATCTCCCTAGTCAACAGCTCCCATGAGGGTAGGGACTAAATAATTTTTAAACTGTGGACTCACAGCACTTGGCACAGTGTCTCCCTCACGCATAACAGACACTGGATAAATTTTCGTCGAATTGAAATCAAATTGAGAGAAAAAGACTAATGACTAGAGTTCCCTACTAAAATATCCTAAATTGCCAAATGTCCTTCACTGGTGTGAATTGTCTTTTGATTTTTGTTGTCAATAGAGTCTTCGCGCTACCAGGGCCTTCAGGAGGAACATTGGCAGTTGCGGGAGCCTTGCATTCAACTTCCCAAGCTTCGGCTTTCATTTCCTTCCAAGGTCTCTTCCACTCACCCTTAACAAGAGGAGTCACTTGCCAGATCACTTTTCCTACATACTTCAAGCTACTGCCAACTCAGTGTTGTGAGGAAAGATGACAGGGTGTTTTGTCCCCAGCCAATACTACTGAGCCAAGTTCCATGCTCAATTTTTATTTCCCCCAGGGATGAGCATTTGCATTAGACAGAAGAATATGAGAAAAGAGTTGGGCTCTGGTTATTTACCTGGAAAATTTGATAGAATAGGGCCCTAGGTTGTAAAGTACCAGGGACATCCATGGCTCCTGCAGGCATATCGATTCATCAGGATGCCTTTATTGAAGACCTACAATGTACCCAGAATCTGGTTTGGATGAAATACTTGAAACAGATGTCAAGAAATCCTGACTCATAAGAATGGCAACGTAGGGGGATTATTCCTGGTATGTTGATCTTTTCCCCTGGATGGTTAACCTGCCTTCCCAGGTGCTCCTCCTAGGATTTTTTTTAAAAAGCATTTATGTCTTTTAAAAAGGGATATTTATGGTGGTTGTCAGCTCCCATCTCAATATTTCACCTGAGGATTTGGGAAAGCTAGATTTCCGCTCATTACCATACCCCTTCTCATAGCAACAGGAAATATGATGCAGTATAAAAGTCACTGGATTGGCTGTGAGGAGATGTAGGTATTGTTTACTACTCTGCTGTAAACCACGAACACTGGAGAATGAGTGGGTATCTTGCAGCCTGGAGGCCACATGTGGCCCTCTAGGTCCTCAGGTGCAGTCCTTTGACTGAATCCAAATTTCACAGAACAAATCCCCTTAGTAAAAGGATTTGCTCTATAAAACTTGGACTCAGTCAAAAGGCTGCACCCAAGGACCTAGAAGGACACATGTGGCCTCCAGGCTGCAGATTCCCCACCCCTGAATCAGTCTCTCTACTGTGTTCAAATCCACTACATCTATTAAGCACCTGCTGTGTTAAGCACTATGCTAGGAGGTACAAAGACACACAAAAAAAAACAGTCCCTGCCCTCAAGAGGCTTACATTCTGCTAGGGAGGATGCAGCATATACTGAGGCAGCCTCAACCTCACTTAAGTTAACACTATTTAACCTCCCTGGGCCACTTTAATTCATCTGCAAAATGATCTCCAAGGTTTCTTCCCATTCTAACCTTCTGTGAAAATGAACAGTCAACCCAGAAGCTGCCTTTTACCAGGCAGGGTGCCCTACTCCCTCCCTTAATATGCACAGCACTTCTTCCCTGCATGCCGTGCGTAGGGATGATGGTTGCCTGTCACATTTTCTCAAGCACATCCATCCCTTCTGTCCCATTCAAAGTCATGACAGCTACCATCTAATTATCAATCAAGATCTGCTTTTGTCAGATAAGAAAAAAAGCAATAATACAGCTGCTGACTTAAGTATTATGCAGTCCAGTCACCTTCTTGCTTGCTGAAATACACATACATAAGTTTTTAAAGGAAGACGATTCGGCAATTTTAAAAAAGGGTCTAAAGGTTTAAAAAGAATAATAACAAAGTACTATTGCTAATTAGATTCACACTAAGAGAGAATCCCCCCAAAAGTGGAAAAATAGAATGGCCACCCTGTGCTCACCTGTCCTTTCAACAGTTGAGAGAAATGATAATTGCTTTCAGGGAGGTAAGTCACAAAACATGGACACTGGAGAACGCATCAGACCCTCTGCTCAATCCTATGCAACAAACTGTTTATTAAGCACTTACTGTGTCAGGCACTACACTAGGGGATGCAAAGACATATATCAAACAGTCCCTGCCCTCAAGAACTTGCATTCTTCTGAGGATGTACATGTTCACATATTAACATAATACAAGATAGAGACTGATGACCATAAGGAAAGGTCAGAGAAAGTGCTCTAGAAAGAGCTAAGGATGGAAAACGTGCAACTGGGGACATGAGAGAAGCTTTTCCGAATGGGGTAGCACTTGAGTAAATCTTGAAAAAAAATCAAGATTCTGGAAGGCAGATGATGAAGGAATGTATGGGGGTGGGGAGCAACAGAAAGGTAAGATGGGTAGTGTAAATGCACAAAGGAAGATGACATGTCAAGCATGGGGACTCGCTAGTAATTCAGTATGGCCAGAATGTAGAGAGCATTAAGAGGAATAAATATAAGGTAGGTGGGAGTTAGATTGCAGAGTGTGTGATTGGTGTGTCTTTCACCAGTAAGGACTCCGTGGTGACTAGCAGTATTCTGATACACTCTAAAGGTCATTCTCTTAATTCCCTCCTTTTTGAGGTTAGTTTTCCTAAATGATGCTGAGAGATTTATATGGCCTTCCATAGATAAAATGTAGAAAGAGACTCAATTGCATTGAAGTTGATATTTTAGAAATAGTTGAGGGTGGTAAAAGAAAAAGGAAACTGCTTCCAGTTTTGTAGTTTAGAAAGTATGGTATTTAAAAAACTTAAGAGTGATCAGATTGGATAGGTGAGTCTGATCTATTTTGTCCCAATCTATCCTCAGCTAATCGGGTGGGCCACAGTTAACACACAATCTAAATGAGATCTGTCTTGGAAGACCCTGGATTAATAGTATTAGTTGTTGACCTAATCTATAGGGCAAATTCTCAAAGGGGAGTAAAATCTTAATCTAGATAAGTAGGAAAGAATATTGATTTAACTTGTTTTGTACCCAGTGTCTCTAAGAAAGAAGAGAGGCTGGATTATGTGTGAGAGGATGGGAGTGGGGCCGCAATGAAGGGCAGGGGAAAGAAACCTTCTCCAAATGAGATGGTGAAATTAATATTATTTGCAGACTCTCTTTTATGATAGATATTGATATATTGATATATGTAACTGAAATATTTTTGTTTTCACATTGCCTAGATTTTCCCCTGGATCCTTCTCTTCTCCCCTCCTAGAAAACTATCCCTTATAACAAATAATTTGTTTTCAGTGAAAGAAAGAAAAAAGAGGAAAAAACAGAAGGAATTCCATAAAACTGATCAACACATTGGAAAAAAAAATCTTAACGCAATATACAATGTTCCACATCTGTAGACCCCATCTCTGCAAAAGAACTGGCGGATGTGCCTTCTTCTATTTCATCTTTGGGGACAGAATTGTTTTATATATTTCTCAGCATTTAGTTTAAATCATTTTGGGTGGTTACTTTTTCTATTTACATTGATATAGTTATTGTGTATATTGTTTTCCTGGTTCTGCTTGCTTCACTATCCATTTATAAGTTATTCCACTTTCTTACAGCACAGTAATATTCCATTTAATCTCTATGGGCCTTAGTTTCCTCATTTATAAAATGCAAAGGTTGAACTAGATGGCCCTTAAGGTCCTTCCCAGCTTTAAAATCTATAACCCTGTGATCTTGTGACCATATCAGAGCTGGAACTATCAATATTTATGCCTAGAGTAGCACAGGATATCAGTGAAGTAAGTGGCAGAAACCACAACCAGAGTAAATGGCACAAAATATATTCTCAAATCAGCTATTTAAGCTTGGGTCCCATTGGGGTAATTGTGGTAGAAGTAAGAGAGAGGAGTCAGAGCACCCAGGCAGTTCTTTATTTTAACTACTTCTTATTGTTGACAGATGCCAAATTCTGTTGTTTTTATGCTACAGAAGAATTGCTGATACTTTTAAGTCTCTTTAAATTCATCACCCTGGGGCAAAACCCTGGCTGCCTCAACCTAGTTACTATTCCGCATCTCATTAGCCAGTGGGTAGAAAGCACTAGCTTTTTTTTTCATAATAAGTCGGATTTTTTTTCATTCTAGGTTCCACCCTCCCCATATTCCTAAAGGAAGAATTGTCTCTAATATATTATTTTTTACAGCTGGGAAAGGATAGAAGTCTTTTTTTAAAAATGACATAAATTCACTTTTAACTTTGTTTCAGAGAGAGAACTGACTTCATTTCTTTGAAAGGAATCTCATTGCTTTAAAAGATATGATTCATAACAGGTCCAGGGTGATGATGAACAATTTCAGTTATTTGGTTTTCCCTAAAACAAGTGTACCTTTGTGCCCTACAACAGATATATCCCTGAAAGCTTGTGTGTATATTCAATTTTAGTAAGTCGAATCAAATATTATTCCATTGCCTTACAATATAACTTCAGAGATGTCTTGGCTTGATTTCTGAAGAATCTTCAGGTGGCAGGCTTAGCTGAAACACTTTAGCTTTAAATTTCCCACTTCTGGCTGGCTTTCCTAGCCTAGCAAAGAAATAGTGATTGGCCTATACGCAAACAAAAGAGCAGCCCATGGCATAGTGTGAAAGAGCTTTTAGGAGGTGGGGTACCTAGGTCAAATGGTAGCCCTGGCACATTTAATTTCTCTGGCTTATGTCTCCTTATCTATAAAATGAGAGGGCTATATACTGTATGGCCTCTGAGATCTCTTCCTGCTCTGAAAATATAAGCTTCAAGGTACCAGGAGCAGCTCTTTAAAGGGTTCCTACTATATCTGTTTATAAGTCACAGTCCTTTAGAGGACACAGAGAGAAACTAGGTATCTCAGTGGATAGAGTACTGGACCTAGAGTCAGGAAGACCTGAGTTCAAATATGGCCTCAGACATTTGCTACCTATGTGACTCTGGGCAAGTCACTGAACCCTGCTTGTCTCAGCTTCTTCATCTGTAAAATGAAATGAAGAAGGAAATGGCAAACTACTCCAGTATCTTTGCCAAGAAAATCCCCAAAGGGGTCGTGAAGAGTTGGATACAACTGAAATGACTCAACAACAAAAGTCCTTTGATTATGTGAATAACAATTCTACCAAGGTATCTACTTGATGATTCTGTATGTCTGATTATCAGTTTTCTTATGGCTGGGCTCACCTTTAGTCTGAGGTCATCTTTACTGAGGTTGATTGCCTACTCCCTAGAGTAATAGAGGGAAAGGCTACCCCTTAATATTTGTCCCCTACTTACCTATTAACTGATATATTATAGAAAAATGATATGTGTGGTAATAAGTTCTATGGTATAGTGAACAGTGTGCTAGCCTTTGAATCCCAAAGTACTGTGCTGAAATCCCATCCCTGTTACTAGCTCTGTGGCTCAGAGTGAGTCATTTAACTTCTAAGTGCCTAGAACATTGAGGACTTACCTTTTAAGCTCTAAAGCTCATCTTTTAAGTCTTAGATGGGCTGGACAAAAGGAAATCCCAAGGCTGATGAAATCACAGATCTTTCCCATTATTCAAAACACTATGATACACAAAGAAAGTTGCTTTATAGAGGTTTGCATCCCAAAGAGATCATAAAAATGGGAAAAGGACCCACATGTACAAAAGTATTTAAAGCAGCTCTTTTTGTGATGGCCAAGAATTGGAAATTGAGGGGATGCCCATCAGTTGGGGAATGGCTGAACAAGTTGTGGTATATGAATGTAATGGAATGCTATTGTGCCATAAGAAATGATGAACAGGTGGACTTCAGGAAAACATGAACCGATGCTGAGTGAAGTGAGCAGTGATAGCAAAATTGTGCAATGAACAGCTTTGATAGACTTAACTCCTCTCAGCTATACAAGGATCTAAGACAACTCCAAAAGCCTCATGATGGAAAATGCTATCCCCATACCGAGAAAGAACTATGGAATATGAATGCAGATTGAAGCATGCTATTCATCCTTTGTCTCTCTCTCTCTCTCTCTCTCTCTCTCTCTCTCTCTCTCTCTCTCTCTCTCTGTGTGTCTCTGTCTCTCTCTCTGTGGTTTCTTCTTTCTCATAGTTTTTCCCTTTGGTTCTAATTCTTCTTAACAACATGACAAATGTGGAACGATGTTTAATACGATTGTACATGTATAGCCTGTATCAGATTGCACACAGTCTTGGGGAGGAGACAGTGGAGGGAGGGGGAGGAAATTTAGAAGTCAAAATGTTATAGAAGTGAATGTTGAAAAGTAAAAACAAATAAATATATATAAATTTTTAAAAAGACAATTGCTATGTAGTTGTTGGTTTTTTTAAGACCAAAAAATATAAAATACTTTGACTTAAGCTGCCTTCCTAGGTGACTTGTTGTCCTATCATTTGTTAGAAATTGTCTCTAAAAAAAGCATGATTTGGCTGGACCTTTTGGCCATATATAAATCCAATACTTTATTATTTTAGGACAAATGAACAACAGCTTCATGAAGGAATTTGCATGTAGCTCTCTGGACCACATGTTCCTCATACAGGCTAAGGGATATGGTCTTTTGTTTGTAAGTCTTAGGTTATGCCAAGGCAGAAAACACAGAGCTCCATTTTCTACCACAATTAGCAGCTCCCAGGACAGCTTAGAAATTAGCTAGCTGCAAAAACAAGGCATAGATGTACATCTAATGGACAGTGAATGCATTCTGACACTCTGTCTGCTTAAAAGGTTATCTATAGATTGCCTCCCCCTTTGGGCAGCTCCAAATTGTTGTGTGAGTCTGTTCTGTGTGTTGGAAGTGAATCAGCTTTTAACAATGCCAGTTTTATCTGGACACCTGAAGCCCAAGGCTCCCTTGTGTTTTGCTAAATCCCCTCTATTTCTCTTGGAAAAAATCTACTTGGCGTGGTTACTTGGGTGATTCCGGAGGAGTGAGAGGGTAAAGGAAGGATTTGTTCTAATATAAACTTCATATGTATCCAGAGAGGTGGTGTAGGGGTGTTTGATAAACTTCGAGTGGAGGGAATTCTGATACAGGACCACCTGTAAGCAAAGCCTGCCTCTAACACTGACCAGTTTTCCCTTAATCTGAGACAAAAGCAATTCCATTCAACAAACATTTATTAAGTCCCTTTTATGTACCAGGCCAGGGATACAAGGTAGTACCTGATTCTTCTGGGCAATTCTCTAAGACAAATTATAAGTTACATATGAGGGGTAGCTAGGTGGCGCAGTGAGTACAGCACTGGCCCTGGAGTCAGGAGGACCTGAGTTTAAATTAGACCTCAGACACTTGACATACTTACTAGCTGTGTGACCTTGGGTGAGTCACTTAACCCCAATTGCCCTGCCTTCCCCCCTGCAAAAAAAAAAATAAGTTACATATGACCTTTAGCTCTCTGGGTCTCAGTTTCTTGGTCTGTAAAATGTTCTAGATTAAGGGTTTATAACTAGGAGTCAATAGATTTCAAGGGGTCTTATGAATTTGAACAGGAAAAAAATTACATAATTCTTACCTCTAAGTTAGCATTTCCCTCAGTTATTTAAAAACATTATTCTGAGAAGGAAGGAAATAAGCATTTATTAAGCACCAACAATATGCCAGACACTGTGCTAAGTGCTTTACAAATATTATCTCATTTGATCTTCACAAGAACCCATGAAAGGTAGGTGCTATTATAATGCCCATTTTACAGATGAGGAAACTAAGGCAGACAGAGGTTAAGTCAAGTGAGTTGCTCAGGGTCACACAGCTAGCAAGCATTAGAGGCCAGATTTTTACTCAGATCTTCCTGACTCCTGGTCCAGCCGTATCATCAAACTACCAGCAGGCTCCTTGACACAAATAAGGTTAAAGACATCTGGACTAAGGTCCCTTCCAGTTCCAGATCTGCAATCCTAATCGCAGTCAACCCCAGTAGAGGGAGTACCAGCTCCCAGGGTGCCTAGGACAAAATCACAGGTGCTTGCCATATTGATTCATTCACCCAGTAAGATTGAAACTTGCCTTCCCAGACCAACAAGCCCATTTCCCCAACCCCTTATGGTTCATTTAGCCTGACCTGGAAAGACAAACTACATTGCTCCCTTCAGTGGCATGCTTAGTGCTTTAATCTACAGGGATTATTGAAACAAAATTTCCCATGAAACTACCAGGAATTTTTCTTCAGAACAGAATTAGACCCTATCAGGGCATGTGCTCTTCCTAGCAACTGAGCTCTCAGTGGCTCATTGGGTTCTCAGTAGAGCAGACTCTAGATGGAGCAAATCAGTCATTTTCTAATGAAAGCATATTTGGATCCTCCAAGGGTGTAGCCACAGGTCTTTGAGTGAACACACAAAAGGAAAGTTTCATTCTCATTCTCACTGACAGAGCTTCAGAACTAATAATAACAGACATTTATATAACGCTTTAAAGTTTGTGAAGTATTGGCTTCATTTGAGCTTCACAATGACCCCATTGGAGGGATACTACAGGTATTATTGTCCTAATTTTGTAAATGAGCAAATGGAGACTCAGAAATAGAAACTGACCCACCCAAGGTCATTGCTCAACTGGTGAGTGTCAAAGGTCTTCAGGGCTCCAAGTCCCAACACTCCAACTATCCACTCATCCACTTGTAATGGTAATCAGGGAAGGATTTTTTTTGCTGTCAAGTGCCTTTGATGAGTCTGGCCTTTGTTTCAATGGGGCAGGTAAAGTGGTATCTTTTGTCTTGGAGTGTTTCTCAGCACTAAGACAATCGAGAAAGTCATTGATTGGAAACAATGTATACTTTGTGATACTAGCAATTAACTTACCTTCCTACCCTGGTTTCCCACACCCTGGATGATGAGCCTCAAGCCTTCAGGGCCCTGAACAGGTATATGTAGCATTTCACTTTTGGGGGTACCCTCACTGAAAGAGTGAGAAGACTCTGGGCAAGCTGTTGAAACAGCGCCCCGCCCCTCACCCCACCTTTGATAACCCAGACAGAGAGAGGTTGGTGCTTCTCTGGTAACTATGTATTGATTTGGATAGACTGGGTTGTGTTATTTGCTCTGTTTATAATGTATGCATGTAATTTCTGTTTGTATTTGCCCTGAAGTTCAGGGGTCTGATCTTTTTCCCCTCAACTAAGTGAATGATATATGTATGTTTAATTACACTGAGATTGTTAACCCCTTAAAGTTGTTTTCCTTAGAAAAGCAAATCAAATAACATGTGTTGGCAGCCCTTCTGCATGCTGGTGTTATTGGTCTTACACAGCCACAGTAGCTGCTAGCAACATTGTTGTTACACCACTGTACCACACTGCCTCAGAAATAACAAAAGGCTACAGAGGCTTATGGAGGAATAAAAACGATCTCTGTTGAGTAGGCCAATTTGCTCAAAATTTTATTTAAAAAAAGGGGGGTGTTGCTGAGCTGGAGGTGGGGAGACTTTTTTTAGGAAATGGCTCCCACCCCTTAAAGGATTGAATTGTTTCATATGTCAGTGAATAGAAAACATTTTTTTTAAATTATGCATGAGAGAACAGAATATTCATTAGGTCCAGACTTTTCCAGGATGTCTAAATCGAGACATCCCACAAAAGAAAAAAAAATGCAGATAGTTTCTCAGGCAAGGATAGGAATATAAAGTTTGCTAAAGGGACCCTTAGATCAGGCACCTTCCACAGCTGTACAGCATATTCCTGGACATGGGAGGGTAACACTTGTAGTTATAGAAATAGGACTTGAGGGTAGGCCTGAAATTCAGGCTGCCTCAGTTCTTTAGTTTGAGCATCATGAAAAGGACACTTTTAAATTTAACCCAAGCCAAGTTGACTTCTGCAAGCTTTAACTAAGCTGAACAGGGGGAAATGCCCAGGTATGACCGCAGTCCTTTCAGCCTAGACTAGAGCCTCTTAGCCACTGACTTTTACATACATATTATTGAAGGCAGAAGGAGAAGACAGAAATGAAAAAAAATGGTTAAACTAAGCAGTCCATCTCATTTTATCAGAATTGGCCCTACCCCGCATGACAAAGCCATCTATAGTCAGTTTGGTGCCCATCTGATGTACAAAGATTAACAAATTTATTAGATTTTGAAGGGTTGTACCAATGACCACTAAACTCACCAAATTTGCAACTCTAGCTGCCTCTGAGATTTGTCTATGTGCCTGTCTCTGTCTCTTTCTCTCTGTCTCTCCATCTTTACCTTCTTCCTTCCTTCCTTCACTCTTTCTCTTCAGACCTTTGAAAAATGTATAATTCACAGCTTGAAGAAATCTTAGAAATTATCTAGTCCAACTTTCTCATTTTACAGCTGAGAAAATTGAGGCCCAGAAAGTATAAGTGTCTAATCTAAAGTCACAGATCAATCAGTAACACAGCTAGGATGAGAATCAGGTCTCCTGGTTGTAAATCCTGTGATCATTCTAATATACACTATTGGTTTCCCTCAAATCTATTTAAAGAGATGATTCAAAAA
Source organism: Trichosurus vulpecula (assembly GCF_011100635.1). Lineage (NCBI taxonomy): Eukaryota > Metazoa > Chordata > Mammalia > Diprotodontia > Phalangeridae > Trichosurus > Trichosurus vulpecula. The sequence goes on along the minus strand of NC_050573.1, from coordinate 122,941,205 downwards.
TATTTTCAATCCTTATTACCCATTAGATGCAATTTAATTTTTAAAATTATTTTGTTTACCCTTGTTTTCCACTCCTCAACAATTTTAGGGGAAAAAAATATCTCAATGGGCTCAAGGAGCTATAATGGATAGAGTACAGGAAGATCTGAGTTCAAATCCAGCTTCATTTACTAGCTGTGTGACCCTGGGCAAGTCACTTAGCCTCTATTTGCCTCTGTTTCTCAACTGCCCAGTGGGGATGATAGCACTTACCTCCCAGAGTTGTTATGAGGATCAAATGAGGTACTATTTGTGAAGTGCTTAGCACAGTAAGTGGCACATGGTTATTGTTCGTTCAGTCCTTCCAGCTTTATCTGACTCTTTGTGTTCCTATTCGGGGTTTTCTTGGCAAGGACACTGGAATGGTTCACCATTTCTTTCTCCAGCTCATTTTACAGGTGAGGAAATTGAGGAAAACAGGATTAAGTGACTTGCCCAAAGTCACACAGCTAGTAAGTGTCTGAGGCTAGATTTGAACTTAGGTCTTCCTGATTCCAAGCCTGGCTCTCTATTGTCTGCCCCACCTAGCTGCCCATATTGCACCATCTAGCTTCCCATGGCAGGCACTTAATAAATATTTGTTTCCTTCCATCCTTCTTTTGACAGTTGCCCTTCTTCTCTAGTCCCCTTGGGCTCTTGCAGGCTATGACAGCTCAGTAAAAGATCTGGCAGGTCTTACCATGCTATTGGAGGTTTCTTCATCAGAGCTACCTGCCATTTGAGGGCCAGCCTTACCAAGTTTTAGAATTGCTCATCATTAGGTTAGCTTCGGGGGTATGAATTTTTCAGTCACTACAATTCTCAAATACTTTCTACTAAGCCATAGGGAAGCTGCAATCTGTGTTGGGGAGGGGGAGCATGAACCAATCAAATGGATGTAGTTAATTTTGCTCTGTTTCAGATTTTACTTTTGATGATTGGTATGATACATAACCAAATGGCTTGTTTCTACGAAGACTTTCCTATTAGCCTGAAGTAGTGGCAATAGCATTAGCTTTGGCCCTAACGAGACTAGCTCTGCTTCTTAGCTAGCTGTGTGACCTTGGACAAATCATTTCATTTCTCTGGGCCCCGGTTTCTTTAGCTGTTAAAAGGAGGGGAGGAGACTAGCTAATTTCTAAAGTCCTTTCCTGGGTCAAGTCCTAGGAAAGTAATCTTAAACCTTCCTCTTGATTATTAGCACCATCAGAGTCTAGCCTTCTGGTCATCCATTGCATCCATCTTCATTAAATGGCTTAGAGTCTATTGAAGGGTATCTCAACAAGCACCCATACTTTGGATTTCTGTCTGAAGGAATCAAAAGAAAAGTACTCTTCTGCAAGGTTCTACCATCTCCCCAGTTGGATGGAGATGGCAAGTATACGCAACCCAGCCTGGGGTCCAGTTTTATGCAGGCAATTAATTTCCTGTATGGAATGCTGAAGGGAAAAGGGGGTGCTACCCAAACACACACCTTGAGACCCAGAGCTGTCCAGATTCAGTCAATCAACCACATTTTCCTTACATAGTGATTCATTTTTTCTGTGGCTCAAGGAGGTTCCATGTCCTGGAGGAAGAGTATGATAAAGAGTATGAACAATTGAAATTCATCTTTGGTGATTAAGGTTCTAGGTTTTGCCTTGATAAAAGCGGAGGTTTATATTTAAAGGAGTTCAAAGTAATCAACAGGGTTGAAATAATCAAAGTGGTAGTTATTAGGATAATCAGATTCTTAAATACTGCTGATCTTCTAAAATGACTGACTCTGGGCTGTACTTAAAGGTCAGCTCTGTTGCCTCTGATAATGAAGGCAGCAAGAAATAATAAGAAAAATCACTCACTGCAGTCCAAGTCCTCTCCCCCAGCCTAGGTGGAAGTAACTGGGGGCATTAATAACTAGATAGTTGGAGACACCTGAGGCAATTATTTGGGTCTCTTCACCATCTAAACCACTTTTTCCTATTTGTATATTCCTTTCTTTCTCTTCATTTTCTACTTTCCCTTTTTCTTTTTCCCTTCTGCTCTCACTATGCCTAAAATTACTTGTGGTACTCTGGCTAAAGAGTTCTTGATTCCTTTTCAGGCTATTACATCTCTTTCCCACTTTACCTTCATAAAACTTACTCCCAAGTAGTCAAGAGATCTGAGCAAGGGGCAAGAGGAACTTGTACTTTCCATAATCCACCTTTAAGACGGTGAGGATAATTGATATAGCCCAGCCACTCAGGGCAGCAGGATTTGAATCTGTCTAGCATCTTTCTCTGTGATCCACTTTAGTGTGAGAGTGGCAGATTAAAATAAAGACTCAGTGGAGATGACCTTTAGAATGGACTAGAGTAGTGGATACTACCTGTAAATCTGATTGCCAGAATCCATATTTTCTAGAACAATAGAAATGTCAGTAATTGTGTTAATGATCTATAAAATAACAGAAATACTAAATGACTTTGTTACATACTTTGTTACATACTCATGCCCTTTCTGAATAAAATAAAATTCTGCACATTGGAAAAAACCTCATTTTTCAGTGTTCCTGGAGCACTTTCCCCCTGAATCTTTCCCATTCCCCCATCAAACTTGCCTTTATATGCATTTGTGTAGTATTCACCCCCACTCCAGTCATCATTCCAGAAAACTATAGGGTCCCTGAGGTGGGAACTGGGTCATTTTCCATCTTTGTTTCTGCAGTACCTTCCGTAGTTCTTTGTACATGGTGGATGCTTAATATTTGTTGAACTGAATTGAATTCTTTCAGTATGATAGAAAAATAAGTCACTAGAAGAATTATTTTTAAAATATAGATAAAAACTATTGGTCTGAAATAATCCACCTTTCTTTTGCATTTTCCTCTGGCAACCATTGGAAAGGATAAGCCATGATCATGTTGAACTAAAGCTAATATCTGCATTCACAAAACCAAGTCAGGATGGAATTCAATTTACTTCTCTTCAGTTCAGGTTCAGTCTAGTAAAAGCATTACTGACATATGGGTGGCCTTTACAAATAGGCTGAAAAGCAACCAGTGCCTATTCAAGCTGAATAATCACAAGAATTCAACTCAAAAATCACAAAAACAAGTTTTTTCAAGCTGCAAAGGACTAACATAAGTTTTGACTAAATTATAGAGTTCTACAAAAGCACAGGAACAGCAATGACAAAAGATTATGAAAAAGTTATGTAATTAAGGTTTGCTAGGTAGCTTACAAGTAAAATCCTATTACTACAAACATAATTACGACACATCTCTATCTTGTAAAAAGAATCCAGGAACCTTAGTCAATTGGCCCAATTATTTTAAGTAATACGCAGTGCAACCAAATTCCAGTATGACAAAAATAATTTAAACGAGCCTTTGGGAGATGTTAATAGAATTTGACCTGGAATAGGGCAATTAAGACCCTTGACCCTCCAACAACTTTCTTTCTATAATCCCAGTTCCAATACGTTAGCCTTTCTTCAGCAAAAGTAGGCTTTAGTACCAACCTTCACATCGCCATCCCTGATGCAAGACTATTGTATTTTAAGGGAGAACTTTTCCATATCAAATCTTCTTAGTTGAGGGACTACAGAGATAGTAGTGGACTAAGAAAACAGAAAGGGCAGGAAAGAGGAGGAGGTGCTAAAAGGTAGAAGTTTCAACTCAGATCCTCTTATCTTTTCTTAATTGCAAAGAAAACTGATTTCCAGTGAAGAGAAGTTGACTACCTAGGGGATGCATCACATTACCTAAAGTTGATTGTTAATTCCAAACACTAAGTCAGGCAGTTGACAAACATTTATTAAGAACTTACCATTGCCAGACACTGTCCTAAGCTCTGGGGTTACAGGGGTGAAAACATCCCTGTCCTCAAGGATCTCATCTTTTAATGGATGGAAAACCATGTAAACAACAAAATACAAACAAGATAAACAGAGTAAATTGGAGGAATTCTCAGAGGGAAGTCACTAGACTTAAGGGGAACTGGGAAAGCCTTCTAGCAAAAGGTGGGATTTTAACTGAGATTTGAAGGAAGTCATGGAAGCCAGGAGAGGGAGGTAAGGAGAAAGAGCATTCCAGACATGGGGGATGGGAGATGGGGGATGGGGGGGTGGTGTTGGAAAGCTGATCAAAATGCCTAGGGTGGAGAGAGGGAGCATTTTTGTGAAAGGAACAGCCAGGAGGCCAGTTCACTAGTTCATAGAGTATGTGAAATTTGAATAGGGAAGGGGTTATGAAAGTTATGAAAGGCTTTAAAAGCCAAACAGAGGATTCTATATTTGATCCTGGAGATAATAGGGAGCCACTGGAATTCACTGAATGGGGGGGAGGCAGCTTGACCATCTAGTGCTTTAGAAATATGACTTTGGCAGCTGAGTGGGAATGTGATCAAGAGAAAATTGAGGTAAGTAGACCAAAAAGAAGCCTATTGCAATATTCTAGGCATGAGGCAATGAGGGTTTGCAGCAGGGTGGTGACAGTATCAGAAGAGAAAAAGAGCTGAACGTGAGAGCTGTTATGAAGGTAGAATCAATAGGACTTGGGAAGCCTTATGAAGCCAACAGGCCTTGTGAGTCTAGGTGGCTAGAAGGGGTAGTCATGCCCTTGACAGCAAGTAATAGGAAAGTTTGAAGAGGGGAGGGGTTGGGGAGAAGATAATTCAGTTTTGGACATACTGAGTTTAAGAAATCTACGGAACATCTACTTTGAGACGTCCATTTGGCAGTTGTGTGGGCATGAGAGAGGTCAAAGCTGGATAAATAGATCAGAGAATAATCTACATATAGATAACTAAATCCATTGGAACTTATGAGATCATAAAGCAAAATAATACAGAGGTAGAAGAGAAAAGGGCCCAGGACAAAGCCTTGGGGGGGCACCTATAGTTGGTGGCTGTGGCCTAGATGGAGATCCAACACAGGAGACTGAAAAAGAGCCGTCAGATAGATAAGAAGAGAGCAAATGAGAAAACAAAAACTGAAACGTAAGTGGTTTGCGGGGACCGGATTAATGGGAGAAAAAGTCTTCTAACTATCAAGAGTTTTGCCACACGTGCTCTATTGTGCTTGAGCACAATTTCACCCAGACCCTAATTACTTGAGGGAGTGTAACACCAATTTTTAGGGGGACATTTTGTACCAATTGTTATTGTACCACCTTGGTAAAAATTCCTTTCTAAAAACCACCGAAGTCTGCCTAATTTGATTCCCAAATGATAGTTTTGAGCGAGGTAGGTGGAAATACATTGATGGGATCTTCAGCCAATGGCATTAGAAAGCTATTTCTGACCCCTCAGGCTTCCCCCTTGAATCCTCAGAAGTAGATAAAACCAAGTCCTGGGGACTAGAATCATTTGAGAGTCAGAGCTGGGATAAGAAGGCCTCAGAGCTTATCCAGGATACAAGTACATCCTTTTTCTTGAATTATTGACTATTGGTTGGGTGAATGATTAATTACCAAGGCCCATGGTACCCCAGCCACCTTCACATCTGAGGGAAGCAAAACCTTTTATCCAAACTGATAAAACTACATGTGAGACCTTTTCCCAGAATAGAAGGGAGCTCCTTGAGAGGAGGGACATGATTTTTGTCTTTCATTGTATACTGTGTGCTTAGCGCCTTACATGATACATGGTAAATGCTTAACAAATTCTCCTTAACTTGTTGGCTTCTTGTTTTCATTTCAGCTCTGCAGGGGAAGTAAAAATGGGGAAGTAATAAAAACAAATATAAAATTAAAATGGGGAAGTAATAAAAATTAAAATGCAAAAGTAATAAATTCTTAAAACCTTTTGCCTAGACCAAAACAGGAATGTTTCACTTTAAAACTGGGTTGTCAGGATTAAATTTGCAAAGAATGTATCTTATAAGATTCATTAAACCAGAAACTGAACCTCTTTTCAAAAGGACAATTTAAGTCATTAGTCTAGCGACAAAAAGAGAATTTAGAGGTGTGAAATCACATGCATAAGAACCCAACACCCTGTTGAATAGAGCTTATCATTCTAGTCAGGTTTGTCTAATTGTATATAGCCAAGCATCAACTCAGAGCAGACATCCATCCTGACCACTTGCATTTGGAGCCACAAAAGATCTCTGCGATGGCATCTGTCGGAAAAGAAATTGTATCTAAAGTGACAGTGAAGTCACTTGCCCTTTCAACTGTCACCAAGTGTAATTACAAAGTAAAGAAGGTGGTATTTAAACAAACAATTCCTGACCTAAAGAAGAAAGTGGAAAGACTTGATTCAGCCCCCCGCTGGCACAATTACTGCATATTTCTTCCTGTCCACAGTCAACACAGTCAGAGCCTTCCGAGATTATTATGACAGTGTTCAGTTTCATTTTTCAGGGAGGATGTTTGTATCCTTTGCAACGTGTAGCTGAAGTCAGTATCTCTTCATTTGGATTTTGTTCTTCCAAATACCAACTCAAGCTCTCAAGACTTTTTGTCTGGCTTCAAATTTTTAATTCAGTGGGGTACTCTTGGATAGGGTAATTCTTAATACTGCAAAATAGTTTTACTGACTTGCATGGGAAATAGAAATCATTTGTATTTTATTTCTACTCAAAAGCAAAAGTTGCCTAAAGTTGACATTAGGCACTTCATTTATTATATTTTGATATAGGCATTTATGTTAAACCAAAGTGTTTAATTAAGACTTTTATCCTTAATTAGAGGTGCTAGGACATGAAAAGATTTGGTTCTGATCCTCTGGTATGAAATATGAGCTGTGAAATACAAACAACTTTGATTTACTGAGGTAGATGTTAATTTACTTAAGCTTTTATATAAGAAAGTAACTAGATATGGGGATGAAAATGTAATGTAAAGTGAAGTACAATGCATGAATTCGCTATTTCTTCTCACTGTGTCTTTTTGATCTTTATATGCAGATCAAGGACTAGAGTTCAAAGAAACAGACTTCTTCACCACTGTGCTTATTCCTTTTTCTAACCTGATCATAAATCCCCTGCCTGCCTGATTGATAGAATGGGATGATGACCAACCTGAAAGACGACAGCTGTGTATGGAAAGCTAAAAGGGTAATTGTTGGCCCTTAACTTGTGGCTATCCTCCTTCACCCAACTACAAAAGAGCACAAGGATTCTAAGATTCTTCAAGAGAGAATGAAGAATAATGGATCCTACCACCAATTCCCATAAATCAACCCTAGTATTTGGCAATTGTGGTTAAAAATCCCTGGATAAATATATGATGGGCATAATGCTGAGCACCACAATAATCTCTGAATGGAGAAAGAGAGAAATCAGGGCAGGGATAAGAAAAGGTACAAATTGTTTGAGGTATTCTAGGACATGATTTGTTCAGAATTATAAAAGAAAAGTTGTTCAACTATTCATAGTTTTGAACCAAGAATCCCACAACTAAACCTATGTCCTATCAATGATAGAAAGAAAAGTCATATATGTGTGTATATGTTCATGATTATATATTCATATCAGTGCTATTTGAGCAAAAACTGTAAACAAAACAGGCACTGATCAATTGGGCAATGTCTGATGAAATATGATCTATTAGTGTTATGGAATATTGTTATGCCATAAGGAATGATCAACATGAGTCATTCAGAAAAAAAAATATTCAAAGACTTGTGTGAACTGATGCATAGCTAAGAAAGCAGAACAAGGAAAACGATGAAAATAATGACTATAATAACATTAACAAAGGGGGGAGTGCCAAAAACAGAATTCAAATAAAATACAACTCATATTGGTTCCAGTAGACTGATGCTGGGGCATATTTCCTTTGTATTGGTCATTTGGGTGATGGATTCTGAGTGCAAGATATTATAGAGCTCTACCTGATTATAAAAAAGTTTAATTTTTGTTTTTTCTTAATAACCACATTTCTAATGATAAAAATTGCATTTTGTTTTTTACACTATCAGAACTTCCCAATACTCTCCTCAAATGTGCCCTCCTTTATTAAGAATTAAAAGTGTTTTTATCTTCTCTAATATATATTTTTATTTATTTCCTAATAATATTTTTAACATTCTTTTTTTTAAATTTAAGTTTCAAATTCTTTCCTTCCCTTTCCTCCTTCCCTCACCTATAGAGAAAGCAAGTCATATGATATTAATTATATGTGAAATCATGCAAAAATATATTTCCATATTAGCCATATTTGACAACAAAACACATACACACAAAATAAAAAAATTCAGAAAGTAAAAAAATATGTTTCAGTTGACAGTCAGAGTTCATTAGTTCTTTCTCTCTGGACATAGGTTGCATTTTTCATAATGGGTCCCTTGGAATTGTGTTGCATCATCGACTTGATCAGATTAGCTAAATCTTTCACAGTTGATCATCATTACAATGCTGCTGTTACCGCGTACAATGTTCTCCTGGTTCTGCTCACTTCACATTGCATTAGATCATATGAGACTTCCAAGGTTTTCTGAAACCACTGTGCTTTTCATTTCTTGTAGCACAATAGTATTCCATCACAATCGTATACAACAACTTGTTCAGTCATTCACCAATTGTTGGGCCTCCCTTCAGTTTCCAATACTTTGCCATCACAAAAAGAGATGCTATAAATATTTTTTGTACACATAGGTCCTTTTCCTTTTCCTTTGAATGCTTTTCTCATTTTTCTTTTCTGTCTTATTAGCCAATGTGAGGTAGTACCTAGAGTTTTTTTAATTTGTATTTCTCTGATCAATAGTGATCTAGAGCATTCTTTTATATGGCTATAGATAGGTTTAATTTCTTCTTCAGAAAGCTTCCTGTTCACAGCCTTTGACCATCTATCAATTAAGAATGACTTACACTCTTATAAATTTCATTCAGTTCCCTTATATTTGAGAAATAAGGCATTTATCAGAGAAACTTGCTGTCAACATTTTTTCAAGTTTCCTGCTATGCTTTAAGTCTTGGCTGCATTGGTTTTGTTTGTGCAAAAGCTTTTTAATTTCATGTAATCACAATTATTCAACTTATATCCTGTGATTATCTTTATCTCTTGTTTGGTCATAAATTCTTCACTTACCCATAAAAATGAGTGGTAAAGTTTTCCGTGCTCCCCTAATTTGTTTATGATATCACCCTTTATGTCTTAATCATGTACCCATTTTGAACTTATATTGGTATACAGTGTGAGATATTGGTCTATACCTACTTTCTATCAGATTGCTTTCCAGTTTTCCCAGCAATTTTTGTTGAATGTTGAGTTCTTAACCCAAAAGCTTAGATCTTTGGGTTTATCAAATACTAGATGACTATGGTCATTTACTACTGTGTATTGTGTACCTAATCTATTGTACTGATAGACTATTCTATTAGTTAGCCAGTACCAGATTGTTTTGATGACTATCACTTTGTAATCAGTTTGAGATCTGGTACTGCTAGTCTGCTTTCCTTAACATTTCTTTTCCTTGATTCCCTTGATGTTCTTGAAATTTTGCTCTTCCACATGCATTTTGTTAGTATTTTTTTTAGCTTTATAAAATAAATTTTGGTAGATTGTTTGGTATAGTACTGAATAAGTAAATTAATTTAGGTAGAATTGTCATTTTATTACATTGTCTTAGCCTATCCATGAGAATTAATAGTTCTCCAATTGTTTAGACCTCGCTTTATTTGTGTGAAAAGTGTTTTGATTGCATTCATGTAGCCCCTGGATCTGTCTTGGCAGGTAGATTCCCAAGTATTTTATATTGTTTACAGCTATTTTTAATGAAATTTCTCTTTCCATCTCTTCTTAGTTGGCTTTGTTGATAGCATATAAAAATGCTGATGATTTATGTGGGTTTATTTTATATCCTGCAGCTTTGTTAAAGTTATTAATTGTTTCAACTAGTTTTTTTAGTTGATTCTCTAAGATTATCTAAGCATGGCACGATATTGTCTGCAAAGAGTGATGGTTTTGTTCGTTCTTCGTTTATTCTAATTCCTTCATTTTTTTCTTCTCTTATTGCTATAGCTAGCATTTCTAGTACAATATTGAATAATAGTTGTGATAATAGGCATCTTTGCTTCACCCTTGATCTTATCGGGAAGGACTCTAGCTTGTCTCCATCACAGATGATGCATCCTGATGGTTTTAGATAGATACGACTTATCATTTTAAGGAAGGCTCCATTTATTTCTATGCTTTCTAATGTTTTTTCTTTAATAGGAATGAGTGAGATAATCGGACGATTTTTGTTGTTTTTGTTATTGATATGGTCAATTATGCTGATAGTTTTCCTAATATTGAACCAGTCCTACATTCCTGCTATAAACCCCAACTGGTCATAATGTATGATCTTTATGGTATATTGCTGTAATCTCCTTACTGGTATATTATTTTAAATTTTTGCATTACTTTATTAGAGAAATTGGTCTATAATTTTCTTTCTCTGGTTTTGCTCTTCCTGGTTTAGGTATCATATTTTTTTTTCATAAGAGGAATTTGGTAGTACTCCTTTAACTATTTTCCCAAATACTTTATATAGTATTAGGATTAATTGTTTCCTAAATTTTTGGTAGCATTCACTTGTGAATCTATCTGTTCCTGGGGGTCTTTTTCTTAGGGAGCTCATTGATGAATTGCTAATTTATTTTTCTTAGATGGAGTTATTTAAGTATTCTATTCCTTCTTCCATTAATCTGGACAATTTATATTTTTACAAATGTTCACCCATTTTACTTAGATTGTCAAATTTATTGGCATATAATTTGGCAAAATAGCTCCTAATAATTGCTTTAATTTCTTCTTCATTGATTGTGCATTCACCCAGTTCATTTTTGATACTAGTAATTTTCTTCCTTCTTTTTGTTAAATCAAATTAACCAGTGGTTCATCTGTATTATTGGGTTTTTTTTTCCATAAAACCAGCTGTGACTTTTAGTGATTAGTTCAATGGTTTTCTTACTTCCAGTTTTATTAATCTCTCCTTTGATTTTCAAGATTCCTGATTTAGTGTTTAATTGGGGATTTTTAATTGTATGCCCAATTCATTGATCTCCTCTTTCTCTATTTCATTGATTTAAGCATTTAGAGATGTAAATTTTCCCCTAAGTACTGCTTTGGTAACATCCCACAGATTTTGGCGTATTGTCTCATTGTTGTCATTCTCTTTAATGAAATTATTTATTGTTTCTGTGATTTGTTCTTTGACCCTCTCATTTTTTACTATTATATAGTGTCTTTTCCAATTAATTATTAATCTATCTTTCTATGGGCCTTTATTGAATGTAATTTTCATTGTATTATGGTCTGAAAGGGGTGTGTTTAATTTTCCTGCTTTTTTGCTTTGGTTGTGAGGGTTTTATGCCCTAAAACATGGTCAATATTTATAAATGCACATTGTATGCAGTAATAGCAATATTGTAATGATGATCAACATGAAAGGTTTAGCTACTCTGATCAATTTAATGATCTAAGACAATTTGGAACAACTCATGATGAAAACTGCTATCTACCTCCAGAGGAAAAAAAATCTGATGGGATCTGAATACAGAATGAAGCTTACTTAAAAAAAAAAAATTTCATTTTTCTTGGGTTTCTTTTTTTTTTGTTCTGTTTTCTTCCCCACAACATGACTAATATGGAAATGTTTTGTACAACTGCGCGTGTATTAATTTGTATCAAATTGCTTGCCTTCTCAAGGAGGGGGAAGAAGAGAAACGGAAAGAATTTTTAACTCAATTTTTAAAAAAAAAACACATGTTAAAATTGTCTTTGTGTGTAACTGGGAAAAATAAAATATTAAAAATCATCCCATCATAGACATCTTACACTCATTTTCCTAATTTTTCATCTACCACTGTTATTTCATTTTTAAAATCTATTTTTGTTTTTTTCTTCTGCTTTTCCAGGAATTCTTGGTGGGCCTGTTTCCAATTTTTGGTTTTTTCCTTTGAGGCTTTATTTGTAGCTGTTTTCACGTGGCTGTCTTCTGAGTTTGTGTCTTGATCTTCCCTTTCGCTATGGTAGTTTTTACAGTCAGGTTCTTTTTTTGTTGCTTGCTGATTTCTCTAACCTTTTTATTGACGTTGAACTTTATGTTAAAGTTGCATTCTGTTTACCTGGGTGAGGGGACAGTGTCCTAAGGTTCAGGCTTTTGGCACTGCTGTTTTTGCATCTGGTTCTGGGGAGTTTGTAAGTTTTTGGTGCTTTCCAAGAAATTTTGGTGCTTCTTCCCAGGTATGATCCTGGAAGAGGTATGCTCATTACTCTTCTGGTCTGAGCTCTGAGGGGCCCTTGGTCCCCTGAAGCTGCAAGCTAGTACTCCTATATGCCCTGCTCCCTTGCCACCACAAGCACTCCTCTCTGCCCTGGAACTGCAATTCAGAATAGTGTATGTACAAAAGAATTGCTAAACAGTGCCCAGTCTTGCACCCAGTGACAGGAAAAAGTCCTCTAATATCTGATCAATCTCCTTACTGTCTCTATGCTGAAAGCCCTCAAAGCTGCTGCTACCTCTGTTGCCTGCTCCAAGACCCACCACCAGCATTGCCATTTGTGTGCTTCATGCCAGTCCCCACCGCAGTGCCACAGACCTCTCATTCTGACTTCCTAAGTTGTTGGGCTAGAAAAATACCTCACCTTGACCTGTTGTTGGCTATACTGCTACAGAATTCAATTTGACATGTTTTTTTAAAGTTTTTTGAAGGGGAATGTCAGGAGATCTTAACTGGGTTGTTGTGTTTACTCCACCATCCTGGCTCTATTAACATTTGCCCTTCGTCAGTACTGAAGCACCTGCCCTGTTCTTCACAAACTTTCGAAGATCATTAGTAGTAGCTCAGTAGTCACATTTACCAATTCTTTCAACATTTTGAGGTGCCATTAATTTGGGCCAGGTGGCTTGAACTCATTGAGGGTTAATATGTGCTCTCTAACTGCCTCCCTGCTTATCTTCAGTTGCAACTTCCCTTTAACCATTTTCCTTCTTTCCATCTCTGACCAAAGATCATTCTTCTTGGCAGAGAAGCTTGGTGTTTAATTCCCGTAGCATTTTTGCTGACCCTGTAAATAACATCCTACATACATTCCTTAAAAATTATATTCACCCCTCCCCACCCTCAGAAATTGTCCAGGGTTCTTTATTTCTAAAGAAAGGGCAAGATAAAACATTGTGCAAGGACCAACTTTGATAGACTTAGCTCTTGTCAGCGATGTAATGATCTAAGACGATTCCAAAAGACTCATGATGGAAAATGCTCTCCACATCCAGAGAAAGAACTGTGGAGTCTGAATGCAGATTTTCTCTCTTTTTTTCCTTTCTTTTGGTTTTTCTCTTTTGTTCTGATTCTTCTTTCACAACATGACTAATGTGGAAATATGTTTAATATGATTGTACATGCATAGCCTGTAACAGATTGCAAGCTATCTTGGGGAGAGGGGAAGGCATGGGGGGGGGGGATTTAAAACTCAAAATCTTATAAAAGTGAATGTTGAAAGGTAAAAATAAATAAATTTATATTTTTTAAAAGAAATAATAGGCTGAGATTTATAAAAGTAGCACGTATTATAAATACTTCCTAATCAAGACTAAAAAACCCAGATGAAAAGAACAGTTCTAAACACTATGAAATAACTGACTCGATGCTATTTTTCACTGTACCTTCTAAGTAAATTTGATCTTCATTCTGTCATGCAACATCATGATTATAATCAAAATTCCTTTGTCTCTCAAATTTGGTCATGTTCAAAGCACCAAATCTTATTGTGCTTGACTTCTAGATACATACTTTCCCACTCTAAAACAATTAACTATTCTATCTTTTTTATATAAAAAAACAGAGATTTCGATTTTATCATAGCTTCTTCAGAACCCCATTTTTGACTTAGGGCCAGTGAATTCCTGTTCCTCAAATGTAAATCCTATAGGACCTATGTGTTGAAACTCTCTCTCTCTCTCCCTCTCCCTCTCGCTTTCCTTCTCCATCTACTTCCTTCTCTCTATTCTTCTCCTTCCTCCCCCATCTTTCTATTTCCCACTCTCTTCTCCCTCCTCTTCTCTCTTCCTATCTCTCCTTCCCTTCTCCCTCCCTCGTTTCCTCCCCCCCTTCTCTCTCTCTTTCAAGTGCTTCCTCAACTGATAAATGTTTTGTTCTGCATCAATCAGACAGACCTATCTTCAGAGAATGGATTTCTTGGTGATAACATCCCTAAGACAGACAGCACAAGGGGAATGTGCCTTTAAATATCAGACAGTGGTAAAACTGGCATGTATAGGCCCAGGTGGTGTTTGTTCAGGAGCTGTGTCAGGAAACTATTTTCTGGAGATACAAAAAACTGTCTAAGTCAGGCACAAGCTAGTTAATGGGTCTCAGTATCCTCAGCGATAAAATAAAGGAGTTGTGCTATATAGTCTCTGAAGTCCCTTTCAACCCTGAAACCATGACCTTATTAAGAATCCCATGAATGACAGTCCTTTATCTAGCAGTCCCAGTCAGTATTCACTGAGTAGGTATGTAAAACTTTGCTCTTCACTGTGTTACCAGAAACTAAAGATTGTGCAAGTGAACACAACCAACATTTGCAATGTTATTCATACAGATGTACAACCCACACATACAACAGAATTGTAAATCAATAAGACCAAGAATATATAAGCTCCTTGAGGGCAGAGAATGTTTTGTGGATGTATACAAAATCTCAGTACCTAGCACAGTGCCTGACATAATGAATGCTCAGTTAGTGCTTTCTGAATAAAAGGGTTTAGCATAGGAAGCTTTATAGGTATTGACATAAAGGGAAGTCACAACATAAAGCAAAATCATCAAAACCAGGAAAAGAGAACACAAAATGATTGCAACAACGTAAGTAGAAAGAACAATAACACCAACAAAGGAAATTGAATGCTAAATAATTGTAATGATCGAACTTGGCCCCAGATACACAAGAGGGCACCTCCCTCTTTTTAAAAAGTAGGGCACTATGGGTACGGAACATCGCATGTACACATGTCACATTTCATTGATACCTAGGTTAATTTTGTTGAGCTACTTTTCTCTTCTTTTCATTTGGTTATAAGGAATAGGTCTCTGGGTTTGGGGGAATGGAGAGGAATATATTTAGAAATAAAGGTGACAAAATATAGCATTTTAAAATGCAGTTTATAGATCATCCAACCCCTTCATTTTAAATATGTAGAAACTGAGGCTTGGGTGAAACAATTTGCCCACAGTTGCACAGCTAGTGAGTGGTAGAGCTAAGAGTCAAACATAGGCCTTCTGATTCTATCTGAATCCAGTTATTTTCCCCAACACCAAAATTCCTCTTACTGGCATAAGGCGTAGGTTTGCACAAATTATGATGACATTATGATCAATAGCTAAACCTTCAGGGCAGTGTTTATTATTAGTGGAGAGAGTGCTGGGTTTGAGGTCAGGAAGATATCAGTTCAAATCCCACCTCTGTGGGAAAGCACCTTTCACCTGTATGTGCCTCCAGCAACTCCCTGGAATCTATCCACTTACAGGCAGGTTCAAGATGTGACAGTGGAGAAAGTTCCCAGACCCAGGGCTCCCTAGGCTTATGAAATAACAGAGACTTCATGCATCCATATACCTAAAAACCCTCTTAGAGTACATATAATCATTAGCTCCAGAATACAAAGAGCCCTTAGAATTTCATCACTCCATTCAGCAGAGGAAACTGAGGACTAATAAAGATTTTTTTTTTAGGATTAAGTTATTTGCCTAGAGTCACAAGGGCAGTAAATACAAGAGACAGGTGTTGGCGGTCTTTTGTTTTTGAAGAGGACCAAAGACATCATGGGGTGATGACTTGTGCATGAATTGGATTTAAATGAAGCAGAGTTGCACAGTCATCAGCCACACTATCTCCTCCAGAGTCACAGAAGTCCAGTAACAAGACAAAGTCAATCCGGCTGCTGAATGCCCAGGATGCAGTGGATGACCTTGGCATCTTCCATGTCTGAGCAGGCTCTAAGCACCCCACATTGCTTGCTTCGGCCGCCTTCATGGCCACTGGAACAAATTGTTTTCATCCAATTAAATTCAGATCTTCCCACTTTGAATTGTGTTCTTTCTACTGTCCCACTGTAATTAACTGCAACCTAGTCATCAAGGTGATAAAATCCATCAACACCTCCATATCCACCTTTACTCTCACCCTTGTCCTCACAAGACTATCTGTGATTCAGCAGTTCAGCTGTCACACAGAGATACAGAGGTTGAAGATTTTTACCCCTGTTACTCAAAGTGACAGGCTCACATGATGAATTATTAAGCACAGACTATGTGCCAGGCACTGTGCTAAGCACTGGGAATACAAAGAAAGGAAAAAAAAACCAGTCCCTATGCTCAAGTATAATCCAATTAGGGAGACAATTTGAAGTAACTATGTGTGAAGAGCCCACTCGAGCCACATGTATGAAATACATCTCTGAGATGGGAAGAGAGTGGAATCTATCTAGGTACAGGCAGTTCAAATCTATTATCTGTGTTCAAGTTGCCTAGGTTTCTGATCTGGGATCAAAATGAGCAAAGCGCCCCAGAAAAGTGTTGAATTCTGGAGTTTCCTCATGGGATCAGGTCCATACCCTCCAGAAAGGCTGCGGACCAAGAGCCAAAGAGAACACTTGGAGACCTCCTCAGGACTCTCCCACATTTTTACATCTTGAGAAACGAAGAGTCTACATCCTCCCTCCATTCCACACAACTCCTTACACTCATTATTTTCTCAGACTAGTAGGAAATACCCTTTTGCAGCTTAAATAAAAACCCCATATTAAGCCTATTTCCTCTCTATCCAAGTCCAAAGTGTCATCTCACTCATAATCATCAAAATCAGCAGCATCAAATATTGAATATGCATTCAAGGCCCTGTAGGACACATGAAGTATCTACCCAATCCCTGCCTTATACTAAATTACAGGCTGGTTGGGGAGGTGATACATAATGTGGAAAAAAAAAAACCAATAATAATGATCTCTCTAGACTTCAGTTTCATTATCTATAAAGTGGAGGGATAGGGTTCCATCGTCTTTCAAATACCTTCTGGTCTTGTAAGATAAAGGTAGCAAGCTAGAACAGGATAAAAGGGGCAGTTAGGTGGCATAGTGGATAGAGTGCTGGGCCTGGAGTCAGGAAGATGCCTCTTCTTGAGTTCAAATCTGCCTTCAGACACTGACTAGCTGTGTGACCCAGGGCAAGTCACTTAACCCTATTGGCCTCAGTTTCCTTGTCTGTAAAATGAGCTGGAGAAGGAAATGGCAAACCACTCCAGTATCTCTGCCAGAAAAAGACCCCAAATGGGGTCATGAAGAGTCAGACACCACTGGAATGACTCAACAACAACAACAACACGGTATGGAGGATAGAGTGACCACCTAGAAATTAGGGAGTCCTAGATTCAAGCCCTGTGTCTGATATATGAGAGCTTTGTGACCATGGATAATTGTATCTAAATTCTTAGTGACCCAAACAATTCTCTAAGACTATAAGTAGCAGAATCCTTGTCAATGCGCATTGGTGAAGGGATTTTGCACATTAGGAGTTCCCAACCCTGATGGAAATAATCAATCCACATCAGGTATATGAATATATATTATTTTGTACTTATTTTCTATATGAAATATGTGTGCACTTGTGTATGTACGTATTATAAAAGCTTACACTGAGAATTCTAGAGTCAGAACCAAGAAACAAGAGAGCAACAAAGACGATGAGCAGCCACTGGGCCTCAGGTCCTCAGTTTCCTTCTTATGAACCAATGCATGGCAGATGCTTGAAAATTTGCATGCCTGAGTGACAAGACTCTGGGGCAAATTGTCAGTCAAGAAGAGCCCAGGATTTTGGAGAAGAATTTCAAAAATAAAAAAACAAAACAACCCAACAGATGTGGATTTGAAACAGCATCATGCATTCTGTTCTCACCTCACGTATGCTCTAGGCAAAAGGATCCTCAAGTATAAATGGACTTCTGGATTCTCCTCACATTGTCAACAGTAAATAGGTCAATCATAATCAGAGACTGCTTGACAGACTCTGATTCACATTTGCATTCAATCCAAAATAGTCCCAGGGAGGAAAGCTGCCCACATCTGACTTGGGATTTGTGTCAATCCTGGGCCTCGCCTCAGTGAGGAAAAGTTTCTCTCAGAACACTGAGTCACTTTCTTCATTTAACATGTTGTGGGTGTTGTGTTTGGCAGCCTTGAATGTTGAGTGCTCAGACCCAGCATCTCATCTCAGCCCATCACCTTGTTATGTTTCACGATATCGTATCCCAACGTGACAAGGAGAAATGAGGAAAATGTAAAACGACCCAGACCCTCTGCCTACTTTCCCCAAGCAAAGCTGTGGGTAATGACTTTGCCTGCTGCAACACTTTATCAGATGTCAAACCTAGCTGGGCTAGCCAGGGCAGGCCGGCTGGTATTTGAATTTATAGCAAACCTGATGGAAAGCTTTGCCTACCTCTGCTACAAATGAAAACAGACGTCAGAAAATAAGCACACTGCCATGGCTAAAGCTCGCAGATCCTAACCCACAATTATTAGCTACTTAAGTGTGATGCTCTCTCACACAGGGCTAGAGCCAGTGGGAGAAAGTTTATGATTATGCTTGTTGGAAATTTTACAAAGTTGGGATACAGCCGCCGAGAGGCCAAACAGCTTATCCAAGATGAGAAAACTCTGTTTTAACACCAGAAGCATAATTGAAGAGCTCTTGGCTTCACAAGCTTATACCTAAAGCCGGCCTGCCTCTATATTTTCTCCTCTCAAGTCCAAGTTCCTTCCTCTCCAAAGTACTAAACTCCTCAAATTTGCCTCCAAAGTGCTAACCTCCTCAAATTACTAGCAGACACAATTAATATTGTTATTTTATGTTTATGTAGAGCTAGCGTGTACTAGTGAGTTGTCATTGTTCTGTTGTATCTGACTCTTTGTGACCCCATTTGGGGTTTTCTTGGCAAAGATACTGGAGTGGTTTGCCATTTCCTTCTCCCGTTCATTTTATAGATAAGGCCAACAGGGCTAAGTGACTTGCCCAGCGTCTCACAGCTAGATCAAATTTGGACTCAGGTTCTCCTGACTCAGGCCCAACACTCTATCCACTATGCCACCTGGCTGCCCAGAACAATGAGCAGAGTGAAGCTATTGAAGTCGGGAAGGCCTGGGTTCTAATCTTGCTTCTCAATACTTAATAGTTGAGGAACCGTGAGCCAGCCTCTTTGAAACTCAGTTTCCTCATTTATGATATAAGGATGAAAACATCACTTACTTCACAGGTTTGTCAAGAGAACCAAATAAGTCAATGTACAAAAAATGCTTTATAAACCAGTTCTACATAATGTTAGCTATGATTATAAGTTACAGATAGATCGTCATATGGATTCATGGAGAGAATTCCATGCACAGATTCTTTGTGTCCACATTTATATATATTTCTGACTTGATTTTTTCCTACAGGTTTTCACATGATCACATTTGATTTTTCGAACAACCCTGAGAGCTAGGTAGAACAATGGTATAATGCCCATTTTACAGAAAAGGAAGCTAAGGGCATGGTTTAGGGGTAGGGAACCTGTGGCCTGGAGACTAGCCTCCGGGCCACAGGTTCCCCGCCCCTGGTATCAGGTAATTTGCCTGAGGTCACATAGAAGATCATTGATAAAGCTCAAATTAGAACTCAGCTTTCCCAAATTTCTTTCTGCCACCTCCCACTATCAGATACTTACTTCTGTGTCTTGTAATATACCAAATTTCACATTTTGAATACCTTGGGTGGAGAGAAGAAATTACTTAAGTTAGAGAGTTGGGCTTGGTTCCTTTTTGGCCTCTACCAACTTTTTTTTTTCATTTGGGGGATCATTGCAGCGATGGGCATTCTTACATAAGCATGATCTAGGACATGAAAATATTTAAGAAAAAAAGAAAAGGACTGCCAGGGGAAGTCTGGCTCATGTAATCTTCAAGATTCAGTGGGTGCCTCTTCTGTATGTACTAAAATACAACTCTAATAACACCTTAGTCCTTCATTACATAGAACCTGGAGAGATCATAGAACTTTAAAGCTGGAAGGAACCTCAGAGGTCAGCCACCCAACAAGCATTTATTAAGTACCTGCTATATGCCAGGTACTGTACTAACCTTTGAGGATGCAGAGAAAGTCAAAAACAGTGTCTGCTCTCAAGGAGCTCACCTTTTAATGGGGGAGATAGCATGTAAACAACTATGTATGTAAAAGATATATACAGGGTAAATTGGAAATATTCAGAGGGAAGGCACGAGCAGTGGGTGGGGTGTTCTGGGAAAGAACTCCTACAGAAGGTGAGATTTGAAGAAAACCAAGCAAGCCAAAAGATTGACATGAGGTAGAACAGCATCCTGGGCATGTTGGGGGGAGCTCAGGGGGTGGGGGTGAGGCGGGAGGTGAGGAATAATCATTGAAAAGGGATGGAACTAAAGTGTCATAAAGTGTCATGTGTTTCGGAATAGAAAGAAGGCCTCTGTCACCAGATCATAGAGTAAGTATATGAAGGGTAATCAAGTGTAAGACTTGGAAGTTGGAAAGGGCCAGGTCCTGAGAGGCTTTACATGTTAAACAGAGCACTTTATTTGATCCTGGAGATAACAGGGAGACATTGGTGTTTATTGTGCAGGGGTGTGTAGGACAGAGGAGAAGGGTGACATGGTCAAACATGTACTTTAGAATTACTAATTTGGCTGCTGAGTGGAGAATGGACTAGAGTAAGGAAAGACTTAAGGCAGGGAGACCAACCAGCAGGTTATTGCAATAGTCCATGTGTAAGGTGATAAGAGCCTGCTTTCTTAACAAAAACAATAAATGAATATTGGGGGTGTATTGGTAAATGGTTAACATTTGTCTCTCAAAAAAAGTGTTCCTTATACACTTTTCAGTTCAATATGCATTACCGAGATTTTCTTAAGTCTTGACAACCAACAAAACAATAAATCAAGCCCTGATTTGTAGCATTTGCCAATTTCCGAGGTGTAATGCTCACACTGAAAATTTAACAATTGGGCTCTCTCCAGCTGGTTGGAGCTGACTCTAACAGAACCCTGTTATATACATGTATACATACACACATATATACATGTACATGCATATTTATATCCACATAAATATCTGAGGCCAGAAGTTGTAGCCAAAGCAAAGAAAAACTTTTAAGTTCTCCTCTAGATAAGAGAATAAGAGAATTGGCAGGGTTGGTGTCTTTGTGAACCCAATGTCAACACAAAAGATCATTTCATGGGAAACTTGGTGAATTCACCTTACAATGTTCATGATGCAGTTGAGCAAAAAGGCTAGCATGAAAATAATTTAATTTATGCAGCAACATCTGTTGCAGAGGATAAAGAAATAGAGAAAGTATATGACGCACTTAACAAGATACTTTTGAGCAAGTCAATTTGTAACTCAACACTCTTACTGAGTTCTTCTGTGAAAAAGTTGGCACAAAGAAGGATGTACCTCCCCCATCCAAAAAAGAAAAAGTTTGGAAAATATGACTAGAAATGAAGGAAAGAGGCCCAAAGCTTACAAACTACTTGTAAGCTTCACCCTTACATATAAGAAACATTTTCTTTACAAGTGAGTCCAAGGATACTGGAAAATGAAAGTTGACTTCTTAATTAACAAACAGGAAATAATTGGTTACTGCAGTTTCATTCATTTAAGAACCAGTTTTCCATGTATAATCATAACATCAACTAGTAAGAGAAAAGGCCAAAATTTACACAAAATTGGGAGTGGCAGTGGGTAAGGATCAGAATACACTGTGTACAATTTGGACAGTTACAACCAGAACTGTCTAAATAAGCTAAATTGACTCTAATAATTTGGAAATGGATAAAAGCATAGATATTGATTCTGAGTAGCAATAATTTGTTTGATAAGTTTAAGTTTACCTAATGTGAACAGTTTTCTACTTGAGGTGACTGAACAAACACAGAAACTGCCTCAGTTAGAAAATACTTGATCTCTGTTTGACAGGAAAGAGTATGGGATAGATTTTAAAATAATGATAACCAATAGCTCTTTCAGGATAGCAAAAGTAATAGAGGAAGGTGACCATAGATTATGACAAATGTCATCTTTCAAAACAGCACAAAGTAGAAGGGGAAAAGACAAGTTTACAAGGAGTTTGATATGAGATTCAACAAAGCCAGATAATCCTGAGAATCCTTATAGATGTTCTTTCTAGAAGGACCACAAATAGATCTAAAATGGGGCAAATTTGCTACCATTACTATAGAAATATACCATCATTATCATTGACAGTATAATTATTATGTTTGGACTCAATGTTCTATATTGAGGAAGTAGAAATAGCACTTAAGATGAAGGCAGGAAGAAGAGCTTAAAAATTTGTGTGGGAGGTAACACAACATTAAAGACACTCAGGGTTTGATTCAAAATACATTTGTTCCAGAACATCAACTATCAACTCAAATAAATATGAAGCAGGCAAATCCCTTTCTGGCAAGGAACTACTCTAAGGGAGCAAAATCACATTTGTGTGACTTATTGCAGAATGTCAAAACAGTAGAAAGAATAGGGTACCTTTCAGAGGAGAAGTACATGAGATTGCTGTGGAAGATTTCATAAAGCACTTAAGATCACTCCAGGAGGCTCCCAGAGTTGGGGTGGTGGGAACAGCTGAATTAAGTGGAAATAGAGTTAGTAAATAAGCATTTATTAAGCACTTATAAGGTGCTAAATGTTGTGCTAAATGCTTAAGAGATAAAGAAAGGCAAAAGATAGTTCTTACCCTCAGGGAGCCCATAATCAAATGAGGGAAAAGATGAGCAAACAACTATGTACAAACAAGATACATACAGGATAAATAGGAAACAATTGACAGAAGGGAAGGTACTAGAATTAAAAGAGATCGAGACAGGCTTCCTAAAAGGCAGGATTTTAGTTGGGACTTAAAGGAAGACAGGGAAGCTGGTAGACAGAGATGAGGAGGGAGAACATTCCAGAGAAAAATGCCAGAGAAAACACCCAAAACTGAAAGATAATCTGAGAGACAGAATAGAACAATGAAGTCAGTGTTCCTGGATTGAAGAGTACATGTTGGTGTCTAAGATGTGAGACTAGAAAAATAGGAGAGAGCTAGGTTATGAAGAGCTTTGGATGCAAAATTGAGCATTTTGTATTTGATCCTAGAGGTAGTGAGAAGCCACCAGAGACTTCTGAGGGGTGGGGGGGGGAGGGGTGACATAACTGGACTATACATTTGGAAAATCATTTTAGTGGCTGAATGGAGGAAGGAGTGAAGTGTAGAGAGACTTGTGGCAGGCCAACCAACCAGCAAGTTATTGCAATAGTCCTGGCACCAAGGCACTATCAGAGAAGAAAAGGGACATATTCTGGAGATGTTACAAAGGTAAAATCAACAGGCCTTGTCAACATATTGAATTTAGGGGGTAAGAGATAATGAGGAGTTGAGGATGAAACCTAGATTGTTAGCCTGGGGGACTGGGAGGATGAGGTTACCCTAGAAAATGCTAGAGAATGGTACTGTCAGTACTATTAGACAGTAATGGGGAAGTTTGGACAGGGGCAGGGGTGAGGAGGGGAAGGCTTAGAGGAAAGAGGATGTGTTCAGTTTTGGACATGGTAAGTTTGGGATATCTACTGAAAATCCAGTTCTAATGTATCTATACAGATGTCTAATGGGCAGTTGAAGATGTGAGCCTGGAGGTCAGCAGAGAAGTTAAGGCTGGATCAATAGATTTGAGAATCATCAGCATAGAGATGACCATTAAATCCATGATGGGACCAAGTGAAGTCATACTGAGGCTGAAGAGAAGAGAAGCAAGGACAGAGTCCTGTGGGACAATTACAGGTAGTCTGCATGATTTGGATGAGAAGCCAGCAAAGGAGATTAGGAATGAGTGGTCAGAGAGGTAGGAGGAGAACCAGGAGAGGGTGGTGTCCTGTAAACCTAGAGAGAAGAGATTTGAGTGCATTGGCACATCTACTAGAGTGAGCTGTCTTAACTTTTTTGTGTCATGAACCCCTTTGACAGTCTGGCGAAGCCTATAGATTCCTTCTCAGAGTAATGTGTGTTACCTACATTCATAAGTGAAGGAAATGCTAGATTTCAGTAGAGGATTAGTGAAAATAAAGACATAATGTTTTCCCAAGATCACTGATCTCCTGAAATCTATTCATGGACTCCTTGGAGATCCAAGGAACCTGGGTTAAGACTCTCTGTTGTTTCAGTTATTCAGTCAAGTCCTACTCTTCTTGACCTGAAAAGGGCTCGGCAGCCATCACACCAGAGGTACCAGTCCTCCCTGAACACACCCTACACCCCAACCTGGACAGTCTACCTGTGCCATGCCAGGGAACTGAATCGCTTCCATCTGAATTTTCTTAGGAAGATTCTGAAGATCACCTGGCAGGATAAAGTACCAGACACTGAGGTCCTTACTCAAATTAAACTTCCAAGCATTCAAACTCTGCTTCAGAAAGTACAGCTCCGGTGAGCTGGCCACATTGTTCAAATGCAAAATGTACACTTGACAAAAAGACTATTTTATGGAGAACTCACACAGGGCAAGCATTCATGTGGTGGTGAGAAGAAGCCATACAAAGACACTCTCAAGGTCTCTCTCAAGAACTTTGGAATAGTTTGTGTGACCTGAGAGACGTTGGCACAGGACCGCTCTGCATGGTGTGCCCACATCAGAGAAGGTGCTGTGCCCTATGAACAAAGCAGACTTGAAACAGCTCAAAGGAAACACAAGATGTGCAAGTTTCGAGTACCTACTCCAAAGGTTCATGTGGACTATTTGTACCTGACCTGTGGTAGAGCATTCCAAGCTCATATTGGCCTGATTAGCCAGTCGGACACATAGTGATGTCAGGCATAGTGATGTCATTTTGGTCCTCTTCGAGAATGAAAGACAACCATACTCTTCTTGCCCCAGTGGATTGTATTGTCCATGTTTTTTTTTGTTTGTTTGTTCTTTGGGAGGACATAGATACTGGAGTGGTTTATCATTTCCTTCTCCAAATACCAGAGTATTTATGGCATTCAGATAGTAGTGAGGTCGCTAATTTATGCTTGGTGTTGAAGAGAATGGAGTGAGAGCAGGTAAGTGTTTAACAACCAGCTCTCTGAAAAATAAAAGTATACCCAACACACTTTTAATCTGCATTCCTTTGCACTTTGATCTGCATTCCTAACATTTTCTGTGTTGGTTTGGGGTCAAGACTTCTGCTGCTTTGTTGGCCACACACAGTCTGAATGAGCTTATTCCTAATTTCCCATTCTAGAGGTGCCCCGCGATGGAAATTGGTCATGCAGCATGGGATTCCAAGGGACTGACCTTAAGAACAAGACTTCATCTCAGCATTTCCAATGAAAGAAGCTTTGAGCAGTCAAGAAATGTTTCCTGTGCTGCTGACTTATACACTACAAACAAAGCACTGCTCTGAGTAGATTCAGGAACAATCCTTAAGGGATGTGTTGGAGCGCTCTGCCGATTATAATGTTAACATTATCTATATTCTATTTCTTCTTGCTTAGTTAAGTCTAATTGTGTTTTAATTATCTAAATGTTAATGCAATTTATCCCATTCTGCCTCTGCCAAAGACCATTCCATGGTCAGAGAGCTATTACTCCAGGAAGGGTTAATTTAAAAAAAATTATGTTGATAGATTTCTTTCATTCTTTCTTTTCTTACATCGTGTTCATTTCTGAATATATCCCCTTTTTCTCTTCTCTTTCCGCACTTTTCCATCCAAAGAGTCATCCCGATAACAAAGAATTTTCAAAAGAAAGGGAGCAGCAACAAAAATACTAACCAGTACATCAATTGAACCTGAGAGTACTTGCAATATTCCATGTCCATAGCCCCCTACCTCTAAAACGAAAGGAGGGAGGTACATATTCTTAAGTGGAAATGACTTTTAAAAATATGATTTTCAAGCTAAGTATCCCTTTTCTCAATTCCCAGTTCCCCAAAATAGCACCAGATATTCCTAGGAATGAGAAGAAAGGTTAAAGGGGAAAAAAATCAGTCACCCGGATAGTATGGTGAGGTTTTATGTGTCTTGCTTAATATGAGGTGAATGTTCTCCCTGTGGAACGAACAGGATCATTGTGGGTCCTCATTCTTTTTTAGTACAGTGACATGAGGCATTTTTATGTGTGGCCAGCCTAAAGTCATAGTGAAAGACATCCAGAGGTATCCCCACTCACTACTTTAAGGACACCAAGGGAGAGATTCAGGGCTGAGCAGCGTCAGCACCACGGCTTCACTGCTCCTTCCAACCTCATTGGTCTCTCTGCACCCACTCCGCTCATCCTCATCCCACTCCCTGCTCAGCATCCAGAACAGAGTCTAGCTGCCTTCCCGCCCCCTAGATGACATTCTGCTTCTAATAGAAGTGCCAGTTTTCTTAATTTCTCCACTTAATTCAAGTTAATGCAATCTCTTCATCTAGAGACCCATTTTAGGTTGTTTTACGGACATGATGTGTAGGCATCAATGGAACCAGAGCTAGATGGTGTTATGTGTTGTCACAGAGAGCTAGGACTGGCAGCTTTATCTTTCTCTTCCGGAAGCCATCTTAGTGATTCAGGAGGAAGTAGTGAAGGGGTGTGACCTTGGAGTCCAATTTCCTGCCTCTCTGCCTGTGCTATCAGAGTGATGGTGGTGGTGAAGGTGATGAAGTTGATAGAACTCTGGGCCTGGAGTCAGGGCAGACCTAAGTTCAAATTCAGCCTCAGACACTTACTCACTGTGTAACCCTGGGAAAGTCACTAAACCTCTTCCTCAGTTTTTTGAGCTGTAAAATGGGGATAATAATAGGACCTACCTCTCAAGGTTGCTGTGAGGATCTAATGGGCTTAATAAAGTACCTGGCATATAATAGGTATTTAACAAATGCTTCTTTCCTTCTTTCATCTAGATCCATGCATTTTGGACAGCCCCAATCTATGAAGTATTGGTCTCACAGCAGCTACGTTGTGCAGTGAATGGAGCAGAGGGCCTGGAATCCAGAAGACAAGTTCAAATCCAGTCTCAGACTCTTACTCATAGTATGACCTTGGGCAAATCACTTAAAGCTCTGCTTGCCTCAGTTTCCCCAATAGTGAAATGGAAACCATAATACAACCTGCCTCCCAGGGTTGTTGTGAGGATCAAATGATTTATAAAGTTAAAATATTTATAAAGCACTTGGTACAGTGGCCAGCACATAGTAGGTACTATATGAATGCTAGCTATTTATTATTATTGTTTTTGTTTTGTTGTGGTTTTTTTGGAGGGGGGAAGGCAGGGCAATTGGGATTAAGTGACTTGCCCAAGGTCACACAGCTCCTGTGTCAAGTGTCTGAGGCCGAATTTGAACTCAGGTCCTCCTAACTCTAGGGTTGGTACTCTACTCACTGCGCCACCTAGCTGCCTGTGTTATTATTACTATTATTATCAATGGGTAATGGAAGTCTTGTTTGATGAACATCATCATCCTGCCCTGTCTATTCTAAGTTTTCAGAGAATTGCAGAATCAGAAGGGTCCTCGGAGGTATGGGTCCAGTCCATACTTGAAGAGAAATCTCTTCTACATCATTGCCATTCCCCTGACCAGCTAGTTAAGGATGTTAGCAGATTAATGTTTGGAGGGTGGAATGGAAATTTGTAGTGAAATAGTTAAAGGTATTAATCTGAACAACTATCGGCTCAGGCCTGAGAAGAGTAATTAGTTAATGGCCACAAAGTGCTTTGTGGATGGAAAAAAAAACGGTGAGTATTATTAATGCTGACCTTGTGTGGGTAGTGGGAGCTGATGGCTATGGCTAAGAGCAAGTTTGTTTTCTCTTTGTTGTTAGTTTCCTCCAGTCTGGGTCAACTTGACCCCCAAGCCCAAGACAGCACAGCATGTTCCTGGGGCTAAGAGGGGAGATTAAGAGGAAGGATAATTTGTTGCCTTGTTAAAAGGGTAAGGTTTTATATGTGTCGCCTTAATGTCAGGTGAATGTTCTCCCTGTGGAATGAACAGAATCAGTGTGGTCCTCACTCTTTTTTTAGTGCACCGACATGAGGCATTTTTATATATAGGCAGATGATCCAAAGTCACTGTGAAATAATGCATTTCAGAGGCAGCCTTTCATTAGGTGGCCTGGTGTAGTAAATAAAGCACTGGACTAGCAGGGCAGGACATCTGGATCTCAGTTCTGTCCTTTCCCAGCCATGTCACCTTTAGCGGGCCCTTTGACCTCTGCCCTTTCATGTCCTCATTTGTAAAAGTGAGATCATAATACGTGTGTGTTCCCTGCCCCTAGCATTGCAGTGAGTCACACCCAACGCAAGTATGTTGTAACACAAATAGGCGGTTATTGTGTTGGACTGTGACAAGTCATCTCTTTAAAAATCAACATGCTCAGAGGGACAGGGTAGTGTGGTAGATAGAAGATCAGAGTCAGGAAAACCTTGGTTCTGGTGGGCCACCTGCCATCAATGTGGCCTCTGTATCCTAAGGCAAGTCACTTATAACCACGTCAACCCCTTATTCAATAAACTCTAGTGACTCCCTATTACCTCTGGGATCAAATATAAAATCCTCAGCTTGGCTTTTAGAGCCCTTCAGAACTTGACCCCTTCCTCCTTTTCCAGCACTTTACTCCCTTTGATGTAGTCTATGATACATTGACACTGGCTTCCTTCCTGTTCTTCTAATAAGACATTCCCTCTGCAGACTCTGGATGTTTTCACTGACTGTTCCCCATGCGTGGAATCCTTTCCCTCCGATCTCCATCTCCTGGCGTCTGTAGCTTCTTTCAAGTCCCCGCTAAAATCCCACTGCTGGGCCATCACGGGTCATCTTGACTTACATCCTGCCGCTAGACTCCGATGACGCTGGAAGAGACGGTGAGGCTGATGACTGCACAGCTCTGCATCACTTAAATCCGATGCACTTAGAAGTCAAGACATCACCCTCCTGACATCATGGTCCTCTTCGAGAATGAATGGCAAACAACCTAACAACAACAACAAAATCCTGCCTTTTACAAGGAGCCTTTCTCCTTTTCCCTTAATACCGGTAGTACCCTCCCCCTGAAGCTATCTTTGAGTTATCCTCCTTATTATCTTGTTCGTTATAGCTGTTTACATCTTGTTTCCGTTGTTAGATTGTGACCTTGTTGAAGGCAGGGGTTGTTTTTGCCCTTCTTTGTATCTCTAGAACACTTAGCATGAAGCCCGGCACATATTACGCACTTAATAAACACTTGTCAATTTGATTTGGCTTAGCCTCTCAGTGCTCTAGTCCAGAGGTGTCAAACAGCTAGAGAGAAGCTGCAACACTCTCCAGTGCGCTCTGAACAAGATTAAAACGTAAGCTGGGAAATATTAAAGCAAAGAACTAAAAATACAATAGAATATAGATAATGGTAATATGTGATTTTCTAAATCACTACGCAACCTGCAGGGAGCCTTATGTATGGTTTGGTAGCTCCATCTGACACCACTGAATCTAAATTTGGTAGGGCCATTTGACACTATTGAGTCTAATCAACTCTAACATTATATGATTCAAGAGAGACTGCATTGGGTGAAGCTGTTTCCTCACATGGGCGCTCCCTGTTGTTTGTTGTTTAGTCATTTCAGTCATGTCCCTAGACCAGTGGAATCACTGGTCCAGGCCTTCTCCCTGCTGTATTGCCATATTTACTGAGATAGATCCAATGAGAGAATGTTTGTGGACGTGGGCTGTAATATAAGCCTCGGTTGTTAGTATGTTGCCATATTTTTTAGCTCAAAGAAAGGAAAGTCAATGTATTTCAGTTTTATTTTTAAAGAAAACTCGTGTTTTACTTCCTTTTTCTTCATTTCTAGCTGACCAGCAAACAAATTGCCAGGTCATTCCAGGCTGACCTTTCCCAGCTCACTCAGGCTAAATTGCTTTCCATTTATTCATCGCTTTGCCAGAGTCCCTGCTTTCCTAACCTTCTTAAGTGGCAGCTTTGTAGGAAAATGAGGACAGTAGACCCTTGCTGTTCAAAAGGGATCTGTTCTAGAGGTCCCTGAGAGAATAAGAAACTCTCCAAACACTGCGTTGTGCCTATTCTAAAATGCCCCTTCTCCTTAGAGCCTCCTTCCCGTGGACCGCACCATTATTCCCTCTTGGCTGCCAAGACAGAGGTTTGGAAGTAATAGTGAATAAAATAAGGCAATTCACCAATCTTGGCATACTGAAAAAACACAGAACTAGGAGTCAGAGGGCCTGGGTTTGAGTGCTAGCTCTGCCACTTCACAAGGACTTTAAGCAAGTCCAATTGAAAATATATTAGGTACAGCACTAGACTCAGAGTCAAATTCAAACCCTGCCCTTACTTACTAGATGTATGGCCCTGGGCAAATCACTTAGACTTTTTGGGCCTTCTCGGTACAATGAGTTGGTTGGACTCAATGACCTTGCAGGTTCCTTCTAGATTTAACTTAATCCTAATGATTAATCTGGCTGAACCTCCCCTTTTGGACCTAAATAACACAGACTATATAACCCTTACCTATTTTACCCAGAGCATGAGCTACTGCTCTAGAAGGTAGAGAGGACAGTCACAGTATGGCCCCTGGGTCCAATGTAGGCAGCAAAAAGTTGCTGAGTCCCTAAGAGGACACCAGGAAGGAAGCAGAGAAGGATACCGCAGTTAGAAGGGCACAAGAAACAAGCTGCCCATCTCACAGTTCTGCCTGGTTTCAGCCAAAGGGAGGCTACAATCTCAGGCCCATTGAAATCCTAACCATTTCATTCATTTCAAGTATTTCTAAATTTTGGCCACCCAGCAAGGTCCAGTGTTAGCCACAGGGGATATTGAGAGAGTTAAGACATAAGAAGTTAACACTGGGACAAGAGAAATACAAATAATCAATAAAAAGAAATAATCAAAATAACTATAAAGGACCTATGAAGGAAGATAGTCTCTGCATCCAGAGAAAGAACTGGTAAATAGAAATATGTATAGAATGATTTTAATTTTGTCTGTGTGTGTGTATATATAAATATATATATATATATATATATATATATATATATATATACAGTATACAATATATACACAAACATATATGTATACACGCACTCGCACACATATTTGTGTCTAATGGTAGTCATGGCGGGGAAGGGGGAAAAAAGAAAGTTACATGATAACTTTATTATATTTTAAAAGGACTAGCAAGTTGTACATAATAAATTTACAGTTTCATGTGCAATGATAATTTTTTTCTCCCCTATTCTACTATGTTATATAAATGCTTGTTTTACTTCTTAAGTTTGGAATAAAATTTTTTTTAAAAAAAGACAAAGTGAGTTATATGCAAAGGATAATAATAGGTCTCAGCAAAGGATTATAATATGATAAAATTCGGGTAAGGAAATATGCTTTCATTTGGAAAGGTGGCAGAGCTTTAGGAATAGCTTCAAGACAGCTCAAATGTTGCCTTCTATTGGGGGTTCCTAACCTGAAGTTCATGAGCTTTTTTAAAAATAATTTTTATGTTGTATTTAAATATAATTAGTTTCCTTTGTAATTCTATGTATTTTGTTGGATGCTTTGAGAAACATCGTTCTGAGAAAGGGTCCATTGGCTTCACCAAGTGGCCAATTGTAGAAATAAACAAAAAATTAAAAACCTCTATCCCCTTTTAGTATCATGGAGCCAAAAGGTTCTTTGGAGGTCATCTAGTCATAGAATCATAGATATAGAACCAAAAGGGATCTTAGAGACTGTTCAGTCAAAATCTTTCATTTTATAGATGAGAAAACTGAGGCCCAATGAAGTTGAGACTTGCCCCAAGGGCGCAGAGGCAGGATTTGAACCCAGATCCTCTGACTCTACTGCCACCATTTTTTCCATCATACCACATTTTCTCTAGCATATATAGATATATAGCTACATATACAAACATATATAATTTATTTTATTTTTGATTTGTGAAATAAATAAAACATTTGTATAACATATCAGAATAAAAAAAGATGATCGCACATGAAACTGCAAATATATTAAGCATAACTTGTTATTCTTTTAAAATATATAATAAAGTTACAATGTAAATTTCTTTTTTTTCTTTTTCTTCCCTCCCCTTCCAACCTAAAGATGGCTACCATTACAAACAAATATGTATGTATGCATATGTGTGTATACACATACATATAGATATATATACATATATATATATATATGATAAAGTTAAGACTAAAATAGATTTAATTAAAAGAGATAGATAGGGTAACTACATTTTGATAAAAGGTAACATAGACAATGAAACTTCTGTTTCTCCTGATACTGCCCTCTGCGGCTAAACAGAAGAAGCATAATCCCTCCTCCACATGGCAGTCCTTCAGACAGCTATCTTCCCTCCCCTGCCCTGCCCAAGTGTTCTCTTTTCCAGGCTAAATTTGTCCAGCTCCTTCAACCAAATTCACCCTAAGACATGATACTCTCCAGCTTCTCAAAGTCCTTCTTTAGCCATGACCCCTAGAACTGAACACAATACTCCAGAGGAGGTCTGCTAAGGGCAGAGTACAATGGGAATATCATCTTCTAAGTCCCAGAAACTTTTTAACACAGGCCAAAATTGCATTCTTTTTTTTGTCTTCCAAATCACACTGCAGACTCATACTGAGTCTGTATCCCCACACCCCCTGCCCCAGATCTTTTCCAGAATAACTGCTCTCTAACCATGCATCATCCATCTTGTACTTGTAAAATTGATTTTTTGTACCCAAGTGTAAGATCTTACATTTATCCCTATTCAGTTTTATCTTTTGAGCTCCTATCTCTCATCTCCAAATGCCTTCAAGATGGCTCCACCTGGATGCCACATATGCATTTCAAACTCACAGGTCCAAAACTAAATTTAAATTCTTTCTCCTAAATCCACTGCTCTTCCTACCTGCCTTGTTTCTGTTATGAATATCACATCCTTCTAGTAACTTTGGTTCATACATTTGGAATCACCTTCAATTCTTCCTTGACTAACTTCCCTCATTCCCTATCTCCAAATAGAATAGTTGCTGGTTTTTATCCATTTTTGCTCTTTAGCATTTCTCAAATTCATCGCTTTCTTTCTACTTCTCTACTTCTCTCTACCACTCTAGTTCAGGCTCTCTTAATCACTTCTTGCCTGGATTATTCCAATAGCCTCCTAGTTGATCTTCCTAGTTGCTCCTCTTTAATTCATCCCATAGTCACTGGCAAATTAATATTCCTTAAGTACAATCTGCCCATGACACTCCCCTATGCAAAGCGACACTCTCTGACTTGCAATCATGTGCCATCCTTGGTAGAATTATTTTTAATAAAGATGTGAACAGTTTATGCAAATTTAAGAAATGCCTGAACACTAGAGATTATTGATTGGCTTTTTCTTTTTCTGTATGTGTGTTTTAGCCAAATTTATGATTTCTTTATTATATAGAACTCCTTTTTTAGAAATGCAACTTAACTAGTGTGTGTCCATGGCTGTCAGTTTCTTATCTATAAAAAAAGGGAGCTGAACTAGATGCCTTCTAAGGGCCTTTACATCTCTGGAGCTATGATACTAGAGAGAGACAGAGACAGAGACAGACAGAGACAGACAGAGAGACAGAGACAGAGAGACAGAGACAGAGAGACAGAGACAAAGACAGAGAGACACAGAGAGAAGAGAGAGACACAGAGAGAGACAGACAGAGAAGAGAAGAGAAGAGAAGAGAAGAGAAGAGAAGAGAAGAGAAGAGAAGAGAAGAGAAGAGAAGAGAGGGGAAGGGAGGGAAGGGGAAGGGAAGGTAGGAGAGGAGGGGAGGACAGGAGAGAAGAGGAGAGAAGAGGAGAGGGGAGGGGAGGAGAGGGGAGGAGAGGGGAGGGGAGGAGAGGAGAGGGGATGGGAGGGGAGGGGAGGGGAGGGGAGAAAAAAAAAGAAGAGGGAGGGGAGGAGAAGAGAAGAGAGAGGAGAAGAGAAGGGAGGGGAGATGAGGAAAGGGATGAAGAGAGAGAAAGAGAGAGAGAAGAAGGGAAAGGGAGAGGGGAAGAAGAAGAGGGAGAGAGAGACAGAGACAGAGAGGGAGAAGAGAAAAGGAGAGGAGAGGAGAGGACAGGACAGGAGGAAAAAAGGAGAGGAAAAAAGAGAGAAGGAGAGAAAAGTAAAAGAGAAGGGAGGTAAAGGAAGAGAGGAATGAAGAGAGAGAAAGAGAGAGAGAGGAAGGGAGAGGGGGAGGGGGAGAGAGAGAGACATAGACAGAGAGAGAGAGAGAGAGAGAGAGAGAGAGAGAGAGAGAGGCTGTAACTCAGCTGAAATGTTTAATCCAATTGCTTATAATTTGAATACAAGAATATTTTCATCATGGCGTGCCTTTGTATAATGGTTTACATTTTACAAAGCTTGTTCCTTACAGTCAAGCATTCATTAGGTGCTTCCTATGGGTCAGGTCCTATGCTAAATTCTGGGGATATAAAGAAAGGCAAAATAAACAAACAAACAAACAAATAAATAAACAAATGAACAAATGAATGAATGAATACAGAAGTCTTTGACATCAAGGAACTCACTTTTTAATGGAGGAGACAACTATGTCTTGAAAGCACAGCCTTTTTATCCCACATTCGGTGCTTGATCCCCTTTGCCACATAGCTGTTCATGCCTGGCATTGAAGGCAGGGATGATTTGGCTCCCATATACAACTATAGGCTGTAGTCTGGAAACAACTAAATCTTGGCTGTTTGCAAGTTCTATAGAATACAAGAACCCTTGGCCTAGTAATAGCAATTCATTCTATGACACCATGATTTTAGGAGAAACAGTTTTATACCATTGTCCCCAAGTAATAATATTATATAGATAGGAAACCATCCCAATGATGTTATCTCAAGATTCTGTGGCTTTGCTGTCACTGCTATCTTTACTATATTAATGGATGTTCTAGCAAATGTCACTGGTCGGGTCGCTCTTATGCATAGTTTGCCTATATGGCCTATTGGACATGACCACTTCCAGATTAATCCACACTAGGGTTAAATAGCAATCTAACGAACCAGAAACAAGTTATTACCCTTTCCTTAAGCTAGAATCACAATATTTTGTTAGGTTGGTATTTTTAAAACATATAAATGTAGGTGGTGTGAATCATCTATCAGAAAGTCATGAATTGTGATACACTCCCACAGACAGTAGGTGTCATGTAACTCCATAGTTTCTATGATAGATATTTTTAATGCTTCAAAAATAATATTGATCTTCCTAGGTTGTTTTTTTTTTTCCTGTAAGGGCTAAAACTTTCTCACTTGGACAAGAAAAAGCATACATTATGATGATCTATTAACAAGCATTTCAGCAATTAATTCTCATTTATACTTTGTGGTTAAATCCAATAATGATGCCAGCCTTGCCTACCCTAGCTACAGATTTTAAGCATGAAGACACTGATAACTTTGACAAGAACTCACCTTCATTACCTGTTCCCAAAGTAATTCAATAGAATGCCTTTGTTTTTTGCCCAAACCACAAATGCAATCCAATACTCTCATTGCTGCAGATCGGCCAGTTCAATCTCCCTTTTAGTCAATCAATAGAGGCACTAGACTCCCCAGGCCAAAGGAAAACAGAGGGCAAATGCCCAGAACCAGCAAATTATTACCTGCTTTGGAATAAACTTGGGGTTGCTCATGCACTTATTTTTCAAAGTCCATTTCAAGTCCTGGCTTTCCTCCCTCTCTCGTGTGACTTCCCACAACTTACTTATTCCAGGGATTTCAAACACGATATCTGGGAGGTGGCTTCAAGTGGTCATATTGTGGAAATTTGTCTTTGAGGACATTGTTACAGTAGAGAGCCCTGAGTTTGTGAGTTAGAGGACCTGTGTTCAAATGCTGCGTAGCCTTCAGCAGATCATTGAATGATTTCAGGTCTTAGTTTCCTTGCCTGGAAAATGTGAGAAGGTTGGGCTAGATGAATTCTGATGTCCCTTCTACTTAAAAATCCCATCATACTCTAGTGAAGGACTTCTCAACCTTTTGTGTCTGTTGTAGACTCCTTTAGTAGTCTGGTGAAGTCTATGGACCCCTTTGCAGAACAATATTTTTAAATGCATTAAATAAAATACATATGGCTACAAAAGAAGCCAAATACATTGAAAAACAGTTAACAAAATATTTTTTTTGAAAAAGGTTTGTGGACCCCAGGTTCAGAACCTCTGCTCTGGCTGAATACTTCAAGAACCTATGATTTCATCAAATATCCCCTCCAATGAAGCAGATTGTAATTCTTTGGCTCCTCAAGTCAAGTCGACAAGCATTTATTAAACACTTATTATGTTCTAAGCACTATACTAAACACTGGGAGTACAAAGAAAGGCCAAAAAAAAAAAAACCCCAAAGCCCAAAATAACCAGTCCCTGGTCTAAAGAGGCTTTCGGTCTAATTGAGGAGACAACCTGTGAGCTTAGCACAGTGTCTGGCACATAGTAGGCACCTAATAAATATTTGTCGAATGAATGAATTAGATTATTGAAGGTAATCTCAGAGGGAAGGCACTAAGATTAAGGAGGACTGGGAAAGGCATTTTACATTAGGGAGGATTTTAACTCAGACTTGAAGGAAGTTAGGGAAGCTGGGGGCAGTGATGAGGAAGTAGAACATTCCAGGCATAGGGGACAGACAATGAAAATGCATAGAGTCCACACAAGGAGTATCTTTTTTGAGGAATAGCAAGGAGGACTGTGTCACTTGGATCCCACAGTTGGGGAGAGGAATAAAGTGTGAGAAGCCAGAAAAGGTAGGAAGGGATAAAGCTATTAAGGGCTTTAAAATCCAGATAGTTTATTATTTGATCCTGGAGGTGATCAGAAGCTACTAGAGTTTATTGAATGGGCTGGGGGGTGGGGGCAACATGGTAGGAGCTGCACCTTAGGAAGATTAATCTGACAGCTGAGTGGAGGATGAACCAGAGACTTGCGGTAGGTTGAGCAACCACCAGTCTATGGAAATAGTCCAGGCATGAGGTGATAAGGACCTGAACCAGGGTGATGGTAGTATGAGAGGAGAGAACAAGACATATCTGAAATATTACATTAAGTACAGAGAATGTAGGCCAAAATGAAACAGAGTCTAATCACAGATTATGAAAGCATTTATTGTCTGGGAAGAGCTTGCAAGGAAGAAGAGAACTTGCAATGGAGAGTTCTCAACTGTTCAAAGTGGGGTCAGAAAGGGTGACACATTGATAGTTTCTAGAGGATTTCTGGTGGGGAGTGGAAGTTAAGGGAGAGGACATGTGTAGACACAATAAGCCAGAGAGCAGGATGATTAGTCCTGAGTAAGGTCTTGAGTCTGCAGCTGCAACCAGACTCAAAGCTGGTTGTGATCTGGCCAAGGCTGGCTCAGGTTTCTGGCAGCTGCAGGCATCCCCAAATTTGGTTAGAGTTGACTCACAAAGGATTACTAGTATGTCAAGCAGCTCTGAGCCTTCTGATTGCCTGGTTGTTCTGTATCCACAGTGTCCTGTTCCCTTGTAAGGAAGGGAAGCTCGAATGTCTCTAAAAGGTTAATTCAGTCATTACAAAGGACCCAAGAGTGAGGAGGATTCCAACTAGGTTTAGAATCCAGGATAACAGTAATAAGGAAGTCAGAAAGAGGGGAGTGTTTGGGAGCTAGGACAGTCAGGAGACTATTTTGTTAGGGCCCCTCAAAATATAACCTTCCAGCGTCCAGCCTTCACATGACATGTCTCCTTGAACTAAGTCTATTAGTCACACATCCAGTCTTTCATGGAGCCTATACTTGAAGCCTTTGGCTTGGTAGGACCTGCCAAATACTGTTCTCATCTGGCATCACCTTTGAGAACCCAGAGTCGCCTCCACACAATGAAGAGGCCAGGAGGAGAATCTTAGTTCTACTTTCTGTTGACTCAATCGATTAATCATTTCTTAAGCACTTAGTATGTGCCAAGCACTGGGGATAGAGGCAAAAAACATTCCCTGCCCTCTGGGAGTAATCTAATGGAGGAGACAAGAGGCAAACAAACATACACAGAACAGTAAATAGGAAATAATTGATAGAGGGAAAGCACTAACATTAAGAAGGGTTAGGAAAGGTTTCCAGTAGAAGATGGGATTTTAGTTGAAGCCAAGGAAGTCAGTAGTCAGGGCAGAGGAGGAAGAGTGTTCTAGGGATGAGGGACAGTCAGAGAAAATGTCCAAAACTCAGAGATGGAGTGCTGGATGAGCCAGGAGAGCAGCATCACTAGATCAAAGTGTACTCTTCAGGGAGTAAGGTGTAAGAAGACTGGAAAGGTCAGAGGAGGCTAGGTTATGAAAGTCTTTGAATTTCAAAAATTGTGTTTTGTATCTGATCCTGGAGACAATAGGGAGCCACGGGAATTTATTGATTGGGGGGGTGGTGGTGGTGACGTGATTAGATCACTTTAGTAGCTGAATAGAGAATGGATTGAGACTTGAGACAGGCAGACCTACCAGCAGGCTATTGTAATAATCAAGGTATAAGGTGATGAGGGCCTGCAGAAGATTGGAAGTATGAGAGAAAGGGGAAGATTCAAGAGATGATGCCAATATGAAATCAATAGGTGTTGGCAACAGCTTAGATATGGGGGGTGAGAGATAGTGAGGAATCCAGAAAGACTGGGAGGATGGCATTACCCTCTACAGTAAAAGGGAGGGTAGGAGGGAGGATTTAGTGGGAGAGATAATGAATTCTGTTTTGGACATATTGAGTTAAAATGTCTACTGGACATACAGTTTGAGATATTTGAAAGGTAGTCAGAGACGTGAAATTGGACGTCAGCAGAGGGATTATGGCAGAAAAGGTAAATTTGAGCATCATTAGCATAGAGATGATAATTAAATCCATGGGAGCTGAAGAGGTCAACAAATGAAGTAGTATCAAGGGAGAAGAGAAGAGGGCAGAGCACTGACTGACACCTACCAACTCCAGTTATTAACATTTTCTTCCCCTGGAAATTATTCTGCATTTATTTAGAAGTACACATATTACATTCCCCAATGGAATGTAAGTTCCTTTCCTGTCTTTGCATCCTTGCTGCCTAGCACAGGGTGGTGATTAATGTTTTCTGTGTTGCGTGAGTTTTAGAAGGGGTTTGTTTTCTGTAATGAAAGAAGAAACCAGTTAGAGAATCTCTAAGATGGTGATCACAGGCAGTTATGATAAGTTGCTATAGGTCCATTTCCATCACGTTCCTAGAGCTAGAGCTGGAAGGTCTTAAAGGTCATCGGATCCACTCTCCTCATTTTATAGATAAGGAAACTGAGGCCCATAGAGATTATGCCACTTGCCCCAGGTCACCAGGGTAGTAAGTTACAGCACTGGAATTTGAACTCAGGTCCTTCTGATGACTCCAAGTCCAACATTCTGCCCACAGCACCAAGGTGTCCTCACCCTCCTCCATCACACTCATTACTCTCCCCCTAAAGCTGAGAGAATCAGAGATTGAAAAAGGTTTCATCCACTTTATAATAAGAAGGTAAAAAGAGGATTTTCAAAAGGTAAAAGTCTTCCTCAAAATACCCTCGCTACACAATGTTGAACCTGTGTC
Organism: Trichosurus vulpecula; assembly: GCF_011100635.1. Taxonomy (NCBI): domain Eukaryota; kingdom Metazoa; phylum Chordata; class Mammalia; order Diprotodontia; family Phalangeridae; genus Trichosurus; species Trichosurus vulpecula. Next base: position 122,901,677 of record NC_050573.1, on the reverse strand, counting down.
TATTTAACAGCTGCCAAACTGTTTAAAGAGTGGAAAAAAATCAGTCTACCTGATTACTGGTCATCACATAGTCAAATAATCCTAGAAATTGGACTGCCCACTATTGCTTATAAAAATTGTCCTTCAACTTAACGCCCAAATCCAGCGGCCTTTTCTCAGTATTTGTCCTCTCTGACCTTTCTGAACGTTGGACACTGTTTACCAAAAATAAGGTGTTTGGAAGGTTTTCATTTGTTTGTTTTCCTATATTTGGTTAAACCATTTTGATTTTGTGTTCCTAGACACTGTCTGAGGATTGCTCTTCTGGTTCCACATACGTACTCTTTTCGTATGTCCAAAACTGTAAGGAACTTCCAGTACTAATAATAGTTAGCATTTACGTGGTGCTTTAAGGTTTGCGCAGTACTTTACAAATATTACCTCATTTTATCCTCACGACAGCAAGTGCTGATATTAACCCCACTGTATAGATGAGGAAACTGAGGCAAATAGCATTAGGTGATTTGCCCAGGATCACAAAACTAATCAGTTGTATGAGGTCAAATTTGAACTCGGATCTTCTCAACTCCAGGCCTATTGGTCTATCCACTGCACCACCTAGGTACTTACTTCCATTTCATCTAACTCTATTTTATAGATGGGGAAAGAAAGTTGAGAGAAGTTAATTGATTTACTCAAGGTCATATAGGTAATAAGTGGTGATGACCTTGAGCACAGGGCTCTGATATTGCATGTTGTCTTTCTTGGATAGACTGCCCTCCTTCATGATAGGGACATTTTGTCTTTCTTTGTAACCCCACCACTTAGCACAGTGCGTGGCACATAAGAAGTGCCTCATAAAAAACTTGTTGACTTTGGCTTGAGAACAAACACTCTTTTCTCTTGTACCACATTAACCAGAGCCAAATAATCTATGAGACTCTCAGATACATTAGTTTAGTTGAGGCCTTTGGCTCATGGGGAGATACACTTCTATTTTCTGCCTCTATAATGTCCCCCTTAGTACAGGAAAAAGAATGAGGAGGGATGTCCATAGGAAAGCCCCATAAAGAATTACTCCCCACTTATCCTTTCAAAAGGGACCATAACACTCTAGGGACTGAGCTTCAGCATGGAAGGCTATCTAATCTGGCCTAGATCAGACCCTGGAGGTATAAAACAGGGTTTGGGAAATCCCAGGCTACAAAGTTCCTGAAAATCAACATGGATTTTGGGGCCTTTGCTTGGTTCTCTTGCAGAACACAAAAGACTGTTTGAATCAATATCCTCTTTTGGCTCTTTCTTCAAAAGGACCAGATAGAACCTGACCCCTTAAAAAAAGTCTGAAACCAAGTCAGCTTCTGTTGTGACCTGCCCCATCCCCAGTTTCTCCATCTTGCCCCAGCTCAGCCCACTATTTGTACTCACGTCTCCATGGACCCCACTGTTTGTACTCCCATCTCCATGGACCCCACTGTTTGTGTTCCCATCTCCACGGAAATCTAATTGTGTTCTTTCCCTTTAAGTACCCTGACCCTCCCCCTGCTGGGGGCTGTTCGATTTGAGTCTTTACTCCCAACAGTCGCGTGCTTGAATAAATCCACATCCAAATTTATATCTGGGTCTTGCTCGCTTTTTTCGGCACAACACTTTCTATAATTCTTCTATACTCAGTGTCATCCCCCTGGATTGGCAAGCTCTATAATAATTATAAATGCACTATGGGCCATTTCTTCCCCATCCTTACTCCTAAAGTTCTACTCAAAGATTACCAGTGACCCCTCAATCATCAATTCCAGTGTCTTTTTCTTGACCTTCATTTTGAATTTTCGAAAACATTTGACATAATTGAGTATTCTTTCCTTCTTGTTACTTTCTCCTATTATCTCCAAGCTTGCATTTTGCTGATTCTCCTGCCTTTTTGACCGTTCTGTCTCCTTCTCCATATTTAGCCCCTCGTTTTCCTTCCACTAAGTGTGAGTATTCTCCAAGGCTCTCTACTAAGGGGTCTTCTTCTGTCTCTTGATTTTTCTCTCTTGGCTATATTATCTCCTGCTCAAAATTTAACTATCAGCTCTATGCTGATGATTCCCATAACTATATTTCAAGACCAGATCTTTCTCCTGAGTTCCACATTTGGATTCCAAACTACATACTAGACATCTTTACCTGAATGCCTCACTGTTACCTTAATGCCAACATATCCAGTACTGAAAATACCAACTTTTTCTGAAAAGGGGGAAAAAAAGTATTCCGAGAGAGACAAGAGGTGAAATATACCAGGACAGTCAAACCGCTGCACCACCTTGATCACGCCTTCTCCTTAGACATTGATGGAGATAGCTCATGACTCTGAGTCTAAGAATACTTAGAATAACAATGCCCTACTCCCTCTCCCAGAGCACAATTCTCTGCCTTCAGCCTGATTCTTGCTGTCCTCATTGAGAGAAGTAGCCATTTCTATCAATTGCCGACCAATTGGCACACAAAGAGCAGGCAAGAAAGCCTAGCTGAAAGCCTCATTCTTAAGGATGAGACAAAAGGCAAAATGTGCCAGTTGAACCATCACCAATTACCATCACCAATAAGTTGAACCATTGCTGATCACCTAGACCACCACCTCTCTTCAGACCTGAATGGAGATAGACCAGGATCTTGAACCTGAGAACTTAAATATTGTGCCCATTAGACTACAGGTCCTGCTTCCAACCTGGTCCCTATAACCATCACCAAGGAGCAACATCTCTATGGAGAATGGACCTGCCATCCTGGCCACCACCAACACCAACTGCCAATTACAGGGCAATTACCCAGGTGGGCAGTGTTATGGTAATTAGGGTGGGACTTTTTTGTTGTCTTCTCTTTTGGAATGCTAAGGCAGTCAAGTGCCTTTAATGAGTCTTGCCTTTGTTTGAATGGGGCGGGTAAAGTGGGACCTTTTTGTTGTCTTTGTTTTGGAGTGCATGTCAGCACTAAGGAATCTTTGATTGAATGGGGAGTCTTTGATGACCTGCTTACATCAAGGGAAGGCCTAATTCACATGGGCTTGAGTCACATGGTTGTGATGCCCTCTGACCCTGGAGAAGTGTATATATAATCAGAGGTTAGCATTTTGCCTTTGGGGGTACACTCATTGGAAGAGTGTTGGTGATTTGGCCAGATGAGTCTCTGGGTAGCCATTGGAACCCCCTGCCAGCTTTGAAAACCCAGATGTTGGTGCCTCTCTCTCTGGTAACTATGTAATTCCCTGGTGAGACAGCTAGAGGCCTATTGATTTCTGTGTGTGTTTGTTCTGTTTATAATTTGCTTATAAATGCTTATAATTTCTGTTTGTATATTCTCTGAAGTTCAGGGTGCTGGCTTTTCCCCCCTTAACTAAGTGAATGATATATGTATGCTTAATTAAAGTGAGATTGTTAACCTCTTAAAGTTGCTTTCCTTAGAAAAACAGATCAAAGGACCTGTGCTAGCAGCCCTCCTGTGTGCTCTTGTTGTTGGCCTTTCACCTCCACAGCAGCTGCTAGCAACATTGTTGTAATAGGCAGGTAAGCCTACCGGCCCTGCAAAAGGGAACATCCACCAGACAACTCACTCTGCTTCCAACATGGCCCCCATGGCTGTAGTCCAGGAAGACAAACCCTGCACAAATGTGAAATGGTATATACTTCTGTACATATATTAGCTCCTGTCTCCTCAGCAGCCACAGCTTCCAAAGACCCAGAAAAAGAAAGTTTTGAATCCCAAAGACCTTGGCATTGTCAAATGGTTCAATATCAGAATTGGCATGATTCTATTCATGGAAATGGCATTAAAGAAAATGCATTACTCTCTACTTTGCCACTGTACCCTAAGAATCCCTGGGCCTTTGCAATGGATTCACAGCTAAAATCTTCTATGTGTGTTCTCTCTCCCTATTAGATTGTGAGCTTCTTGAGGTCAGGGAATCTTCCATTTCTATCTATATCCCCAGCTCTTTAGTAATGTGCTTTGTACATAGTATAAGTACTTAGATGCTTTTTTCATTCATTTATTCACATTCTATTCCCCCTATTTCTGTTAATGATACAAGTATTTTCTTACTGAGAATACTCGTATAATAAGCCTCTTAGTCATTTTTTACTTCTTCTCTCTTGTTCCCTGTTGATTAGTCCCCTACATCCAACAGGTTTTTTTTAAAGATGTATAACAGCCAGATTCATGTAACACTATATTTCTGATGCATTTTCATCATGTTTTGTATATTTATTTGTAGACCAATTTTACTCTCTCCTTACAGGATGTCATCTTCTTGAGGGCAGGGACTAGGTCTTGTTTATTTTAATATCCTAAGGACCTGGTCCAGTACCTTACAACCAAAAGATACTCAATAAATGCTTCATTCAATTGAACTGGTTTAAATTGTAAAGAGATACAAAATGATCCCAAAGTCATGGTAAAGTGGAATTGATGACTGCTTTAATGCAGTCTGAATCAGTAGTTTGAGTAAACCACTTTTATTAATCAACCAATAAACAAACGTTCATTAAGCACCTACTATGTGTCTGGCACTGTGCTAGGCAGTGGGGATGCAAATACAAAAGAGAAACAATCTCTGTCCTCAAGGACCTTGTATTCTACTATGAGGAGGCAACGATTTACAGATAAATAGCTATGATATATATCTTTAACAGACATGATTGAAGAGGGCACTACCAACTGAGAGACTCAGGAAAGGCCTTTTGAAGGAGGAAACATGAGCTGAAACTTGAAGAGAGCTAAGGTCTCCAAGGAGAAATGGAAGAGAGGAAGAAGAAGAGAAGTATCTCCTATTCAAAGGAAGTGAAGATATTTGAAGGGCCAGCTCCCAACATACCACGACATTCATCTGGCTTCTTACCAGGCAAATCCCAATGTTCTCAGAGTCTCTTTACTCTTCCACTGGATGGGGACAGGAGTTTTCCATGAAGGAAGCCTGTAAGACTGCACTTTAAGCATGTTCTTCCTCTGTTCCAAAGTTTAGATTTCTTTTTTAGGAGATTCAAGGGAAATCATTTTATAATCTTTTCTTTTACAACATATGCTCTCTCTCGCATTTTTTCCATCAACAAAATTGATAAATGACAAGAACATTTTCTCATTTCACTCCAACCTCAATAGACTAAATTTTCCATTTCAGCATCAACTTCTTGCATATTTTTCCTTGCCAACAACATGTATTCTAATATTCTACCCCACAGGATCTTAGCACTAGAAGTGATATTAAGAATGGTCTAGTCTTCCCCCTCCTCAACATTTTGTGGAACTCAAAGCCCAGAGAGAAGCAGTGATGGGTCCAAGACTACAGAATGTCACGGTACTGTGTCCTCTGGTACCTGAAAGAATAGGGAAGAGATGAGAAAATATCATCAAGAACATGGCAGTCTCTGAGCTTGTGTCATAGCTTCATCATTGTTCAGCCTTTTGGTGCATGCTGTGTCTTACGGTCTCCAACAGTCTGCAGTATAGAACACTGTATAAGACACTGCATAGGGGAAACACAAAACAAAGACACCCAAGGAGAGCCACCCAGATGATCACACTCCTCCACTTTGCTGCTTGGCAGCAAAGAGGTCCAATACAGCTTTTCCAACTGTCAACCCAGTAGAAGGACCAGTTCAGAAACACCAGCAGACCTGAGCTAGGTAGGCTTTTATGAGCTGGCTGCAGGCAGCCTCAGATGGACAAGGCCAATGACCTTGCCAGGGGTATCGACAACTGCTGTCTCCCTGCCCCCACAGATCAATCGTCCAGCCTCTATGATTGGGATAACACATAGCTAGCTGAGAAAAGAAGAAGGATTAGAGCCTAGGTCTCTTGAATACCAGCCCTGTGTTCTTTCCATCTCTCTTATTCTCGATGAGCTGACCCTTCCATCCCAGCAGACCCAGCAGATACTTGCTTTCTTCTTTAGCTTCTGATGAGCTCATTCCCTGCCGCTCCATTTGGCACACAGTTTCTGCACAGGGAGCTATTTTTTAAGATGCCAATTTTTTTTGTCACTTGGGATCTTGTAGCAGTTCCACAGCATGACATACCACTATATAAATCATCATTTGAGGGCCACCTGCCAATAAACATAACCACAGGAAGTTTCTAAAGTGTAATTTCATTTCCCAATATATTTATTCCCCTACTTTTTTTTTTTTGCTATGCAAAGGCCACCAGTACCATTATTAGAAAATCCCCACCTCCCTTTTCCCTAATTTCCTAGTATAGCTACCCCATTAAAAGAGTCTCTGGCTGGCAATGAAAATATGAGCATTAAATGCTTTTGTATAAGTGGCTAGGGAGGAGAAAGTAGGAATGCTTCTGTTAAGAATAGTTATTTAATTATGAGCATTTATGATGCTGTTAAGGTATCAGAACCCCACAGCTTGCTTTACTAACACTGTATTTCTCAATCTAGTTTATGCTGGTTTCTCTCCATTTTCAGCATTTTGTTTCCTGGGCAATTTGAAAACAGCAGGCCAGTTTGGGGATAAACATTAAAATACAAATACTTCAGCTTTTCTGATTTTATAAATCAGCCTTGCAAAATACTTGCAATTTAAAGCATATTTTTTTAAAAAAAAACATACATTTCTGGGGTACTTGCTGTGCTACAATACCTTACACTGAATAGGCTGTTGATTCATGACAAAAGATTTAATGTCAGTGCCTTTATTATTTAACATAAAACTTGGGCAATGGAATTGGCCCAGGGCCAGGGATCCAGGAAAGAGAGCACCAAAGGTTCCCTGTCTGGATGATGCTACGGTTCCTTAACCAAAAGTTCTCAGTTTATGAAATATACAGAGGAGCCATTTCTTTTATTGCTGACAATTATAGCATAGGAGAATAGCTGGAGCTAAAATGAATGTTAAGGTCATTTCATGAGTAAATTTTAGGCTATCCCCTTTATTCAACAGGTGAGTTGCCTTAAGCTTTGAGCAGGTTAGATGACAAAGTCATACAGCTGGATTTTGGGAGAGCCACAGCTGGAATCATAAGAACCTAAACTTGGAACACATCAAGACCAAATGGCCTCATTTTATAGATGAAGAAAATGGAAGCAGAGTGGTTAGATGACTCTCCCAGCATCACAGAGTTAGCTGTTAGGTGTCTAAGGGCAGGCTTGAAACATGGTTTTTCTTGACTCCAAATCCAGTGCCCTCTCCAATAAATTATGCTAACATTCCAATGCAGCAGGATCATCAGAACTAGAAGGATTATGAAACACCATCCAATACTCTGGCTCTACAAGAGTGAGGAAACTGAGGCCCAGAGAAGCAAAATGACACATGGGTAATAAGCAGCAGGCACAAATATAACCCAGGTCCTCTAATTTTAAATTTTTTAACACCTATACCACCCTTCCATCAAACCCAGATCTCCTGAAGCTTAGAACAGGGCTCTCAGTATCACACTAGGCTTACGATTACTATTATTATTCACTATTACAGTATGGCTAGGCTTGATCTTGTGAAAAGTAAATTAAGAGGCAGCTAGTGTAGAAGGTAGCACTGTGTTTAGAGCCAGAGGACTGGGTTTCTAATCCGGATTAGTTGTTCCCAGTAGTACCTTGGGCAAATCTAAGTATCTGATTCTAAGGTTCCTGCTAACTCTATCTAAATCTAGGATGCTTCATAGAGCCCTCGTCTTGAGGAAACCAAAACGACAGCGAATAGAGTACTAGACCTAGAGTCAGGAAGACTTGAGTTCAAATCCAGGATCAGATACATATTAACTACATGACCCAGGGCACATCACTTAACCTCTGTCAGCCTCACTTTTCCTCATCTGTAAAATCAGTATGATAATAATACCTGCCTCCCAGGGTTGGTGTGAAGACAAAAGAGACAGTATTTTGAAAGTCATTTGCCAGCCTTGAAGTGCTGTACAAATGCTAGCTATCATTGTTATTGTGAACATTATTGTTCAAATAACTCCTCATTTGGGTGGTGGAAGGCAAGGGAACCAGCTGGTTTGGTTATTTAGCAATGAGACTGAATAAATTGGTAAGGTTGAGTAGACCCAATTCATGAATGATCAGGGTCCTTCTATGGAATGAGTTAGCTTTACCTAGTATAATTTAGACAAAAAGGAAAAGCTTTTTGGCAAGTTATAAGCTCCTCGAAGTTAAGGATGATTTTTTTCTTTTAATTATAACCCATATAAACTCTGAGGATCCTTAGCTCAACTTCCACTGCCACTGATGAGTTCTCTAGCTCCCTGGAGCTTGGTTCCATTTCCCCTTTATGGTTTTAGGGGTACCCTTGAAGAGTCATACCTGAATCTCTAATGCAATTGGCTTGTATCTCTACCAATGCACTTCCCCCTAAGATTATCAGTTGAGAATAGCTTTTAGAAAGAGATACTTGCAAAGGGATACAATGAGACAGTTGGTACAAAACATCCCCATTCTCTCCTCCCTCCAAATAAGTCTTTGACATACTGACCCACAATTGCATTCCAAGGGAAAGTAGGCTTAAGCTTAAAGAAACAGATGTGGCAAATAGCTAACTCATAGGTCTTGGTTGCTGGAAGTTCCCTTTAGGTATAATATATTTTCTTTGCTAATCATCTTTGCGGAGTTGTGCATCTATGTCTAATCTGTCCTGAGCTCCCAATATGGATACTACTGTCAGCTGATCTGGGGACATGGCTAAGATGTCAATGGGAAGTTGGGAAGTCCAAAATCCAAAAACCCTTCAAACTTTGCAATATCCTCCTCCAGCCAAGGGAGGTGGGAAAGTAAAGCTGGTCATGGAAGAAGTTAACGGCTCTTTCTCCTCTTACCCACCCCCTCCTCAGGTTCCTTCTCATGAGTCTAGTTAAATGCTCCAATTTCTGGAATGAGTCTTTTCTTGACTCACTTGACAATTTATAGATGAGTCCTGGGCAGAGCCAAGTTTATTTGACCTATATCTACAGTAATCTTGTACATCATTACAGTTGAAAGACTTTTCCACACTTAGTCTGAGGCCTATGACATTGATTGATTGGGCATCTTATAACTGAATTTAAGTGGAGTGGGGCTGAGTAAACCAAAGCACATTGCAGTCAATTAGTAAATACTTGTTGGTTGATTGATTACTTATTGCACCTAGGGGTTCTGACAGTGCTAGTTCACATTGTAAGATTTAGCTCTAAATTTTCCTAATTCACTATTTTTTAACCTCTGTCATTTACTTTATCTAGCAATTTAGTTTTGGGGGGATTTGGGCCCACTGGTCTTAGAAGTAACATTGTAGAAATCAATATTCCTTTAGTGTTTGACAAATGTCATCTGACTGTTAATCCTTTTAGGAAGGCTGGTATTACCCTTTCTCAAGAATGCTTTTAAACTATGGTATCCTGATCCTGATTTCTTGTTTAGTCCTCAGCTAGAATGGTGATAGGAGTTGTCTAAACCCTTCCCTATTGGCCTTTTACCTGGCTTGCTCCTGAAACAACAGCTGGGTGAAACCAGGGATAAATTATCATCCATACATCATGGAGATATTGCTCAAGAATACAAATTTCCTCTTCTCCTCTCCCCCTCCTACCTGTCCCCACCTTCATCCTTATTCTGGAAGTCGCAAAACTGGGAAACTGGTTGTAGAAAAAAAGCCTTGAACTCCCCTGGCGCCATGACCACACTTGACCATTCTGGCATGACATGTCTCATCAGTGTGACTGTGTCTGGCAGAGGCAGGCAGAGGCAGAATTATGTATGTCTTTGGATTTGGGTGGCTTTCCCTGACATTAATCACTTGTCAACTGATTTGTCCCTGTGCCCAGAAATGGCAGAGTATGCTGTAAGAGGCTAAAAAAAACGCTATTTCTCTTTTCTGTCTGTCTCCCTCTCTGTGCTCTCCTCTTCCTTCTTCTCTCTCTCTTCCTCTCTTCCTCCCTATGACTCTCCCTCTCCTCGCCCATTTTCTTCCTTCTGTCCTTTCCCTCCATCTCTCCCATCTTTATTTATTCATTTTTCTCTTTTTCTCTTTTAATTAAATTTAATTAAATTTAATTTTTTTATTTTTTTTAAATTTATTTATTTAACATATTTAGTTTTCAGCATTGATTTTCACAAGAGTTTGAGTTACAAATTTTCTCCCCATTTCTACCCTCCCCCCCACTCCAAGATGACGTATATTCTGGTTGCCCTGTTCCCCATTCAGCCCTCCTTTCTGTCACCCCACTCCCCTCCCATCCCCTTTTCCCGTCCTTTCTTGTAGGGCAAGATAAATTTCTACGCCCCATTGCCTGTGTATCTTATTTTCTAGTTGCATGCAAAAACTTTTTTTTTGTTTTTGAACATCTGTTTTTAAAACTTTGAGTTCCAAATTCTCTCCCCTCTTCCCTTCCCACCCACCCTCCCCAAGAAGTCAAGCAATTCAACATAGGCCACATGTGTATCATTATGTATATCCCTTCCACAATACTCATGTTGTGAAAGACTAACTATATTTTGCTCCTTCCCAACCCATCCCCCTTTATTGAATTTTCTCCCTTGACCCTGTCCCCTTTCCAAAGTGTTTATTTTTGATTACCTCCACCCCCATCTGCCCTCCCCTCCATCATCCCCCCTTTTTTATCTTCTTCCCTCTTCTTTCCTGTGGGGTAAGATACCCAACTGAGTATGTATCATATTCCCTCCTCAGGCCAAATTTGATGAGAGCAAGATTAATTCATTCCCCCCTACCTGCCCTCTCCCCTCCTCCCACAGAACTGCTTCCTCTTGCCACCTTTATGCGAGATAATCCACCCCATTCTATCTCTCCCTATCTCCCTCTCTCAATATATTCCTCTCTCATCCCTTAATTTGATTTTATTTCCTTTAGATATCTTCCCTTCATCTTCAACTCACCCTGTGTCCGCTCAATCTCTCTCTCTCTCTCTCTCTCTCTCTCTCTCTCTCTCTCTCTCTCTCTCTCTCCATATATATATATATGCACATACATATATACATACATGCACATTCACTTATATATATGTTTATGTATATATACATAAACATATATATATATGCATATTCCTTTCAGCTACCCTAATACTGAGGTCCCATGAATCATACACATCATCTTTCTATGTAGGAATGTAAACAAAACAGTTCAACTTTAGTAAGTCCCTTATGATTTCTCTTTCTTGTTTACCTTTTCATGCTTCTCTTGATTCTTGTGTTTGAAAGTCAAATTTTCGATTCAGCTCTGGTCTTTTCACTGAGAAAGCTTGAAAGTCCTCTATTTTATTGAAAATCCATATTTTGCCTTGGAGCATGATACTCAGTTTTGATGAGTAGGTGATTCTTGGTTTTAATCCTAGCTCCATTGACCTCCGGAATATCGTATTCCAAGCCCTTCGATCTCTTAATGTAGAAGCTGCCAGATCTTGGATTATTCTGATTGGGTTTCCACAATACTCAAATTGTTTCTTTCTGGCTGCTTGCAGTATTTTCTCCTTGATCTGGGAGCTCTGGAATTTGGCAACAATATTCCTAGGAGATTTCTTTTTGGGATCTATTTGAGGAGGCGATCAATGGATTCTTTCAATTTCTATTTTGCCCCGTGGCTCTAGAATATCAGGGCAGTTCTCCTTGATAATTTCTTGAAAGATGATATCTAAGCTCTTTTTTTGATCATGGCTTTCAGGTAGTCTAATAATTTTTAAATTCTCTCTCCTGGATCTATTTTCCAGGTCAGTGGTTTTTCCAACGAGACATTTCACATTGTCTTCCATTTTTTTCATTCATTCATTTCATTCCACTTGCTCCAATCTAATTGTTAAGGTAGTATTTTCTTCAGTGGTCCGTTGGACCTCCTTTTCCATTTGGCTAATTCTGCCTTTCAAGGCATTCTTCTCCTCATTGGCTTTTTGGAGCTCTTTTGCCATTTGAGTTAGTCTATTTTTTAAGGTGTTGTTTTCTTCAGTGTATTTTTCAGTATTTTTTTGGGTCTCCTTTAGCAAGTCATTGACTTGTTTTTCATGGTTTTCTCGCATCCTTCTCATTTCTCTTCCCAATTTTTCCTCTACTTCTCTAACTTGCTTTTCCAAATCCTTTTTGAGCTCTTCCATGGCCTGGGACCAGTTCATGTTTTTCTTGGAGGCTTTTCTTGTAGGCTCTATGACTTTGTTGACTTCTTCTGGCTGTATGTTTTGGTCTTCTTTGTCACCAAAAGAAAGAATCCAAAGTCTGAGACTGAATCTGGGTGTGCTTTCGCTGCCTGGCCATATTCCCAACCAACTAACTTGACCCTTGAGTTTTTCAGTGGGGTATGACTGCCTGTAGACTAAAGAGTTCTATGTTCCATGTTTGGGGGGGATGCACCAGCTCTGCCACACCAGCACTCCTCCTTGCCCAAGAACCCCCAACCCAGACTGGGCTTAGATCTTCAGCAGGCTGTGCACTCCTGCTCTGATCCACCACTTAATTCTTCCCACCAGGTGGTCCTGGGGCCAGAAGCAAGAGCAGCTGTAACTGTCCCACCTCCGCTGCCCCGGGGGTGGTGGCCGAACCTCGAACTCCTTCTACTCCCACAGCTTTCCCCACTAACCTTCTCTGCTGTCTTTGGTGTTTGTGGGTTGAGAAGTCTGGTAACTGCTGCAGCTCACTGATTCAGGGCGCTAGGGCCCGCTCCGCCCAGCTCCTGGTCTGGTTGGTCCGAGCTGCTCACGCTGGGCTCTGCTCCACTCCGCTCCCAGCTCCCAGCTCCCAGCTCCCAGCTTCGTGTGGGATAGACCTCACCCAGAGACCATCCAGGCTGTCCTGGGCTGGAACCCTGCTTCCCTCTGCTGTTCTGTGGGTTCTGCAGTTCTAGAATTGGTTCAGAGCCATTTTTATAGGTTTTTGGAGGGACTTGGAGGGGAGCTTACACTAGTTCCTGCTTTCCAGCTGCCATCTTGGCTCCCACCTCTTCATTTTCCTCATTTTTCTCTCTTACTTTCTTTCTCTCCCTTTTATTCTCCCTTCTCCTATCTGTTTCTTCCCTCTCTACTTCCCTTCCTTCTTCCCTCCCTTCCTCTCTTCCTTCCTTCCTCCCTCCTTTCCTCCCACCCTTCCTTCCTTCCTTCTTCTTCCCTTCCTTCCTTCCTTCTTCCCTTCCTTCCTTCTTTTCTTCCTTCCTTCTTTCCTTCATGACTTCCTTTCTTTCTTCCCACAAGACCCAGCCCAAAGAAGAGGTCACTCTTCCTTTATATAACTGAATCTCTTTTTCCTTTCTCTTCAATTCTTATGAATAGGCCCATCTTGGAAACCAAACAGGAGCAACATAACAGAACAGACACTAATATTTGAGTTTTATGCTATGACCATAGGTATCTATTATAGCAATTGGATGAGCTCTTTTAAAGCCATTCCAACAATCAGAACCAAGCAAGCAGGATTAGCTTCTGTAGTTGACATTCAAAGCTCTCCAACAGCTGGTCTCTATACCCAATTAATTTCTTTGACATGTCTTGAATTTTAAGTTGTTGGGGTTTTTAATTAAATATTGAAGAATTATGGTAGCACAGCATGACAGCCTATTGCCAAATAATTTACAGCATCATGTTGCATTACTATTTTAAAGCCATTTCCCTAGCATGCAAGGTATCTAAAAACATTCAAGACAGTATAGTATAGAGGTGAAGAGGGGTGTGGGGAACCATTGGACTGGGGGTCAGAAGACTTGGGTTAAAGTCCTAATTCTGCTACTTAGAGCTGTGTGACCTTAGCCAACTCACTGTAACCCTTTCTCAGCCTCATTTTCCTCATATGAAAAATGGGGATTATAATACTTGTACTGACTACTTCACTGGAGACAATTTATTGTAAAGTAATTTGCAACATGTGTGTATATGCCTATGTCTTTGTCTATACATGTGTATGCATATGTCTATGAGTATGTGATGTATATATGTACGTGTATGTGATGTGCGTATGTATATATGACTATGCATGTTATGTGTATGTGTGTATATATGTATTCTATGTGTATATGATATATGTATGTGTATCTATATGTATATGTATATGTGTGCATGTATATATTATATGTGTGTATATGTATATATATATATATTCACGTGTGTGTATATATATAAACAGACACATATATAGTTATATCCTACATGAATGGCAGCAGTTATTACACTGAAGACTAAAAGTGCTAGGCTTACTCATATATTGAATAACCAGAAAAAATAATCTTACACTTAGAATCTTTAACAACTGTCACAACTTTAGATAAGTAGGCCTCTGAGGCAGCAGCTTTGAAGGTGTCAATGAGCATTGAGTGGGAAAAGGAAGAAAGAGAAGGGAGGAGTAAGGAGGGAGGAAATGAGCTCTCCACAGGCAAGGGGGCTGCTTTAGCCACAACATTCTGTAGGTGGCTGAGTATCGTAGAACTTCTCTCCTTCCCTCTTCCACCCCAGGCTTTGTACTCATATAAACCACCCCCTTCCAGCTCTGCTCCCCCAACGGATCCATTAATATAATTGTAATAAAATAGCACATCCCTCTTTTGACTGCATGGTAGAACTATCCCATGGAGGCACCTATACAAAGTTTTGGGATATGTTGGCATGGGGGTTACCCAGGAAATCCCTCCTCCCATGCCTAGGCTAGAAGGCTTAAGTATGAAGTTAGTTCTCTTTTCCTTCAGGAGCAGTAGTTTTTAACTTTTTTTGTGTCATGGATCCTTATGAACAGACCCTTCAGAGTCATGTTTTTAAATACACAAAATAAAATACATAGGAATACAAAGAAAATCAAGCATATTAACATACAGTTAACAAACTATTAAATAACAACGAGTTCCTGGACCCCAGTTTAAGAACACCCTCTTTAGGGGGAAAGACCCTAGGAATTCCTTTAACCCGTTCTCTCCCCTGCAGTCAACCTCATTAAAGGGGCCCAAGACTGAGGTTAGAGTTTTTCCTGAACCAAAGCCAGATGTTGCATGCCCCTCCCCCATCCCCATTCATCTACCATGAATCGCCCCATCTAGTTTGTCTGTAGCTACCACAACACTCTTGTCCCTTTTATTTAATATAACTGGCCACGGGGTCACTGAGGCCATTGCCATTGCTACTTTCTTTCATCCTTCTTCTCTGCATATACAGCTAGAAGAGATCAAATGTTCTAGCTGGCATTTGAAAGGAAATGACCTAAACAAGATAACCTAATGACTTAAGTGACTAAGAGATGGGTCAAGATTCAAATTCAATTCCTCTTCCTCCAAATGTAATGCTCTTTCTACTACATTAGCTCGGCTCATTGCTTTGGTTGTGGTTGTCCTTCCTTCTCAAAGAAGACCATGACATCAAGGAGATGATGACACGACTTGCAGCTGACTTTGATCTGAGTGAGGGAGGGCTGTGCAAGGTCACCAGCCTCACTTCCTCCTCTAGAGCCATCTGGATCCAGTGACCTGATCTTCATCAGGATGACTGGAGATGACCCAGGATGCAATGGGAGACCCTGGCCCTTTTAGGCTAAGGCTTTTTCTTGTACTCACTTAGAGTGAGTCAAGGAATGACCCCTTTAATAAGAAAAAAGAAAAAAAATCAAGCTGGGAGGGGAAGACCCTCAGGGTTGCAGTTCCAAAGAGAAACAGTCACCATTGACATTCACTCTGAGCCAGGAGGGCCCAAAATACATCCATTAAATGGAGCTTGGGCAGGGACCTATTGTGGTCCAATCTATGAGCTTCGGAGTGAACTGTGTTTAAGGTTTTGTGGAAGAAGAAAGAAAGAAGGTAAAAGGGACTATTGTCAAGAGAAAAAAAAAGATGAGGTTTACTTGAACTGTCTTCAAGTACTTGAAAGATTGTCCTGTGGAAGAGGGGCTAAATTTGTTCTGCTTGGCCCTAGAGAGTTTACGTAGAATCAAACAGTAAAATTAGAAATAGAGAGCCAGATTCTGGTGCAACAGAAGAAATAACTCCTAACAATTAAAGCTACCTAAAAATAGAAAGGAGACACTTTGGGAATTAGTGGGTTCCCAATAACTATAGTACTAAAGTCTTCTGAGGATCACGGGATCTCATATTTAGAGTTGGAAAAGACTTCAGATGACATTCAATACAGCCTCCTCAAGATACATATGAGGAAGTTGAAGCACATAGAAGTTAAATGGTTTGCTCAGGATCATATAGCTGGTCTTTGAGGTACGATTTGAACCCACATCTTTATGACTTCCAGTCCGGTGACCGATCAATTACACCATAAGGCTGAATGTCCATTTATTGGGTATCTGGCAGAGGTGATTCCTATTCAGGTATGGGTTAGAATAGATAGGGGCAGCTAGGTGGTACAGTGGATAGACTACTGGGTCTGGAATCAGGAAGGTTGATCTTCGTGAGTTTGAATCTAGCTTCAGACACTTACTAGCTGTGAGATCCTAGGCAAGTCACTTAACCCTGTTTGCCTCAGTTTCCTCATCTGTAAAATGAGCTAGAGAAGGAAATGGCAAACCCCTCTAGTATCTTTGCCAAGAAAACCCCCAAAATGGGTCAAGAAGAGTTGGACATGCCTGAACAACAAGAACAGACTAGATGGCCTCTGAGGTCCCTTCCAATTCTGAGTTTCTGTGATTTGGTGGCTTCTTCAAGGAGTTGTTCTTGGTCCATCTTGGTTTGCACTCGGTTACCCATTCTCAATAACTTTTTACATGAAGTCTGATACCTAAACTATTTTAACCATTATGGGGCACCCTACCCAGATGCTCGACCCCTTTCTGTTGTGGGTGCCCACACTCAGTCTTCTGGTCTGTGATGTACCCAACATCAGAGGACTCTTGGGAAAGATACTAGTCTTTCTAGGGTTCTCAGAAAGCTTATACCTCTAACACTCCAAGCTTTTGTGAGTGAGAGCTATTTACTTAATTAGTTTGGTGTGACTAGTGAAGGGGGGACAAAGAAGGTCATCACTGTAGATCTATCCATTTAGGACATTGGTTCAAGTCTCCCATGCTTTTCACACTGGCAAAACTCCATACTCTTCCCTATGCCCTGTTTGAACTCTAATCCCATGAATCATCAACCATGGGGTCAACCACAAACATGTATCCATACTTGTGTACAATCCTTGTTCATAACCAAAGAAGTGAAAGGAAAACAATCAAGACACATTAAACAACTACTGCCTGCAAATTTCTCTCAAACTCACATGGTTCATAATTAATGTATAGGCATATCCCAAACCATTAAGATGGTTAGATTCATCCTCTCCCATTGAGGGCTGCCAACATCTCCAATGCTGCTTTTTAGAAAATGTCTCTAACTCTTTCCTACTGATCACCTCCCAAAGGGTCACTTTCAAGTAGTTTTGGGAACTCAAGAACTGCCTTATGCTTTGCTTCTGCTCAGAATTCTGTCATAGGCAGTAACCTCCTAGCCTGCATGGATCACTACTTGAAACTTGGTAATCTCTGGTGAAGCTATAGAGTAGTGTTCAGGGCAAGCCAGGAATGGAGTGAAACTTCTCCAGGAGTCATTGCCATCATGTTTCCGCCTTTCCTTTCATCTTTTTTTTGTCCTTCCATTTGTGACACATGCACATATCTATTTATCTATCTATCTATCTATCTATCTATCTATCTATCTATCTATCTATCTATGTCTGTCTGTCTGTCTGTCTATCTTTTGTATGCATTGTTATCTGCATGCTTTCTCTCCCTCTGGAATGTGAGCTCCATCAAGGTGAGGATATTGGTTTTGGTTTAATTTGTATCCCCAGCACTCAGCACAGTACTTGGCATATAGGAAACATTTTAATAGGATTTCTTGACCTGAAGCCTGTGAACTTAAAAAAAAATCTTTAACTATTTCAGTAAAGTAATTTCTTTTGTAATTCTCTATACTTAACTTATTCAGTTGAAGAAATTATTCTGAGAAGGGGTCTGGGCTTCACCAGGCTGCCAGAGGTGTCCATAACTACAGCAAAAAGATTAAGAATGACTGAATAAATATTTGTTGACTGTCTGACTGACTGTCCTTTAAAAAAACACATACACATGCCTGCCACTACACATTATGTCATTTCGTTCCTTGTCCCTTAGGCAGTCCCTCTGAAACGCAACCACTTTCTCCCCCTTCTCCCTTTATTCACAGAAGAAGGAGCCTAGAGTGAACTTGCTGCACTACCATCTCCTCCAGATGGGTGATTAGATGTTGGTGAAGCACTAACATTGAAAGCAATCTCCCTCCTCCATTCTCACCCCAAGATGTGGAATCTTGGTGGATTTTAAAAGCAGATTCTCACTTATCTAGGCTGTTTTTATTTTATAAACAATATTTTGCCTGGAGGGTCGGGGAGGAACTTCTTAAGAGTTTCACCAACCCAAAGATAATCATATCATCTCCATCTTTATAGCTCTTTTTTCTCTCCCTCTCTCTAGCCCCTCCCCACAGTAATCTTTTTCAAATGCAAATTATGGGATCTTTGCTAGGTAGTCAATTCTAGAATTGACCTACTCTCTCTCATTTTGTTTACCTATTTCTCAGCAAAGTGTGTGGCCCTGGGACAGTGGCAGCAGTAGCAGCATCACTAGCATTTATATAGGGATATAAGCTACTACATGTCTGGAGAGGTCTTTTTGACTCTAAGTATAGTATTGTATCCACTACCCTGTTCAGTATTAGTTCAGTACATTTATTGCCAACAGCTTTGTAAATAGAAATTACTGGGGAGAATACTGTGGTGACCTAGGTTCTAGTCTTGACTTTACCACTCCCTAGGACAGGGGTGGGGAACCTGTGGCCTTGAGGCCACATGTGGCCTTCTAGGTCTTTGGGTATGTCCTTTTGACTCAGTCCAAGTTTTACAGAACAAATTCTTTCATTAAGGGGATTTGTTCTGTGAAGCTTGGATTCAGCGAAAGGGCCAAACTTGAGGACCTAGAGGGTAACATGTGGCCTCTAGACCACAGGTTCCCCACTCCTGCCCTGGAATTCTGGAACTGGAAAGAAGATAATCTAGTCCAATCCCCCTATTTTACAAATGGGGAAATTGAAGCCCATAAAGATGTACACATTTGCCCAAGGTCACATAGGAAGTAAGTACCAGAGCCAAGATTTGAACCTATGTAGTAAAATCATAGACTCATAGTATCATAGGTGCAGAGCTAGAAGAGGATTCCTTTATTTTATAGATGAGGAAAGTTAGATCCAGAGATAAGTTACCCAAAATCACAAAAGTAGTAAATAGCAGAAGTCCTATGTCTTCTGACTCCAGGTTCAGTGATCTTTCCATAATACCATAGATTGTCTCAGGTCCTCTCACTCCAAACGCAGGACTCCTTCCACCACATGCTTCTTTCTGTAAAACTTTAACAGGTCATTTAAACTTTTTGGACTTTGGTTCCATTATTCACAAAAATATATGATCTCTAAGGTCCCTTCCAGATCTGGCATTTAATGATTCGATGAATTGAAATAGTGGGTTATTCTGCCCAGTGCAATGGATGGTCCTGAGTACTATGTCAATTTCACCAATAGTGGTCTTAATTCTTCTAAATTCAGCTCAGTTGTCCATATTAGTCATTTGGCATTTAATCCCATACTTCCTTGTGGCAACTTTTTTATTGTTTTATATTGTTATTGAAAGCTTTAAAGTGTGTTGGTTTTATTTCCCCGACTAACCTATCAGCTGCTAAAGGACAAAGTTTGTCCAAAACCCTGTGGCCTCTAGCATTGCCATGGAGAGCAATGAAGTCCTTAGTGGCAGCAGGAGCTCTTCATCTGAAGGGATTTCAGAAGCTAGGAAGTAGGGCCAGCTGCACGTGGCTAAGCATTCATTAAAACATACACATGACCACAGGCTGATTTTGTTCAATAAATTAAAATAACAGTCTAGTTTGACACTGTTACTTTCCTAATGTTAAACTATTGTATCCTGAGCCTGAGGCTTCAATTCTTGCACCCCCATCCAGAACCTTGTGACTCCTAAGTTGAGCCTATTTTTACTTCAGACACTCACTCCTTTCTCTATCCTCCAGTTTTTCTAAACTCAGTTTTTTAAATTAGATTTTTAAAAAGTTAGAAGAATTTATTTCCTCTCTCTCCCATCTATTCCCCAGCCCGGGGGGGGGGGGGGGAAGAAAAATATGCACAGTGAAGCAAAACAAATTCACACATTAGCCACGTCCAAAAATAGTTGTCTCCTTCTGCTTGTTTAGTCCATTACCTCTCTGTCAGGAGGTGAGTAGTATCCTTAAGCATCAGTCTTCTAGAATTATGAATGATTATTACATTGATCAGAGTTATTCAGCCTTTCAAAGTTTCTCAGTTCTTGATTTTGACCTTTCAAGACTATGGTTCTAATCTCTACCCATGGAGGAACTTCTTTGTGGTACACTGCCTCTCAACTTGTGCCTACCTCCACCAAGAAAAACAAAGCAAGATAAAATAAAACAAACAAAAAAAACCCATGGAACAATCAACACCTTTAACACTGAGACCACTAGTCAGTCAGTCCAGTTAAAGCCCCAGGTAAAGGGAACAACCTAAGTACGATCATGTCATACTCTTTATATTCCATGGGCATAATTACTTGTCGAATGAATGAATGAATGGAGAGTCCATTTTCCTGTCTTCTATTGCTACTGTATATCTGAGAACAGTAAGTAACTTTAAATGAGACACATTCCAATAAGCCACCCAATGAATGTGAGTGCCACAGATGCATGTAACCCCAGATCCACCCACCCACAACAGTTACAACCAGTGAAAGAAAATCACTCTCCATTTGTAGTAGACAGGAAATGAGGACTGCATATTTCCTATCACGCTTGTGGTTAGGGTTTGAAAAGATGGAAAAGTAGATTAGAGGCTTCTGCTCTTCCTCTGTACAAAAAAGGGGACAGGGCAAGTTTAGGAGGAGGGGTGGACTTCAGGCAAAATTGTAAGGATATATTTGTAAATTCAAATAACACAAGACTATTCTTCAATCCAAAAGAAAACATAGGAGGGAGTGGAATAATGTGTTTTGAAGAAGAGTGGAGCACATAATTCAGCCCACGGTGACATAGTTTGCAAATCAGAGCTTAACCATAAATGAAAAAATATAGATTTTAATAATTAAGAGGTATGTTAAATATTCTTATAAAGTAAACCAAACCTGAAGAAATTATTTGCTTCTTGGACATCCCCGACAACAGATATAGGAGGTATGAACAAATGCAGCTTCCAAGGACAGTGATGGAAGAAACAAAAATATGAGTAAGAGACTTCTTTCTAAATGTACACAAGGAGACAAAGGTAAAGGATGGAACAGTGAAGAAGTGGACCTGGGACATTACATAAAGAGCCTGGGGATTTAATACAGGGTGTGGGGTTTTTTTTTTTGGTGGGACTACATTACAAAAAGGGAGGGTGCATCAAAGGAGAGAAAGGAAGAGAGGGATAGAAAGAAGTCTGTAATGTGCCCCATGTTAAATCAAAAGCTAGTAATGAGGGGAAGGTGATCTCTGATCTCTCATGAAGAGAACAATTTACAAGGAAATGGGTAAGGATGAGTAGAATATGATTGAAAAGAGAAGGAAAGAATGGGAGGCCTTGCTTTGATGGTGTTGGTGGGGGTAGGGGGTGGGGGAGTTTCCACTGATGAATGCTCCTGTGAATGAAGAGACAGGCTCTGAGAGGGGCGTGGGAATAATTTAGTGTGTTGTAAGGCAAGTGTCACAATATCAATGGTAACCATGAATATGCTGTATTGCAGAATACAAGAGACTCTCCATATAACAGGCAGAAGAAGTAAAACATTTATTCAGACACCAGAGGATCAAATCCCAAAACCAATAACTGCAATTCAACATAGCAGCAATTATATCCCAAAACCAGCAAGTCCACTTCATTATAACAGCAAAGAACTTAAAACACAATATCACAGCAGGGAGCTAAGTCATCCCATAACCTTCCCCTCTGCTGGGGCCTTCCCGTAAACACTCACTCACAAATCCTAGCTATCTGCTTGCCTTTGCCCTCTCCTGCCTCAGTTCTGAGAGGGAGCTTAACAGCTACCCTTAGAAGAGTATATATACCCTTTTTAGAGCCTGAGGGCTTCATAACCCTCATGACCCAAGTAGCAAAAGGATGTGGACCTTCCTACAAAGAAACTTCCCCTAAATAAGCTTCCCTTAACTAGCTCCACCTGAGATCTATTAATGGGATTAATGGGTGGGGAAGATCTTTAATCACATTAACACCAAATGGATGTGGCCTAAGAGATTTGGTGCTTAGCCTATTCATCCTACCTCAAAATGGGGAGAATTGGAAATCCTGGGAGCAAAATTTGCCTGGGGGAGTCAGAGGGCTTGGACACAAATAGGAGATTTTGGGACAAATATTTGTCAAAAAAGTAACCAAGGGGTGGGTTGAATAATGGGTATCTGGTGTGGAAGGGGTCCTACAATAGGACAGTATCTTCTTTGTCACCAGAAGGGATCAGCACTTTTTTTTGAGAGTGAGGTACAAGAAAAAAAATGAATCCAAGTGACAAGGTGCTTGTGCTTGAACCCTAATTCTAACAGCCTCTGCTTAAGAGCCTGTGCCAGAATCCCAATTCCAAAACACATCTAGTTCTCAAAACATTTTCTCTCTCAGGCTGTCTCTCTCTAGCTAAAGGGCAGCATGCCCCAACTTATCTCTGCTTCTTCCTTAGTACACTGAGTCATAACCATATTTACTATTTACTGACCTTTCTAACATGTATCTTAGACATAGTATTTTGTCTAACAAAACACTAGATGAGGAACTATTCCCTTTAGCCCTGACCTATAGTGAACTCAGTGATGTTTCAAGGTAAAAACCACACCCCCTGTAACCCCTGTGTGGACTATTTCCTAGAGAACTCTGGGTAATATGCCTGGGCAGTAGATACTAAATGTGCCTTTTCCTTTAAGAACCAACCACACCTTAACCACTCCCTAATCCCACCCCAAACACCTAACTGACATGTCCCCCACTTTAATCCCCCTGCACCTCTTTATAGTTGCATGTTCCCTAAGAACTCTTGCCTGCTGAAAAGCATAATAAATCTTTGCCTCCTTGACTTAAAGAATGCTTGGGTCCGTGAATTCATTCCAGGTGACCTGGGAACTTTGGTTTGGGATTCCTCCATCCCTGGGTTTTGTCTCTCCCTTAACATGAGGGACAAGCTCTACAAGGCAGTAGCAGAAACCGCCTAGAAGGGGAGAGCCCAAAATAGATACCTTGGAAGTTTTGATTCCATAAGGAATACAGAGATTAGAGGAAGACTAGATATTTAAAGGGGTTATGGACCAGATTGGGTTATGGACCAGAGAATAAAGATCAGAGAACACAGAAAGAAAGGATGGATAATGAAGAGAGTGAGAGAAATCCTCTCTGGAAAGGGGCACAAAAGTGAAATAAAAAAAAAAACACACTCTACTAAACACGAGTAGTTGAAGGGAGGACTAGGAAGGAGGAATCTACTTGACTGAGAGGGGAAAAATGAAAAAGAATTAAATAACCAGATAAAATCAGGAAAGAAAAAGAACTAATTAGCAAAACCTCAAAGGGAATGGGGTGACAAGTGAGAGGTAGATAAAGTGAGTGAGGGGAAGAGAGTCAGTAGGGAAAGAGCCACCTCAAAAAAAAAAACCCATTAAGCTAAAGTAACTGAAGAAACAGTACTGTGTTTACAGTAGAAGGAAAAAATCATAACTTGGAAGAAATCACTATTAGAGACAAATGCAGAAAATATGAACCTAATTCTCATAGCTTTAAATGTGAATGGATTAAATAATGCAATAAAATGAAAAAGAATGACAGATTCAATAAGAAAACAAAACCTTAAAATCTGTTGGGAGAGAGACTTAAAAATGAAATACTTAATAATGAATGGGTCAAAGAACAAATCATAGACATAATCAATAATTATGTGAAAGAAAATTATAATGATGAAACAACATACCAAAATTTCTGGGATGCAGCTTCAGCAATGCTCAGGGGAAAAATCATATCCCTACAAACACATAGCAACAAAATAACCTAACTCTCATTTGTGGCTCCAAGAAGCTGTATTGTGTGCAGCAAAAACACCCCTATAAATCAACTTGGCAGATGGGCTAAACCAGGTTGAGGGTAGGTAACAGATTTTAAACCTCTTGGTGAGTTAGGGGGGATGCCTATCCCAAGCATATGAAGACTTCTCTTGGTAGAACAGACAGATAAAAACAATTTGTTCCAACAACCACAAAGGCAGCTGAAGCAAACATTGTGGAGCACTTAAAGCTTGGTAAGATATCAAAGATGCCAAGGTTGCATCCCAGACCATCACTAATCATCCTGACTTTTGTCTTGCCCCTGGACTATGATGACTCTGGAAGAGAGAATGAGGCTGACAATTTGCACAACTCTGTCTCACTTAAATCCAATTTACATGCAAGTCAAGACATCACTTACTTGTGATGTCATTAGTCTTGAAAAATGAAGGATGAACAACAACAAAATAGAGAAAGAGAGGATTAATAAAGCAAATGTGCATTTGAAAAGATTAGAAGGCCAACAAAACCAACTGAAAATAAGCATAAGAGAAGAGATATTAAAAATTAGAGAAGGAATAGATAAATCAGAAGTGAAAAAATACAAATGATAAGTAAAACTAAAAGCTGGTTCTTTGAAAAGACTAATAAAATTGATAAATCATTAGTTAATCTGGTTATAAAAAGAAGAGAGTAGAAAATCAGACCAATAAAATAGCAAATGTGCAAAATGAAGTCACAACAAACCCAGAAGAAATAAAAAGAATAATTAGAATATGTTATGCAGTTGTTCTCTAACAAAACCGACAACACAAAAGAAATAGAGGAATACCTTCCAAAATTTAAAGTGCCCAAAATATCAGACGGTCAAAAGAGCTCTTAAGTAATTGATCTCAGGAAAGGAAATAGAATTAGGAATAAAGGAAATAACGAAATAAAAAAAGCCTCCTGGTTTTTATGGGTTCACAGAATTCTGTCAAAATTTAAGAAATCAATTAGTAACTATACTTCACAAATTATTTTCAAATACTGAAAAGGAAAGCACCCCACAAGAATCCTTTCATGAGACAAATATAGTCCTAAAACCTAAATCATGGGAAAATAAAAGACAGAAGAAAAACTATAGTATTTTTAATGAATATTGTCTTAAAATTTTAAACAAAATACTATGAAAGGGACTACAGCAATTTATCCAAGAAATCATTCATTATGACAAAGTGGGATTTCTACCAGGAATGCAAGGATGGTTTAACATTTGGAAAACAATCAATTTAATTAAATCTTATTAAAAATCAAAACATGCAAAACCACCAAGATCATTGCAACAGACTTAGAAAGAACTTTAATGGAGTACAACACTTTTTTATGCTAAAAATGCTACAAAGTATAGGCATAGAGAGACATTTTTAATTAAAAAATATCTGTCTAAAACCAAAAGTAAGCATCATATGCAATAGGAATAGAGTAATTGGAATTTTTTTCCAATAAATATGGGAATGAAGCAAGGACACCCACCCTCACTTAGCATTATTTTTACAGTTCTGGAAATGCTAGCAATAGTAATAAGACAAGGGAAAGTAATTAAAGGCATAAGATAGGTTAAGAGAAGAAAAAAACTATATTAGGGGATGATAAGATAGTAGAAAATTTTAGAGTATCAACAATGATACTAATTGAGACAATAGATTCAGCAAATTTGCAGGCTACAAAAAAAATCCCCTTAAAATCTATAGCATTTCCATATAATAATAATAAAACCCCAAAAGTAAAAATAGAACAGGAAGTCTCATTCCAAATAACTAAAAAATACATAAAACATCTGGAGACTGACCTACCAAAGCATACAACAAAATTGTAAAGATTCAGTTACAAAGTGTTCCTGGAAGAAATAAATAACATCTTAATTTTCTGAAGGAGTATTCAGTGCTTATGGCTAGATTGTGCCAATTTGATAAAAATGACAATACTACTAAAATTAATTTGTGCTTTTAATACTATACCAATCAAATTACCAAGTGGATACTTTTTAGAACTTGATAAAATAATGACAAAATTCATTTGGAAAAAGAAAAGTTCAAAAATAACAAGGGAAATGATGAAAAGGAGTGATAAGAGGGGAACAACACTTCTAGACCTCAAACTATATTATAAAGCAGCAGTCATCAAAATCATCTGCTATTGTTTGGAAAAAAAATAGAGAGATTGATCAATGGAACAGACTAGGCAAGGGAGAATCCAAAGCAATGGAACTTAGTGGAATGGAATGCAATGGAAACCAGTGTTTAATAGAGTGAAAAACATAAATTACTTAGGAAATAACTCCTTATTTGAGAAAAACTGCTAGGAAGACCAGAAAACAGTCTGGCAGATATTTGGCTTAGATCAACATTTTACCTCATATTCTACAACACACGCTAAATGGATATGTGGCCTTAATATTAAAGATACTATGAAAAACCAGAAGAGAAACAGATTATATACTTTGCATAGCAGTGGATAGGAGATGTACTCTTAGCCAAACAAAAGATAGAGACCATTACAAAAGATAAAATAGGTAACTTTGATTACATGAAACTGAAAACCTTCTGCACAGACAAAATTAATGCACCTAGGATAACAAGGGAAATGGTTGAATGGGGGAAAACTGTATAATTTCCTTGATGAGGATTTGGTATCCTATAGACTCTCTCTCTCTCTCTCTCTCTCTCTCTCTCTCTCTCGTTCTCTCTTTCTCTCTCTCCATTAGCACTGAACATTTCTCCAGAAAATTTTATATACTATATATACATATATGTAGGTGTATATTCATATTCACACATATGAATGGCTGTTCATCATGTGTATGTGTATATGTGCACATACAACCATAATTTCATTTGTGTATATAGTGTGTATATATGTATATGTGTGTATATGACTAAGTCATTCCCTAATAGATCAGTGTTCAAAGGAACAAATAGTTCTCAAAGGAAAAATTGTGAAGTGTTCATAGGCACATGAAAGAATGCTCCAGATCACTGACAGTAAGAGAAATGCAAATCAAAACAACCCTGAGGTTTCACCTCACATCCTGCACATTGGCAAAAATGATGAAAGATGGAAATCGTTAATGTTGGACAGATTGTGAAATGATAAGCACACTGATACATTGCGGGTGGAGCTGTGAAATGGTATAAACATTTTGGAAAACAATTTGGAATTTTGCAAATAAGGTGATTAAAATGTCCCTACTTGGGGCACTAGGTGGCATGGTGGATAGAGCACTGGCCCTGGAGTCAATAGGACCTGAGTTCAAATCTGGTCTCAGGCACTTGGCACTTCCTATGTGAACCCGGGCAAATCACATAACCTTGATTGCCTTCAGGGAAAAAAAAATGTTCCTACTCTTTGAAGCAGAGACTCTATTACTGGATTTGTACCCCAAAGAAGCCATTGATAAGAAGAAAGTTCCCATATATACCAAAAGGTTTATAACAACACTTTTTATCATATCAATGAGCTGGAAACAAAGATGTACATTGATGGGGAAATACCTAATCAAATTGTGTTGCATGGATGCAACAGAATATTACTGCGCTGTAAGAAATTGCATTTGTGATGAATACAGAGAAGCATAGAAAAATCTATGTGAGCTGATGCCAAGTGAGGTAAACAGAGTCAAGAAAACAATATACATAATATCTACAACAATGTAAATGGAAATGATGATTGACTACACATCAAAAAATCAAAATTGTACGGAACAAAATTATAAAGATTAAACATGACTTGAATGAAGAAATAGGAGAGGACACCCTGAACGCACTCCTTCGTGGATGTGGGAGGTCCACAGGTGTTATACATTATATAAGTTTTTGGACTTCTCAATGTATCAATAAGTTATGCTGATTTTTTTCTTCTTTAAAAAAAATACCCTTTGTTATATGGAATGGTTCTTAGAGTGGGAGAGGTGAAGCAATACTGCGATGTTTTTAAAAAAAACTTTAGATATCAATAAAAACTTATTTTTAAAAAGTGGTTAGGAGTACTTGTGACAGTCAGAGGTAATGTCATATACTGGTGAAAGTTGTGAACAAAAAGTCAGGAGATCTGGCTTTAACTACCAGTTCAATGTGAAATTGAAAATTGATACCCCACTTTATTCTATATTATTTTACTAATTACTGATTGAGGATTATATCTAATCATTGGAATCAGTACCTAAGAATTAGTTTGATTTAGAGAGAAGTTTGACTTCTTAACATTGACTTCTCTATAAGAGTTTATCTTCCACATTTCTCTGGGCTACAGCCTGGATTCAATCTACCTTACCCCAGAAGGGAGGAGGGAGAAAAATCGACATGATCATAATGTTCTGTCTGGTCATAAGCCTAGCATTGGACCATTGTGGTGTAGTGAGTTGCCTGACATAGGATTTTCCAGAGAATGTTGACCAATTCTGTGTTTTATCCATTGCTGTGGAACCTGGATATCCTTTTGTATGAGTTAACTGAAATGTTAGCCCACCTTACCTCTGATATAGGCCAGACTAAGAGAGTGTTTTTTTTTTTCTCCTAGCCATACTGCTTATAGGTGACAATAGCAACAGGAGGCATTTTGAAGATTTGATCAGAGGAATTAATGAAAGGTGAGTTACCCCCATTTGTAGAAATAAAAAAAGGAAGAATGCTTCAAGAGGTATTCTCAATTAATATATTCTTCCATTCTATCACTTTCTGAGGGGAAGAAAACACTTTAGCAGACACTTCTATGTTTGCACCAGCCAGGAAACCTGGATTTGATTTTCTTTATAGACAACTTCTCATTGTGAAGTATCTGACCCAAATACTCACACGTCCACAGAATCACGCAGACAAATGAAGTCTCCCTAGAGATATTCATTCTCCCAGAAAACAGGACACAACCCCCAGCTGTTGGTTTCCATGGGGGACAAGAAAACCACATTAAATTCACACATAAGAGGAAATGAGGAAAATCGGCTACTGTGGGAGAGATGGAAGTCATGTTATTCCACTGGCCCTCATATCAAATATGATTAACCATCAGTCCATGAAATGACTCCCAATATGTTGCAGTTGCTAAAAAGAGATAGTATCATAAAGTACTTAACATAGTGCCTGGCACATGGTGGGCACTTTACAAATGCCAGCTATTCCCATTATTATTACTCTGTTGTATCCCAGATTCAATACGGTCATTTTGAAATCACCAGCACCAATAGATTTCTCACATCGCCTTTTTTGTACGCCCCTACAATTATTTTGCAGAGTACAATTATCAATATCTGTCCCCAGATGTCTAGCTGGCATTTATCTCTTTGCTGCTGTTAAAGAATTAGATTCTATTGTTGATACAAGGGAACATCTCTAACCCCAGGCAGCCCTATTTACTTGTGCTTCCTGACAGGTATTAACAGTGGTTAACTCTTCTTTTTTTTGTTTTTGTTTTTTTTTTTGTTTTTAACTCTTCTGAGTCTTAAGCAACTCCTTGTAGGAGTGAATTTATGAAAGAGCTGGGGTGGGAGGGGGAAGGGTGGGCAGGATCTATATGGCTGGGTGCATAGCTTCGGCTCTAGGTTTCACTTTGTCAGGAATGACCAAGCAGAAAAAAAAAAAAATTACTCTCTCACATACACCTTACAAGGGGAGTAATGGTGTAAGTAAACATGGAAATTATTTGTATTTTATTGTCTTATAATAGCAGCAGAGGTCTAATCTAAGTATCATGTAAGATGTTAGGAACATAAAACTTTTAAGCTCCAAATTTTCTATTGTACGTTGATTTTCCTGGTCTCAGTTTAGCTAACCATGGAAATGGCTCATTTCCAAATCCCGATGTTGAAAAAAAGAGTTGGTTAATCTTTGAGGACTGCTCTGAAGCAATAATGACTAAATATTGCTTTTTTAAAATTATTCTTCTCATCTCTTATTTCTTATGTAGACTATATAACCAACTATAAGCCCAATAAACAAAATGATAATGACAGCTAGGTAGCACAATAGAGTGCTGAAATTGGAGTCAGGAGGACCTGATTTAAATCCTGCTTCAGACCTTAGCTGTGCAGCCCTGGGCAAAGCCACCTAACCTCTCCCAGCCTCAGTTTCCTCATCTCTAAAATGGGGCAATAGTAGCACCCGTTTCATAGGGTTGTTATAAGGATGAATTGATATAATGCATATAAAGTGCTTTTCAAATTTTAGCTGTTATTGGTGCCGTGGCAGCTTAAAATCTAGCAGAACAATAAAGCAGACATGCCTCTGTACCCTTGCAGGTACAGATAGACTTAAATTCATCACAGCATCGAGGCACAAAGCTGATGGGGAGGGAAAGGATAAAGGTGAAGAGAAGAGACCATTGAAGGCTTGAGCACAGGTTGCAAACTCTGATCAGAACAAACGGTCGTTGCCACTTTGGGGCAGCCTCCAGAGACTGTCTCACCTTCTGAAGTACAGGGGAAGAGGGCTGAGAATCTAATTGGTATTTCATTTTCCAGGAAATGAGGCAGTTAGCTCCTGCTGCACTCAAAGAGTTTTGGGCAAATGTTACAATTCCTATGAAAATGGCGCAGCTACCCTCATGCTCCTCTGGGTATCACTCTGATCTGAGTAGGCATCTGGATGGCAGCAGTGGCTAGAGATGGGAAAAAGTGAGAGCTGATAGAGAGAAGCTTCCCCACTCTCCTCCAGCCCCTCTTCTGGAGGTCAGTGTAATGAATTTTGAAATGTTTTCCCCCTGACATCTGCTTTGCAGTTTGAGTCAGTCAGTGAAATCAAGCTTCCCCTGAGGAAATGTGGAAAAGGCGACCTGGCTTTAGCTATCTACATCATGTGAGAGTATTCTGAAAAGAGCCAGGAGCTCTGAGTCTTCTTTCAAAAAGAAAGGGCTGGTGTTCTACATATTGGTGGGAGTTTAGCTGTTTTATTTGGCCCCCTTTGGATGCTTCTATAAAAGGCTTTGTTTGAGTTTTGTTTTTTCTTTGTCAGGAGATGCCTTGAAGCTGGTGATTAGACAGTAGGGAAGAATACTGTGGCTTCCAGAGTTTTGTTTATGAGAACAACCTACCATGATAGCCTTGAGACAAGGATCAAACAATATTGCCAGCATATCTGCTTCCCTTTCAAATGTCTGCTGCCCACACTGGAATCACTAGGCAGATGTGAAGCTGGGTTTTTCTAACTCAGTAATTGCAACCTCACGCTCTTTGCTGCCAAAATGGACTCTGCAGGCTTTCCTTGGCCAAATCTAGAATTGGGGGTGGGTGTGTGGGCAGCGGACTTCTCGCTCAAGTTGAACAAAGGGGAAAAAAATCTTGCAGATGTTAGGTCTTACCTTTAATACATTATCCAGAGTGGGGTTGATTGATACTGAAGAAATCTTCCTCAAGCAAGTTTAAATGCACACCAGGAAATTCTGAGGCACTATTTCCTGTTGGAATTATTTGATCTTAACTTTGCACACAGATCCATTCTTGTGTTGACCTCTTTTCCCCCTCCCCTTCTCTCCCTCCTTCTTCCTCTCCCCCCTCAGTCTCTCTCTAAATCACAGGGCCATAGATTTAAAGCTAAAAGTCTAATCCTCTTGCCCCACAGATGAGGAAACTGAAGCAGAGAGAAGTTAAGTGACTTAATCAGGGTCACACAGCTAAGTAACAGAGGTAGGATTTGAACTCAGGTCTTCCTAGTTCCAAGTACTGCACTCTATTTACTGTGTCCTGTAGCTGCTTACCAGCATATTTTGCACAAAAATAGGATTTCTGCTTCTTAAGAAGATTTATTTCTTGTCACTTTACTCCAGAAAAGTTTCTTTCTTTGAGACATCAAAGTCCACAGGGTCACATACAAATTTAGAGCTGAAATGGATGTTAGAGGTCATTCAGTCTAACTCCCTCATTTTATCGACTAAGAAACAGACTCAGAGAGACAAAGCAATTTGCCAAAAATTGCACAGGGAACAAATGACAGAGGAATCATACGAAGCCCAATTGTTGGGACATTGAACTACCACCAATATGTAGAGTTGTAATGGACAGCGATGCCACTGAATCTAATCCTCTCATTTTATGAGGGGAGGAAACTGAGGCACAGAAAAAATAAATAACTTGCCCAGGGTTACATGATTAGGAATTTGAGGCAGAAGTCATATCCATGTCTTCTTGGCCCCAGGACCCTATTCATTACCCCAGAAGTGTCAAACAAATGGTCCATGGGCCAATGTAGCATACCATACTCCTGATTATGGTTTGACTCCAGATTAAAATATAATTGAGAAATATTTATCAAAACAAACGAAAATACAATGGAACATAGATAATGTCAATATGTGTTTTTTTTAAGGCTGCAGAGATCTTTGTGTAAGTTTCGTGGCCCTGTTTCTATGTGAGTTAGACACCTCTGCACAACTCCATGCTGCTACCTCCAACTTTAGAATTTTGTCCACTGAATCACAGTCAGCTGGGAAAATGATGATGGAAAAGGCAGATTCATTCTTTCACTAAGGATTAAATATCTGTATCATATGAATTTTAAGAGATTAACATTTCATTTCCCTACAAATATTCTTTATTAAACTATTGGGGGTGGGTGAAGAGAGAGATGAAAATAGGAGAGAATTTCTACTCTCAAAGTATTGCCCATAATTAGTCTCCTTGCTGTGTCTCTCCTTTCTCAATTCACCCTCCACACAGCTGCCATAGTGATATTCCCAAATCAGAGGTTAGAGTTTGTCATTCCCCTGCTCAAAAAGCTCCAGGGGCTCCCTCTTACCTCTAGGATACAACATAGATTCCTTTGATTGGCATTTAAAACCTTTTGCAATCTGACTCCAGTCTATCTTTCCAAACATAATACATTATTCCCCTACAGGCACTCTATGGTCCAGCCAAATTGGCCTATTTGTCCTTCCTGACGCATGGCATCCCATCTCCCGACTTCATGAATTTGCACAGGCTGGACTGCGCATGACTGGAATATGATCTTTCCTTACCTCTCCCTCTTAGAATTCCTAACTCCCTTCAAGATTAAATTTAAAAACAGGCTTTCCTGATTCTCCTGTCTTTTAGTACCTCCCCCATGTATTTTATATGTTTAACCTGATAGAACATAAGCTCCTTGAGGGAAATTATTATTTCACTTGTGTCTTTGTACCCCTGGCACACTTTTGTTTTTGTTCAGTTATCTCTGACTCTTTGTGACCTCATGGATCATATTGTCCATGAGGGATTTTGGCAAAGATTCTGAAGTGATTTGCCATTTCTTTCTCTAGTGGATCAAGGCAAAGAGAGATTAAGTGACTTGCCCAGGGTCACACAGCTAGTAAGTGTCTGAGGCTGGATTTGAACTCAGGTCCTCCTGACTCCAAGCTTAGATCTCTATCCACCGAGCCATCTAGCTGCCCTGGCACATAATAGGTGCTTATTAATTGCTTGTTGATATGTTAATTGATGATTTGGGCAGAATTGCAATTGCTTGGCATGATTTTCAGAAAATCTTGGTGGATGGATGTAAGCTTTAATTTTTATTTCACAATCAGATTCAACCAGCTTTCAGCAACCCTGTAAGGTTCCCGAGAGAGCTGTGCTTGAAAGGGAGGGCACTGGGAAGAGGAAGGCACCTTTACTTACTTATATTACCCCTTGAGGGATGATTCAGATGGGCAGCCTGAATGATGGGACCTGTTGGCAGCAGGTAAGTATTGCCTGAGTGGATTACTAGAAAATGTTTTGCTGCAGGCTAGCTCTGAAAAAACACTCATGGATTACAGATGGGAATGGAGTGCCCCAGCATGAGTATACTTCAGAGCTTCTGTTCAGGGAGGAACCTCTTGTCTCCTACCTGGCCTAGCTTAGCCTTTCATAGATCTACCTCCTCTTGCCTAGAGATTATGAAGAACCTGTACCAAACACACCATCATCAAAATTTAATAAAAGGAGACCAGAGTATTTCACCAAATGACAAAGAAGGGCAGCTATGGCACTTGGTCCTGCTGAGTCTCTCCATGATTTTGAGTAAGCAGCAGATGGAACAGTGAATCCTCTACAGTTTTAGGTGCCTCAATCACATCAGGAATTAACTCCAAGTCCAGGAGGCTCAACAACTGTTATGATAATTAGAGTGAGACTTTTTTTTTTTTTTTTTTTTACTGTTTTCTCTTTTGGAATGCTGAGGTAATCAAATACCTTTGGTGAATTTTACTTTTCAAATATAATGGCAAGCAAAGTGGACTTTTTGCTGTCTTTGTTTCCGGAGTGCTTCTCAGCACTAAGGAATCTTTGATTGAATTGGGAGTCTTTGATGACCTGCTTACATCAAGGGAAGGCCTAGTTCACATGGGTTTGAGTCAAATGGTTGTGACTCCCTTGACCCCGAAGAAGTTTATATAAACTCAGAGGTTAGCATTTTGCCTTTGGGGGCACACTCATTGAAAGAGTGTTGGTGACAAGATTCTGGGTAGCCATTGAAGCAGCACCCCCCTTTCCCCCCACCTCAGCTTTGAAAACCCAGATGTTGGTGCTTCTTTCTGGTAACTATGTTTGTATTGTGATTTGGTCAGACAGATAAAAGCCTGTCTGTTGATCTGTTTGTAATTTCTGTTTGTATTTGCTCTGAAGTTCAGGGTGCTAATTTTTCCCCTGAACTATGATATATGTATGTTTAATTAAAGTGAGATTGTTAATCCCTTAAAGTTACTTTCCTTAAAAAAGCAGATGAAAGGACCTGTGCTAGCAGCTCTTCTGTATGCTGGTGTTGTTGGTCTTTCACCCCCACAACAGCTGCTAACAACATTGTTGTTACAACAACACCTGGATTTGTTATCTTTTTCTTCTTCTTTAACAAAGGACCTAGGCATCTTTCAAATTAGTAATATAAGGTGGAGTTGATAATAACTAACACTTATGTAAGGTTCATGAAATACCTTACATATATTATCTCAGTTGATAAATCATAACTCTATAAGGTAAATGTAATTATTATCTTTCCCATTTTACAGATCAGACTGAGAAAGAAAAACTGGGGCTGAGAAAAAGTCACAGAGCTAGTAAATATCTGAAGTAGGATTTGAACTCAGGTCTTCCTGACTTACAGTCAGGTGTTCTATCCACTAAGTCACCTAGCTGGGTAGACATAAACCCACTTATAGCCAAATATACCAAATAGAGGCAAATCAACCAACCAAATTAAAATGGTAAGCCCTGGCCCAAGGGACTGAGGAAAGTGTGGCTGGTGGCAGATGGTTAGGAACTAGGAATATGCAGGGACAACCAAGGGCATTGGAAGAAATAAGGTTATTACCTTATATCTAATATATATTATTCTGTGTGTGTGTGTGTGTACACACATACAATATAAGGTACCTACAAAGGATGGGTTCAGGAATTTTCTCTCCATTTTACAGATAAAAAAACTGAAGGTTAGAGGAATTTATGTGACTTTCCCATGGTCACACAGGAAATAATACCCAACTTTCAAGATACCTCCAAAGGTCTCAGTTTCTGGAGCACACAGAGACCTGAAGGACTCCCTGTAAGCTCTTCACAGGCTGAGGATAGACCACATCACTTAGACTTTATAAAGGCATCTGAGACTCCAGTTACTAAATGGTGACCCCCTCTACATACACATAGACATACAGATACACACACACACCACACACACACACACACACACACACATACACACACACACACACACATCAGAAAGCGTTGGATCCTTCAATTCTAGAAGTTTAAAATAATTGAGACCTATGTCTCAGTCCTTCGTTAAATCCTGGAGGTGACAGAACCCCAGGATTTCCAAGTCAGAAGAGACCTTGGTAACCTCTAGTCCAACCTAAAAAAGAATCCTGACTGCAACATGTTTGATAATTGGTCATCTCATCTCTGCCTGAAAACCTCCAAGGAGGGAGAACCCATCATCTCCAGAGGCAGCGTGTTCCACTTGAGGATAGTTCTAGTCTCTAGAAAGTTTTTCCTGACATAAAGTCTAAATTTTCCTCTTTGTAACTTCCACCCATTGCTTCTCATTCTTCCTTCTGGGGCCAAATAGTACAAGCCTAATCTCTCTTCCACATGACAGTGCTTCAAATGCTTGATGACAGCTGTCATGTCCCTACTGGGTCTTACCTGGTAAACATCCCCAATTCCATTAAGCAATTTTTATACAGCAGAAACTCGAGGTCTTTCACTATTCTTCTCATCTTCATCTGGACACCCTAGCTTACTAAGGTCCTTCTGAAACTGTGGGGCTCAGAACCTAATACAACTCTCCAGATGCGGTCAGTCTAGGCCAGGGGGAGAGGATGGGGGTGGGCATCATCTTTTCATCCCCGGAAATTAATACAGATGAAAACTACTTTAGTTGTTGTTGTTTTGTTGTTGCTGCTGCCATTTTACACTGTAACTCATCTTGAGCTTGTAGTTCATTAAATCCCCCAGAACTTTGTCAGAAAAACTGGTACTTAAACATGTTTCCTCCACCTATATTTGTGCATTAAATTTTCTTTTGAAATCAAGTTATTTTACTTATTTGTCATCTTAGACTCGAGGGATATATTTATCCTATTGAATTCCACTTCAATTAACTTTAGCTGAATGCACCGGCTTGTCAAGATTTTGGATATTGACTCTTAGCATCTTTTGTATTAACTGGCCCTATCAACTTTGGGTCATTCTGCAAGTTAGATAGGCAAGCCATTTATGCCTTTAACCAAGTCATGGATAAGAACAGCACAGGGTCAAGCACAGATCCATGGGACAATCCACTGGACTGTCAGCTGTCGAAGTGATGCTGAATCATTAACAACTACTTTTAAAATCTAGCTATTCAAGCATTTCTGATCCCTATGATTTATTGTTGTCTAGCACCTATCTCTTCATTTTTTTCCACAAAATAGCCTAAGATATTTTATCAAATGCCTTGTATTTTCTTTGTCTATGTAAATTACATCTAAAGTTTTTCTCTGGTTTAATATGTTAGTAATGCTATTAAAAAGGGAAATGAGGTTATTCTAATGTGACTTGTTTATGACAAAGCCTTATATATAATATATATTACTCTCTCTGTGTGTACACACACATGCCATATGAGGTACCTACAAAGAATGGGTTCAGGCATTTTCTCTCCATTTTACAGATAAGTTAGAGGAATTTATGTGACTTTTCTGTGGTCACACAGGAAATAATATCCAGCTTTCAAGATACCTCCAAAGATCTCAGTTCCTAGAGCACACAGACCTGAAGAATGCCCTGTAAGCTCTTCACAGTCTGAGGATAGACCACATCACTCTTAGACTTTATGAAAGCATCTCAGTCTTCAATTACTAAATGGTGACCCCCTACACACACACACACACACACACACACACACACACACACACACGTAGACATACAGACAAAGCCATCCTCATTCTTTGTGACCATTGCTTCCTTTTCTAGATATCAATTACCATCATTTTATGAGTGTATTCTAAAATTTTCTCAGAATCACAGTCATGATCACTGTGCCCTAGCCTCAAGACCTGCTTAAATAACAGTTATATTTATATATTATGTTATATATTTCATCTCATTTAATTCTCACAGAGACCTGGAATGTTGATACTTTAGATATTATTTCCTCACCATTTTACAGGTGAGGAAACCGATCTTCAGAGAAGCTTAGGTGGATTGCCTTTGGTCAGACTGTTATTAAAAATTGGAGGCGGGATTCAAATATAGATGTTTCAACCTCAGGTCTCTTAGACTTCAGTTCCCCCTTGAA
Source organism: Trichosurus vulpecula (assembly GCF_011100635.1). Classification (NCBI taxonomy): domain Eukaryota; kingdom Metazoa; phylum Chordata; class Mammalia; order Diprotodontia; family Phalangeridae; genus Trichosurus; species Trichosurus vulpecula. Next base: position 122,863,979 of record NC_050573.1, on the reverse strand, counting down.
GGCAAACTTTCTGACTGCTCTTATGGGATGGCCCTCAGACCTCTTCTTTGGCCATGCTGACTCCTAATAAGCACTCTACTTCAGAACAAAACACTAATGTTATGTGCATGGGTACAATTGGAGATAAATGAATAGATGGCTGATATGGTGGTAAGTGAACAACACAGCTTTAGGGGGCTGGTGAATATTCTCTATGCCACAATGGAAGGCTGGGCACTAGCACTGAAGCTTGAACAGTTTAAAAGATCATTTTGTGAATACAGAATAGGGAATAATTCTAGGGCAAGGAGAGGGAAAATGAGGCTGAATGTTGCTAGAGTAGGCCATTTGAGTTGTTTCAAAGTGTTTCACTTTTTTTCTTCTGAAGATATTTCTCTTGGTTTCTCCATGGGACATTCTGACCTTAATATTATTAACTTATGTTCAAGGTCATATTAGGCCTTTCACCAATATCAATACCTACAAGGCAGGAGTTCTTAACCTTTTTTGTGAGCCATAAACCCCTTTGTCAGTCAGGTGAAGCCTATTGACCCTTTCACAGAAGGATGTTCTTAAAATCATAAAATTAAATATATAGGATCACAAAGGAAATTAAATATATTGCAATACAGTTATCAAACTATTTTAAAAATGCATAGATCCCAGATAAAGAATATCTACAAGATATTTGGTAAAACTGTCATCATCTGGCCCCTAAGCAAAGTGGGTCTTATGAGAAGGAGAATTATTGAATTAGAGAATCTTAGAGATTAAAGGGATTTCCAATACTATACTTAAACAAGCATCCCTTGAACAACCTATTGGACAAGATATCATTAGGCCTCCTATTGTAAATCTCCAATGAGGTTATTTACCACATCTGGGGGTAGTCCATTGCATTTTCTGATGCCTCTAATTAGTAGCAACATCAATCCTAATTGAAGCTTCCACCAAATATCCTTAGTTCTGCTCTCTAGGGCCAATCTTATGTCCACAAGAGAGCCATTTAAATGCTTGAAGAGAGTGAAGAGAGCTTTTGTATCTTTTTGGGACTTTTCCTTTCCTAGCTAAATATTCTCAGTTCCTTTTATATAGTTTCATATGGCATGGCCTCAAGGTCTAATTGTCCATTGTCCAAGTTGCTCTGCTCTGACTGCTCTCCAGTTTACCACTGTTACTTCCAAAGTACAATGCCCACAACAGGACAAGATATTCCAAATATTCCAGTGCAGAATGTAGAGGGAATATCACTTCCTTACTCCTGAAAGCTATGCCTCTCAATGCAGCCAAAGATAGCATTAGTTTTTTTTGTTTCTTTTGTTTTAGATTTTTTTCTAAAATGATACATCATGCTATTGACTCATAATGAACTTGCAGTCCCCTAACACCTCCAGATCTTTTTTTTCCAGACGAACTATCATCTAATTATATTTCTCCCATCTTATACTTGCGAAGTTACATTTTTTTGAACCCCAGTCATCCTTGTCTGGGCCTGAGTCAGTCCAGCCTTCTGGTTTCATATTGAAAAAATATGAGAGATAATTTTAAGTCGCCGAACAGCTAACTAAAAGAAATTCACTTAGCTGTAGCAGGAGAAAGATATTCCACAAGGACAGAACACCTCAAGATGATTTAGTAGAGCAAAGTTTGCCTGAATTATCCATCATGTCTGAGTGTCCCTGGAACTCCTCATGGCTACTTTGTACTCAAGCAATAAGGACCTGAGGGGCATCCCCAATCAGAGCCTTTAGTTTCCTGAGTCAGCCAATATATTTTAAGAAAAAAAAAACTAATCTGACTTGCATGGGGGGAAAGGTTAAGATATTGCTCCTATCACAGAAGTATAAGATTTTATTTTTATCCCTTGAGTTCAAATCCTACTTCTTTCACTTACTATCTAAATAATCTTAGGCAAATAGCTTAACCTCTCTGAGACTCAGTTTTCTCACTTGTGAAATGAGGTGACTGGACTACAAGACATCCAAAATATCTTTTAGCTCAAAATCTATGTTTCTGTGATCTCACCTGCAGCCTTCTAGTAGTGCCAGACAGCTGTTGCTAAAATATAAAAAGTCTTAGTACAGTTTTAGGTTTCACTAAGCTTCAAAGTTATCTAGGAATAAGAAGCATATTAAGTCAGTATCAAACACTAGTACATTAACTTAACTTAAATGGGACTGTGAGTTCAGAAAACACAGGACTGGTCATTTTTGATTGGGAAAGAAGAAAAGAACAAGTCTGGAGGAAATTGTTGCCTGGTGAAATGAAAAGACTCCTAGACTTTGAATCTAGAGAGACCTATGTTCAAATCCTAGCTCAGACACTAGCTGTGCGGCCTTGAGAAAGTCTTTTATCACAGTGGTGTTGAACTCAAACAGAAATGGGGTCCACTAAACCACACAGAAGGATCCCTGCATGCTACATGTTAACTTAGAAAACCACATAGAAGCATTATGTTTACAGTATTATAATTGTTCATGTTAAGTATTTCCCAGTTACATTTTAGTCTGGTTCTGCATAGCACTCTGGAGTGTTGTGGGCTTCATGCTACCCATGGATCCAACACTTCTGCTTTAACCTCTCTGAGTCACCATGTACTTATATTTGAAATGGGGAGAATGATTGCACTGTCCACCTTGCAGAGCTGTTGTGAAGAAGGCACTTTGCAATTCTTAAAGAACTATATAAATGAATATCTGGTCACTGGACCCAGGTGGCTCTGGAGGAGAAAGTGAGGCTGGTGACCTCGCACAGCCCTCCCTCACTCAAATTAAAGTCAACTGAAAGTCATGTCATCATTTCCCCGATGTCATGGTCTTCTTAGAAAATGAAGGACAAACATATATAAGTGCAAGTTATCATTATGGGGTCCTAGGTGGGGGGGAGGGGTAGGTAATTAACAGCAGCATAAAAACACATGGCTTTTTACCCAAGAAGTTGTTTAGTTCATATCATAAAGGCATGAGTCAGTTAAGGCTCATGAAGAAGTACGGTTCTAAATAAGATCTTTCTCCTGGTCACTTGCAGAACTTTTTTCTCAATTGAACTGTTAAATTTAGCCACTATGTGTCTTGGAATTTGCTTCTGTATAGGGGGAGAAGAAACCCAGGGATGCAGGGATCCCAAACCACAGTTCTCAGGGCAAGGCCACCTAGAATGAATTCTCGGACACAAGCACTCTTTAAGTCAAGGGGGCAAAGATTCATTACACTTTTTCAGTGGGCAAGAGTTCTTAGGGAACCTGCAACCATAAAGAGGTACAGGGGGAATCTTTATAGAAGCTAATAGGGGATTAAGGGGGGGACATGTCAGTTAGGTGTTTGGGGGTGGGATTAGGGAGTGGTTAAGGCATGTTCTGGGAGTGGTTAGTTCTTAAAGGAACACGCACATTTAGTATCTACTTCACAGGTGTATTGCCCAGAGTTCTCTAGGAAATAGCCCACAGTGGTGTTACTAGAGGTGTGGTCTTTACTGTGAAACATCACTAAGCTCACTATTGGTCAGGGCTAAAGGGGAATAATTTCTTATCTAGTGTTTTGTTAGACAAAATACTATGTCTGGGATACATGTTAGAAAGCTCAGTGAATAGTAAATATGGTTATGACTCAGTTTATAGTCAGTTATCAGCATCCAGAAATCAATCTATAGTTGCGCATAGCTGGTTACGAAGGAAGAAGCAGAGATAAGTTGAGGCAGGCTGCCCTTTAGCTAGAGAGAGACAGCCTGAGAGAGAATATGTTTTGAGAACTGGATGTGTTTTGGAATTGGGATTCTGGCACAGGCACCTAAGCAGAGGCTGTTAGAATTAGGATTCAAGCACAAGCACTTCATCACTTCCTTGGGTATTTTTTCTTGAAAGAAATTTATGAATTCTTTCTACTGGAATTTCATTCCTTTGTGTTTGGAAGTACCAGGTAGTTACCTTGTATTATTTCTAACAATCTAGTGTTCAAGGTTTTGGATTTATTGTGTTTTTCTGGGAAACCTGTGATCCTCAGGTTGCATCTATGCATACTGTCTTCAAGATCAGTATATTTTGCTTGGATAGTGAGAATATTTTCTTTTAACGTTATTATTTTTTCCCTCTTCCTCTATATTGTCCTTCATTTTTTTTTTTGTATTTGCATTCTCAATCTGTTGTTCTCTCTTATTTCTTTGATGAGACTTGTCATTGAAGATTCAAGTTTTTTTTTTCTTTTCTGCAAATTATTTTTCCTGTATAGGCCACAAACTGTGTTGTTATAATCCTCACTTCTTTTTTGAAATACTTAGGAATTGCAAGTTCCATGTTCTTGTCATATTCCACAGAGTCTTCTGTCTAATCAAGGTTTGGATTATTTCCCTTTGTCAGTATTTATTCATAAAGGCCTAAATTTGTTAACTAGATCTTGAGGCCACATTTCCTTTTGCTGTTAATATTTTGCTAGTCAATTTCTCTGCTTACGTTCAAGGTCTTTGAATTTTTGTCTTTCTGAGATTTCTGGTAATATTAGTCTTGCCCACCGCCCCCCCCCCCACCCCCTGCCCCACATACACACCTGTTTCCCCCTATTGCTCACTCTCTGACTCCCTCCTTTTAAGTTGTGGTTTCCCTAGGACCTGGATCTCAAAGAATCTAACCTTCTCCCACACTGGGCAATTCCTGGTTCACCAATTAAGTCTCTGCCCCAAGTGACTTGTGGGGGAAACGGAACTGGGCTCTTTACCTCAGGCTTAGTAGAGTGTTGTACAACACCTCCCCTCCCACACATATACATGTACACACATGTCCTGGTGACTTGTACCACTCCCTCTGTTCGTCAGTTCTCTGGTCTGGTACTGACAGTTCAGAGAGCTACCATGCTATGTAATTTGGGTCTCCAAAGCTCTGGGGAGGGGAGTTTAGGGTATGGAGTAGAACTCTATTTCAAGCCCAAATACACATTCTATCTCTGTCTATCTGTTCCTTTACTCTCTTGTGCAGATCTTTTGCAGCAGAGAATTCTGCTATTTTGGCAATAACTATCTGTTGCAGTCCCAGCAAATTTCTACAGACTAACACCAGGATCTCCACAGCACTGCAAAGAGGGAGAGTGATTGGAGTTTGGGGACTGGGGTTTATTGCAGGCTCATGTTCTTAGTTCAGCTAATGCAGCTGGTCTCACTGCCAGTAGTATAGTGGGTGGTGGGAGATGAGATGTTGTGTGAACTTAAGGTAGGAATCAGTTCCCATCTTTTTTTTAAACCTTTTTTTAGGTTACAGGTTTCCTAGACCATGAAGTTTCTTTATCTTTAGTACATAATTTCTGTTTTTGAGAGATTTAAGAGTTCATGTGGATCAGAGAAAATGAATAGTCCTCTATCTAATTGATAATGTGTCCTGAAAGCATCCTAACCATCCCTAAAGCCCCAGCTCAAATACCTCTATAATCATTGCTGGAAATTATTTCTTTCTCATCTGTTTACACAGCAAATTATAATTGTAAGGGTGGGGTTCTACCACCATCTTAATCCAAAAACAGAAGGCTGAAAACATGGATTGAATCAATTAATCAATGAAAAGTATGAACTAGACATTAACAAGCTCTTAATCAGTTTGAAATAGCATAGGTTTTTGTCCATTGGATGAAAATCAGATGATGCCACACAGGAAACATCTTATGACTGAAATCAAACCAGGTCAGAATCTGTTGGTCAAATAATGACCTAGTCTAGTGATATAAGATTTAAGTTAAAAAAAATTCAGTTTGAGAGTCAAAACCAAAACACTGAGAGGAAATCAGTGGTTGAGGTATAGAATTGGGGCAATAGAAGAGAGTTTCTTTCGCCTCCTATCCACTGCCCCACTGTTAATGCTGTTGTTGAACAGACTGGGCCAACAACAGAGAGTGCATCTAGCTGGAATCAAAGAGACAATAAGGGATAAAACATCTATATAGGATTGATAGTGACCTAAGGAAAGGCTGTTTCAGGATGTGTGACCCCATGTGGTGGAAATGCCAACTACAGACTACAAAGGCCCTAACCCTTGGAACCCACCAAGTAGCTACATTTAAAAGGAACTTCTTGTACTTTGAAAGGAGAAAAGAACTTAACCAAGAGTAATAAGGAGTCATACCCCTTTGCCACATATGTTTTCTCTAGATGTGTGCCTCATTGCCTTTTTATTTCAAGTTTGTACCTTCCCTTCCCATAGAATCTGTGTGCCTTCATGGGAAAATGTACCCCAGACTTTTCGAGATAATTTTTTAAAGTAGTGCTTTTGCTATTTTGGCAAAGATGTTTGCTTTTTAAAAAAAAAGTAATTAAGTCCTGCTAATTGTTAATGAAAGTGCTAATTTTTTACTGGGAAGCACGCTGGTGGGGGCTCATGAGAGATAGTATGAGAAACCTAACCCCTCATAGTTACCTCTAGAACCCTGACAGTAGCAAGTTAGCCACTTTTGGGGGAACCTGAACCACTAGAGCAAGTGAGAGTCAGCAAAGAAGTTTTAGAGGGAATGCTACAAAATCTTATTATGCACTTATATCTTTATTTATATTATATTTTATTTCTATATACCTCTTTGTGTGGCAAAGCACCTGATGCTGATTCTATTCCAGCTGAGATTTACAAGGCAGGGGGTGCACAAGTTTACTAAAATTTTCTAGATTATATGGCAAGAGGAGGTTATACTTCGAGGAATTCAAAGATATCTCTGTTGTCCATCTTCTTAAAGGAAAAGGACAGAATACTAATATCATGCCAGGAAACCACATCTCCTCCATTTGAATTATCCTGAAAAGATTCTCCAGATCATCTGGCAAGGTAAGGTAGCAGACACTGAGGTTCCTTCTCAAGTTAAACTACCAAGAATTCAAACTCTATTGCAGAGAGCATAACTCCAATGGTTTGGCTATATTGTTGGAATGCTAAACATACATTTGCCTAAAAGACTACTTTATGGAGAGCTCACCCAAGGCAAGTGCTTACATGGAGGTCAGAAGTATCAACAAGGACACTCTTAAGGTCTCTCTGAAGAACTTTGGAATCAACTATGAGACATGGAAGACACAGGGAAAAAAAATGTCCAGAATGGCATGCCCACATCAAAGAAGTGCTGTGCTCTATGAGCAACGCAGAACTGCAGTAGCTCGGAAGAAATGTGAGATGCACAAATTTAGAAACATCTCCACTACAAATGTTCATATGGACTATTTCTGCCCGACCTGTGGTAGAACCTTCTGAGTTCATATTGGTCACAGTTAGACACACTGTATCTTGACACCAACATAATGATGTCATTCAGGTCATCTTCAAGAACAAAAGACAACAACCAACTGAGGAAATCGAGTGACTTTCATACTGATATTTGTATAGTTGAAACCAAAAGACATAAAGAGACTGAAGATAAGAGGAAGGCTGGCTAAACATTCTCCTTAGAGATGCAAATAAATATGTTAATGGAGTTGGCTTAATCCTGCACCCAAAGTCAACAATACATACCATTTTCTGGGACTATGGGACTCATGGTGATCGCCCCTTAAAGTATTCATGATGAATATAAGCAAACAGATCAGCACGAAGATATTTGCAAATCTTTTGTCTTACAGAAGAATCACCTTGTATGAAGGTCATAAAGAGAAGAAAACTTTATTAAAAGTATGTTATGTGCTGGGCACAGTGCCAATCATTAGAGCTACAAATACAAAATTTAGAAAGTCCCTGCTCTCAGAGAGTTCATATTCTATTGGTACAAATGACACATTCACATAAACAAAATTATTTTGAGGATGACTAATAATTGGGGGAAATAGGAAAGGTCTTTAGAATGAGATGATACTTGAAGTTAGCCTTTAAGGAAGCTCAAGATCCTAATTGGTGCAGTGATGAGGGAGAATGTTATAAAACTGTGGGATAGCCAGTGAAAAGGCACATGGGAGTGAGATAAAGTGTCATGGGGAATAACAAGTAGTCTCAATGAGTTGGTTAGAAAGTAGAGTGTGAATGGGAGAAAAATGTGTGAGCAGCCTGGAAAAGAAAATTGGGGTAGATTGCAAATAGTTCTTGATGCCAAGCATAAGAGGTTGTATTTTACTCTGGAAACAATAAGGAACCACTGGAACTTCTTGAGTAGAAGACTAATATTGTCTTAGGAATGTTTTAAGAATGAATTGGAATAAAAGAATATAGGATTGAGCTGGGTGATGTGGAAAGGGGCAACAAAGGACACAGGTACAATTTATGTAAGTTAAACAAACCGCAGAGATTTAGTAGTTATTTGTAAAGAGAAAACAGATTTTTAAAAAGGCTTGATGAAGGAAAACACAAGTTTAATTTTACCTTGAATGTGAATGGATTAAACTTAACATTAAAATGGAAGAGAAGAACCTTGAAAACAGAACCCCCAATTCTTGTGTATGAGAAAGATAATAAAACATAAAGAAACAAATTTAAATGAGACATCTGAAAAAATTACTATATTTCATGTAACTATAAAAATCCAGAATCGCAATAATGATTTTATATAAGGCATAAGTAAAATAGCTACTATAAGGAATACAAAAAATAAAAATACATTATGTTTCAAGGCACTATAGGTAGTGAAACAATATAATTATTAAATATAAATGCACCAAGTGCCATAGCATTTAAGTCACTAAAGGAAAAGTTAAGAAAAATGTAAATATACTTTGATACTAAAGACAATAATAATTATAGATGACATTAACACCCCTATTTTAGATTAGTAAATATCACAAAAAGATAACCAAGACAGAAATCATAGATCTGAACAGTGTTTGGGAAAGTAAGATTTGGTAGCCCTATGGTGATTTCTGAAAGGGAATACTAAAGAATATATCTATTTTCAGCATCATATTGTAGTGTTTAAAACTGATCATGTATAAATAAATCATAAGAAAAAATTGAAAGGTCAAAATATCAAGTACATCCTTTACTGATCATAACACAATAATAAACATAGAAATAGGAGCAAAAGAAATGGATTTAAATGGAGACTAAGAACATTATGTGAGACAAAATAGAAAGAATAATTATTCTAAAGATGACTAAAACAATGAACCAATGTAGTAAAGAATATGAGATGCCACTAAACCAATGATCTAATGAAAATGTATATCTATAAAAACATACATTAACAAAATACAAAAAGAGATTGACAAGTTAAACTTGAGGGAAAACCAACAACTTAACCAAAAAATGGAAAAGATATTTTTAAAATTAAAAAGAGAAAGATGAAATTGAAATCAAATTATCAAAGTGATGTTTGAAAATAGTGTTTAATAAATGCTAACAAAATGTGTGAATCATTAGCTAAATTGTAATACACCACACAGAGAGGAAATCCAAACCACCAAAATAAAAAAAAATTATAAATTCACAACAGAAAATAAAGAAAATTACTGAAAACTGCTATACCTTATCATATGACAGTAAATTGAACATTTAAAGGAAAAGGCTGAAAGTCTGCCAAAAAAATTGCATAACCATAGGGTTAGGGTTAGTATTAGGGTTAGGGTTAGGTTACTGACAAAGCAGGTAATAAAGGATCCCCTCAAAAACATGTATCAGAAGAGAAATATTAAAAGCCATGAATGAATTTTGAAAGAGGTTTTTTAAAAAGCTTGTCTAGCTTATTTTACAAGTAAATTGTATCAAAAATTATGAAAATAATTAATGCTTGTACTTGATGTTATCCTAAATGACTGGTAAATATGGTATTCTATCAAAATTCTTTTTTAAGTAAATATAGTCTTGATACCAAAATTAAGAAGGAATAAAGAAGAAAACTGTAGTCTAATATTGCTACTGAGCAAGTATTTATGTAAAAACTTAATTGTTAAAGGGATTACTGCAATATATCCACAAAACTATTCCTTATCAAATTAATTTATATCAGATATCCAATAATGGTTCCACATTTTAAAAAACTAACATAGCTAATTATAAAATTAAGAAAAATAAAAATATGATCGTATTATTTGATGCAAAAAAGGATTATGACAAAACATAATTCATTTATGTTAAAACATTAAAAATCATAGTTATTACAAGGTCCTTCTTTTATATTAGCAAAAGTATTTTTGAAATAAAAATTTGTAATGGAGAAACATTCAAAGCCTTCTTAATAAATTCAAAGGTTGAATAATGTGCTCCCTCTGATCACTAAAGCTAGAACTAAAGCTAGAAATTCTATTAATTGCAGTAAAACATGGCAAAGGAATTAATGGAATAAATATCAACAACAAAAAAATAAAATTATCCATATTTGAGATGTTATGATGTTCCATACAGAAACTTTAGAGCAAAGGTTCTTAACCTTGGGTCGATGCATTCGTTTTTTTAAAAAATATATGTATTGATAACTGTATTTCAATATAACTGTCTTCCTTTGTAATCCTATGTATTTAATTTTATATACTTAAAAACATTACTCTGAAAAGGTTTCCATATATTTCACCAGACTGCCAAAAGCGTCCATGACAAAAAAAGTCCCATCTAGAGAATCGATAAAATAATTTATTAAGATGATTAATAACTTCATCAAAAAGTAGGATACAAAAAAATCACATTGTCAGTATATTACTAATAAAATTCATTCTTTGATTAATTCCCACCATCCGCTACCTTCCCTCTGATTCTCATGCTGCTGAACAACACTGGAGAGAACAATGAAACTATGCTGACTAGATAAACTACAGACTTATGCTATGGAATCTCAACTGGTCCTTCAACATGGCAAGACAATAATCTTGTGTTTCCCTAACCAATTCATTATTTCGTTGAAGTTTTTTCAAACCTTTTCATCCCTCCTGAAATCTTTCATAGCTGCCCTCCCCTCATATTCTCAGCTGAGAATTTTGCCTCATGTTTCACTGAAAAAATTGAGACCATTTCCCTGTTCCTCAGCTTGCATCGCTTAGCTGTCTTCTACCACTATCTCCCCCTTTACTCTTGTCTCACATGAAGAGGTGGCTCCTTTCCTTGCCAAAGCAAACTTTTTACATGCACAAGTTTTCCCATTCCACACCACCTCCTTCTTCACCAGATTTATTGTCCATAATCTATCATTTATCTTCAATCTCTTTGTCTCCTGGCTGCTTCCCTACTCCTTACAAACATGTTCATGTAATCTCAGCCTCAATAAACTGACACTTGATTTGTCCAGCCCCACTAATTCTTACCATATGTATTTCCTCCCTTTTGTGCCTAAAATCCTTAAGAATACTATATTAGGTGCCACGAATTCCTTTCCTCTCAATCTCTTCTTAACTCTTGACAATCTGGCTTCCAACTTCATCATTTAACTGAAACAAATTTCTGCAAAGACACTAACCATCTCTCAACTGCCAAATCTAATGGCCTTTTCTCTCTTTGTTTTACATTTTTTTTGAGGGGGGAAGGCAGGGCAATTGGAGTAAAGTGACTTGCCCAAGGTCACACAGCTAGTAAGTGTGTCAAGTGTCTGAGGTCGGATTTGAAGTCAGGTCCTCCTGAATCCATGGCCAGTGCTCTACTCACTGTGCCACCTAGCTGCCCCAATGGCCTTTTCTCAGTCCTCATCCTTCTTGATATCTTCACAAGCCTTTGATACTGCTGCTCACCCTCTTCTCCTTGATATCCTCTTCTCTTTAGATTTTTGTGACATTCCTCTCTTCTGGTTCTCTGTCTGACTCCCCTCTCTCCTTTGTTAGATCTTCATCAAGGTTAAGCCTGCTTCCATGGGAAATCCCCAAAGCTCTGACTTTGGCCCTCTTCTCCTTCTACTATTTCACATGATGGTCTCATCTGCTCGAATGATTTCAGTTATCCTCTTTATGTATTTGTCTAGCCCTAACTTCAAGTTTCTCACCCCCAACTGCCCATTAAACATCTCATGCTGGATGTCCTATAGACATCTTAAATGCAATGTGTCCCAAAATGAACATATTGCCTTCTCCCTGACCCCCAACCCTCCTCTCTTCCTAACTTCCCTTATTTACATCAAGTGCACCACCATCCTCCCAGTCAACCAAGCCACCTACCTAATTTTCTTCTTGGGTTCTTCCCTCTCCCGCATCCTCTATAGCTAATAAACTTCCAAGTCCTATCAATTTTACCCTCTTAATGTCTCTGCCATATAGATCTTTTTCTCTCCTTTGATACTGCCACCACTTTGATGTAGTCCATCACCTCACTCCTAGATTATCACAATAATAATTTTTATTAATTATTCTTATTTATTCATTAAATATTTTCCAATTACATGTAAAAATTATTTAACAATCATATTTTAAAATCTTGAGTTCCAAATTCTCTTCCTCCTGACCCTCCCCCTCCTTGAGAAGGCAATCAATTTGGTTTTGATTAAGCATGTGAAGTCTTGCAAAACATATTTCCATATTAGCCATGATGCAAAAGAAAACAAACAAAATAAAGAAAGTTTTTTAAAAGTATGCTTAAATCTGCATTCAGAATTCATCAGTTTTCTCTCTGGGTATGGATACAATTTTTCATCATGTGTTCTTTGGCATTGTTTTGAATCATTGTCTTGATTAGAGTAGCTAGGCCTTTCAGACTTGATCATCCTTATGCTATTGCTGTTACTGTGTACAATGTTCTCTTGGTTCTGCTTACTTTGCTTTGCATCAGTTCACATAAATTTTCCCAGGTTTTACTAAAAACATCATGTTCATCATTTCTTAAAGCAAAATAGTATCTCATCACAATAATATATCACAACTTGTTCAGCCATTCCCCAATTGATAGGAATCCTCACAATTTCCAATTTTTGCCCCCACAAAAAAGAGCTGCTATAAATATTTTTGTACCAATAGGTCCTTTTCTCTTTTTAAAAATTTCTTTAAGATACAGACCTAGTAGTTGTGTTGCTGAGTCAAAGGGTATGTGTTTTTGTGGCTCCTTGGGCATAATTCCAAATTGTTCTTCAGAATGATTGGACCAGTTCACAACTACCTGGCTATACCTAGTTTTCCACATAGCCTCCAAAAATGATCATTTTCCTTTTCTGTCATATTGGCCTGATAGGTTTACATAGGTTCTGGCATCACAGAGGGGCTTTAATTTGAATTTCTCTAATAAGTAGTGATTAAGAGCATTTTTTTCATGACTACTGATAGCTTTGATTTCGTCTTCTGAAAACTGGTTGTTTATATCCTTTGACCACTTATCAACTGAGGAGCAGCTCTTGTTTTTATAAATTTGGCTCAGTTCCCCATATATTTAACAAATGAGGCCTTTTCCAGAGAAACTTGCTGTAAAATTTCCCCCAGTTTCCTGTTTTCCTTCTATTTTGTCTTCATTAGTTTTATTTGTGTGAAAGCTTTTTAATTTCTTGTAATCAAAATTATCAATTTTAGCTCCCATAATCCCCTCTCTCTCTTTTTGGTCATAAACTTTTCCCTTATCCGTAGATCTGACAGGCACATTTTTCCATTCTCTTCTAATTTACTTATTTGTTTATGATATCACACTATTTATGTCCAAATAGTTTATCCATTTTGACCTTATCTTGGCATACTGTGTGAAATGTGGGTCAATGCCTAGTTTCTGCCAAAGTGCTTTCCAGTTTCCCAGCAGTTTTTGTCAAATGGTGAGTTCTTATGCTAAAAGCTTGGATCTTTGAGTTAACAAACAATAGATTACTATGGTCATTTATTACTGTGTGTTGTGTACCTAATCTATTCCACTGATCCACCACTTTATTTCTTAGCCAGTACCATGTTGTTTTGATGATTACTGCTTTGTAATATAGTTTGAAATCTGGAACTACTTGGCCATTTTCCTTCACATCTTTTCATTGATTTCCTTAATATTCTTGACCTTTTATTCTCCCAGATGAATTTTGTTACTATTTTTCCTAACTCTACAAAATAATTATTTGGTAGATTGATTGGTATGGCACTGAATAAGTAAATTAATTTAGGTAGAATTGTCATTTTTATTACATTGGCTTAGCTTATCCATGAGTAATTAATATTTATCCAATTGTTTAGATTTGTCTTTGGGTAAAAAGTGTTTTGTAATTGTATTCATATAATCCCTGGGCTTATCTTGGCAGGTAGACTCCCAAGTGTTTTATATTGTCTGTTATTTTGAATGGAATTTCTCTTTCTATATTTTCCTACTGGGTTTTGTTGGTAATAAAGAAAAGTGCTGATGATTTTTTAGATTTATTTTATATCCTTCAACTTTGGGGAAGTTGTTAACTGTTCCAATTTTTTTTTGTTGATTCTCTAATGTTCCCTAAGTATACCATCATATTATCTTCAAAGAGCAATAGTTTTGTTTCCTCATTGATTATTTTTATTCCTTCAATGTCTTTTTCTTGTCTTATTGCTATAGCTGGCATTTCTAGTACAATATTAAGTAGTAGTGGTGACATAATAAACATCCTTTGGCCATCAGTTGGGAAATGACTGAACATGATTGTAATGGAATACTATTGTGCTATAAGAAATGATTAACAAGATGATTTCAGAAAAACTTGGAAAGATTTACATGAACTGATGCAAAGTGAAGTGAGCAGGATGAAGAGAAAATTGTACATAGTAATGGCAATATTGTACAATGATCAACTGTGAATGACTTAGTTATTCTTAGCAATACAATGATCCAAGACAATTCCAAATGATTAATAATGAAAAATGCTATCCACCACCAGAGAAAGAACTGATGAAGCCTGAATGCAGATCAAAGCACACCATTTTTTACTTTATTTTTTCATGTATTTTTGATACGTGTTATCTTTTAAAATACAATTAATATGGAAATATATTTTGCATAATTGCACAGGTGTAACCTATATCAAATTGCTTACCATCTGAGAGAGGAGGAGAATTTGGAACTTAAAATTTTAAAACATGAAATGAAAATTGTTTTTATATGTAATTGGGGAAAATAAAGTATTATCTTTAAAAAAAGATAATAGACATCCTTGCTTCACTTCTGACTTTATTGGGAAGGATTCAAATTTATACCCACTACAAATAATTCTTGCTCTTGGTTTTAGATAGATAGTACTTATCATTTTAAGACAGAGTTCGTTGATTTTTATGCTATCTAGGTTTTTCTTAAATAGGAATGGGTATTGTGTTTTGTCAAAAAGCTTCTTCTGCTTTTATTGAGATAATCAAATGATTTTTTTGTCATTGTTATTGTCAATTATGCTGATAGTTGTCTTACCCAGCCTTGCATTCCTGATATAAATCTCAACTAGTCATAATGCATAATCTTTGTGATATATTGTTCTAATCTCCTTGTTAATATTTTATTTAACATTTTTGCATCAACATTCATCAAGGAAATTGTTCTATAGTTTTCTTTCTCTGTTTTCCCTCTTCCTGGTTTAAGTATGAAAACAATATTTGTATCACAAAATTAATTTGGTAGGACTCCTTCTACACCTATTTTTTAAAAAAATAACATATAGTATTGGAATTGATTGTTCCTTGAATATTTGGTAGAATTTAGTTGTGAATCCATTTGGTCCTGGGGATTTTTTCTTTCAGAGCTCATTCATAGCTTGTTCAATTTCTTTTTTCTAAGATAGGTTTGTTTAAGTACTCTATTTCCTCTTCTGTTAATCCAGGCAGTTTTTATTTTTTTAAATATGCGTTCATTTCACTTAGATTATCAGTTTTACTGGCATATAATTCAGCAAAATGACTCCTAATAATTGCTTTAATTTCATCTTCACTGATGGTGTATTCACCCTTTTCATTTTTGATGCTGGTTATTTGGTTTTCTTCTTTCCTTTTTTAAATTAAATTAACAATTGAGTTCATGTTTTATTGTTTTTCCCCATAAAATCAGCTCTTAGTTTTATTTATTAGTTTAATGCTTTTCTTACTTTCAAATTTATTAATTTCTCCTTTGAGTTTCAGTATTTCCATATTGGTCTTTAATTGGGGGGATTTTAATGTGTTCTTTTTCTAGTTTTTTTTTTTAGTTGCATGTTCAATGCATTGATCTTCTCTTTCTCTCTTTTATTGAGATAAACATTTAGATATATAAAGTTTCCCCTAAGTATGGCTTTGGCTGCATCCCACAAATTTTAGAATGTTGTCTTATTGTTGTTATTTTCTTTAATGAAATTATTGCTTATTTCAATTTTTTTCTTTGACCCACTCATTCTTTAGGATTAGATCATTTAGTTTCCAATTGGCTTTTATTCTATGCTTCCACAGCCCTTCAGTAAGTGTAATTTTTATTGCATTATGGTCTGAAATAAGTGCATTTAATAGTTCTGCTTTTCTGTCTTTAGTTGTGAGGATTTTATAGCCTAACACATGATCAATTTTTGTGAAGGTGCCATGTACAACTGAGAAAAAGGTATACTCTTTTCTGTTCTCATTCAGTTTTCTCCAGAGGTCTATCAGATCTAACTTTTCAAATCTATTAACCTCCTTAATTTCTTTCTTATTTATTGTGTGGTTAGATTTATCTAACTCAGAGGGGAAAGTTGAGGTCCCTCACTAGCATAGTTTTACTGTCTATTTCATCCTATAATTTATTCAATTTTCCCTTTAAGAATTTGGCTGCTATGCCATTTGGTGCATATATGTTTAGTGTTGATATTACTTTACTGTTTGTGATTCCTTTTTGAAAGTTGTACTTTCCCTTCTTATCCTTTTTAAGTATGTCTTTTTTGCTTTTACTCTGTCTGAAATTGTGATTGCTACCCTTGCCTTTTTTACTTCAACTGAAGCATACAAGATTCTGCTCCAGCCCATTATTTTAACTGTGTGTCTCTCTGTTTCAAGTGTATTTCTTGTAAACAATATATTGTTGGAGTCTGGTTTCTAATCCCTTCTGCTAACTGCTTCCTTTTTAGGGTGAGTTCATCCCATTCACATTCATAGTTATGATTACAAATTGTGCTTTTCCTTCCATCCTATTTTCTTCTGTTTATCCTTCTCTCTCTCTTTTTATCCTGTCCTTCCTCCAAAGTTTGTTTTGCTTCTGATCACTGCTTTCTTTTGTCTATCCACCATTTTAACACTCCCCTCCTTTCTCTTATCTTCTTCCCCTTCTATTTCTCTGTTGGGTAAGATAGATTTCTATTACAACTGAATATGTATTATATATGTATGTATGTATGAATTTATATATGTATGTATGTATTTTTCATTTTTGAACCAATTTAGATGCAAGTGTGTTTCAAGGAGTGTCTGTTCCGCACCCCATTTCCTCTTCACTTTAAAAGTTCATACTTGTGTAGATCTTTTATATGAGATAATTTTCCCCATTCTTTCTCTCCCTTTCTCATTGTCCCAGTGCATCTCTCTACCCATTTTTTAAATCATCCAAACATTATTGACTCAGTCTTGTATCCTCTTTCTATGTAGAGTCCTTAACTGCCTTAATAATGATAATGTTTTTAGAAGATACATGTATCATCTTCCCATATAGAAAGGTGAACAGCTTAATTTTATTGAGTCCCTTCTTATTCCTCTTTCATGTATACCTTTTTATGTTTCTCTTGAATCTTGTTTTGGAAAGTCAAATTTTCTATTCAGCTTTGCTTTTTTTATCAGGAATGCTTAAA
This sequence comes from Trichosurus vulpecula, assembly GCF_011100635.1. Lineage (NCBI taxonomy): Eukaryota > Metazoa > Chordata > Mammalia > Diprotodontia > Phalangeridae > Trichosurus > Trichosurus vulpecula. Next base: position 122,846,469 of record NC_050573.1, on the reverse strand, counting down.
AGTACTCTATTTCATTAGATATCCATTTTTCCCTTTAAGGATTATATTCATTTTTGCTGGTTAGATTATTCTTGGTGGTAATCCCAGCTCATTCCACAATATTATATTCCAAGTCCTCCACTTTTAAAAAGTGGTAGCTACTAAATCTTGTGTGATCCATAGTAAATCTGTGGCTCCACAGTATTTGAATGGCTTCTCTCTGGCTTCACAAAATATTTTCTCTTTGACTTGGGAGCTCTGGAATTTGACTATAATATTCCTAGGAGTGTTTGCTTTAATGGATACTTTCCATTTCTATTTTACCCTCTGTTACTAAGATATCAAAGGAGTTTTCCTTGATAATTTCTCAGAATATGATGTCTCTTTCTTTGACCATGGCTTTCAGTTGATCCAATAATCCTTAAATTATCACTCCTTGATTTATTTTTTCAGGTCAGTTGTTTATCCAATGAGATATTTCATTTTCTCTACCTTTTCATTCCTATAACTTTGTTTTATTTTTTCTTGGTATTTCATAGAGTCATTAACTTGCAGTTGCCCAATACTAATTTTTCAGAAATTATTTTCTTCAGTGAACTTTTGTACCTCTTTTTTCCATTTGATTAATTCTGCTTTTTAAAGTTATTTTCTTCAGTATTTTTGTGCTTTTTTTTTTACCAAGCTGTTAATTGTCTTTTCATGATTTTCTTCCTTTGTTCTCATTTCTTTTTACTTAATTTTTTTCTCTACCACTCTTACTTGATTTTAAAAATCATTTTTAACTCTTCAAAAGAATTCTTTTGGGGCTTGTGTCCAATTCACATTTTTTTCTTCTAGGCTTTGCTTGTAGCTGTTTTAACTTCATTGTCTTTTTCTGAGTTTGTGTCTTGATCTTCCTTGCCACCAGAGTAGTTTTTTATGGTCAGGCTCTTTTTGTTGTTGTTGTTTGCTAATTTTCCACCCTATTTCTTGATTTGGAACTTTATTTTAAAGTTGGACTCTGTTTCTGGCATGGTGGCTGGGAGGAGAGGCTCCATCTCAAGCATCAGGCATTTCCATGCTGCTGTTTTCAGAACTAGTTCTTGGAGTTTGGAAGTTTTCAGTGCTTCTCAGGTGGTATGATCTGGGAAGAGTTGTGATCACTGCTCTCATGATCTATACTTTGGCCCTTATCAGGAAGGGCTCCTAAGGGCCTCTCCTCTCTTTGGAGCTGGAGCTGGAGAAGGAATTGGCAAACCAATCTAACATCTTTGCCAAGAAAACCCCAAATAGGGTCACGAAGAGTCAGATGCTGCTGAAATGATTTGTGGTCTCGTAGGTGGGATAAACTTGATAATCAAGACCTAGGCCCAAGGAGATATAGCTGCCCAACACTTGCTAAGAACACAGACTACAGAAGGAAAGGTTCTTTACTTGAAAACAATGACTAGCAAGAATGGAAAGCAATTAGTTAGAAAGTGGGTTTAGGCCAAAGCATTACATTACATTCCACAATAAATTCCAAATGGATGTCTGAATATAAAAGTCGTATCGTTAAAAATTAGTGGAGAATAGAAAGCCATATCTTTCACGACTATGGTTAAATAACAAATTCATGACCAACCATGAGATAGATAGAAAAGGTATGGAAAAAAGTGGTGATGTGCTGCTGCATGCCAACCCCTTGTCATCATTTCCACCTTCTCCCCACTGGCACCCTGGACTCTCTATCTTGGTCTCTTAGCTTTGTTAAATGAGTTTTTGACTAATCTTGCTGGGGTACAGGCGACCAAGTCACTTCCCAAGTCTATCCATAATGTGCCACTGTGGGAACTGACAGAAATACAAGAAAACTGAAACATTATATACATACATACACACACATATGCATGTATAAATGTGTGTATGTACACATATATATGTGCGTATATGTATGTATGTATGTGTATATACACACATACACATATACACACACACCTATATATGTATATATATGTACATAAACACACATAAGAGCAATTTCCTGATTGAAAATTGGTCAAGGGATACATATACAAAGTTTTCAAAAGAAGAAATGCAAACTGACAACCTTTTGAAAAAATTATCTAATTCTTAAGTAAAGGGAAAAAGCAAATTAAAACAGCTAAAGTACTAACTCACACTCATCAAATTGGCAGTGATAATAAAAAAGAGTCAGTGATGCAGGGATTACAGGCACCGATACAGTATTGGTGGAACATGAATTGCTCAAGCCATCCTGGAAAACAACTTGGATTTTTTCAAGAAAATTTACTAAACTGTTTATACGCTTTGAGACAACAATCTCCACCGCTGGCTTTGATACCCAAGAAGGAGTCTATCAATATCATGAAAAATGTCCTTTACAGAGGAGAAGGATGAGAAGGGGAATAAGTATTTATTCAATGCCTACTACATTGCAGGCACTGTGCCAAGTGTTTTACAAATAACATCCCATTTGGTTCTTAAACTATCCTGGCAGGATGGTGCCGTTATGATTCACATTCTGCAAGTGAGTAAAATAAGGCATAAGAAGGTTAAGTGACTAGTCCAGAGTCACACAGCTAGTAAGCATCTGAGCCTGGATTTAAACTGAGGTCTTCCTGACTCCAGGCTCATAGTTCTACCCACTATGCCACTTAGTTGCCTCCCCTGTACAAACTACAATAGAGGAGAGGGCACTATAGAAGGTGAGACTCCCCAGGTATTCATTTTGGCAGATGACACTTGGCTGGATGCGCTAAACCTCACAACACTATATAATCTCTTCGATGAGATCCATGGTCATTTAGAAGAGGTTTCTCTTGCTGTCTACATGGGAATAAAAATAAGAGAAAAGCAAAGGAAAAGTGCCTATTGCCAGTATGAGGAGGTATGATGGGATGGGCAACCTGCAACTTAAGTCTATCATTAGTCATATCCTGAATGGGCAACGGACAATGGAAAGGATCCCCACGCAGGAGGATATTAGGCTTGATCACATTTTGAAAATAATGTGAAAAGTGGGCTGGACCTGAGCAAGGGATGTAGACAAAATATAGACTTGACATCTATGAAATATTAAAAGAACCAGAGGGAGGTTTGTGCTGCCTTGGAAAGTTCCTCTGTGGAGGATTTATGTTAAGACATAGAGAAAAAATGCCCAGAAGAAGAATGCATGGATGAATAGCAATCTTCACTGGTGGAAGGAGTACTCACATTGATAATATAGTGGATTTGAAAAGATTTGTAGCTTTTCTCTCCTGCTGCTATATTGTAAACTCTTTGAGAACAAGAAACATGTTTTATTTATCTTTGTATTTTTCCAATTACCTAGCATAGAGCAATCCATGCGATAGGTGCTTAATAAATAATTCGAATTGGGTCCCAGTTCTCCCGCTTACTAGCTATCTGACCTTGGACAAATGATTTAGCCTCTCTAAGCATCAATTACCTGATTGGCAAAATAGGAATAAAGCAATTGTACTACCTGCACCATGGGAAAGTTATTAGGATGAAATTAGGTAATATTTATGGAGATGTATGTGTATGTGCCTGAGCTTTGTGTTCCTATAAGGAAGGAAGGAAACAAGTATTTATTAAGAGTCTACTGTGTGCCATGCTCTGTGTTAAGCACTTAACAAATAGAATTTTATTTGATCCTTATAATAACTCTGAGAGATTAGTAGTATTATTATCCCAATTTTAAAGTTGAGTAAACTGAGGCAGACATAGATTGTATCTTTCCCAGAGTCACACAGGTGGTGAGTATCTAAGGATAAATTTGAACTCAGATCTTTCTGACTGCACCAACTAGCTGCTTCTAGTGCTCCCAAGTAAGCCTCACTCATTGAAAGACATTATTTTTTAGCCGTATCACCCAGAAACTTGCTCATTGCTTTCTCAGCAATGTCACATGGCATAAGTAGGTAAGTGTATTGCCAGTATTTGTTGTTTAAAAAGCTGATTAATGTCTTGAGGAAGGCCAGGACAAGGACAATGAAAAAGATGAGGAAAAATGTCAGCTGCATCTATACCTTGCCAGGCCATAAGTGATGGCAGCACCAGAACGCGGCATACCCTAGACTGCATCTGCTTTACCAAAAGAAGACAATAGTGATCTCTAGAATGCTCCATAGTTGTCATGCTGGGACACCAGGACTCCCAAGACTGACCCTGTGACAATTGTCTCTAGCACCATGTCCCTAGCCCATCTCTGTGAATGGATTGATATCTCCTCTTTGAGACAAAGTGACCTGGGAGCCAGTTAGAATTCCTAAGAGACATACTGGGAGTGGAAGCTATATGGTAATATGTACTGAGAACATTTATTGTTATTATGCTGTTGTTACACTTGTTATTACACTGAAGTTCTGTTTTAATTAGCTCTCTTTGATTTGAATTCATACATCATCTATGTCTGATGTAAAAAGATATACTGGTGGGGGCTCAGAGAAAATCATCTTTCCAGCATCATAAACTTAGGTGTGTTCAGACAGAGGCCAAATTGAGGAGGTCCATTTGAATACACTTTAAAAATATAAAATAAATGCAAATTTGTTCAGGTTATCTCTAAGAATCTGAGCGGAATATCTATAGCTCAAAAATTTGAAATGCTTTGTTTTCTTTAAACCAGAGAGAGAGAGAGAGAGAGAGAGAGAGAGAGAGAGAGAGAGAGAGAGAGAGAGAGGGAGAGAGAGAGAGAGAGAGAGAGAGAGAGAGAGAGAGAGAGAGAGAGACTAAATCTACTAGAGAAGTTGTGGAAGGTTTCTTCACTTATTTAATATGACTCCTAAGCTCCTAAGGGTATAGGCAGATAACCCTGAAGAGCCTTCAACAATACCATAGTCAGAGAGCAATAAAATTATTATAAGTATATGGAGATACTAGAGGGCTGCTTAGGGGAGGTATTCTATATATTCAAGAGTCAATGTTGTAGTCATAGCATCCCTAGACTAGTGACCCAGATTTTTAAAATTGGTAGTTGGGGGTGTAGTTTTGCTTCAAAAACATTTTTCCTTCTTGGGAAGCAAACCAGTTAATGTGGGAGCTAAGCTTTGGCTTTTTTAGTGCAATGTTCTATCCAACGAAGCAAATATCAAAGTTATGTAGCAGTAATAAATATGTGACATTTGCACAGCACTCAGATTTTTCAGAGCTCTTTATATACAATATCTCATTTGTTCCTCACAGTAACTCTGCCAGGGAAGTGCAGTAGGAATTATCCCTATTTTGCAAATGAGGAAATTGAGTGATTACACAGATGATAAATGCCAGAGGCAGGATTTGAATCTAGGTCTTTCCTGACTTGAAATTCAATGTTCTTACCATTGCCTCCTAACTAGGCTTTACTCTTCTGAGTAGGAGGCAAGCAGCCTTTTCCTTTTTGCCTACCTTTGAATAATGTTGAAGGCAAATCTGAAGGGTTTAGGGTGTAACTTCCTGAGACTTGGGAAATACATGGTTCTGAATTTCAGAAAAAGGACACTGGATAGTGATATAAAGAAATTAAAGCATCAATTTTTTTAAAAAAAAAGGATCTGTGATATAAAGGAGAAAAATTGGGAAAGAAGTTTTAATGGAGGAAATTACTAAAAGAGGGCAAGGGTTAATGATGAAGTCATTTTGGTTGTGACGATTGAATTTTAGGGTAAAAAGAAAATATATTTGCCAGGATGTATTATTTAGGGGAAAATATATAACACATACTTCATAACGATAATCTTTTAGTTTCACTTATATCCTATTTTAATGAGTTGTGTTTTATCCTTCAATGAAAAAAGGAAGGAAAGAAGAGAGGAAATAAAAGAGAAAAGAAGGAAGGAAGAAAGGAAGGAAAGAAAAAAGAAGGAACTAGAAGATATTAGAGATCTGTTTTTAATTTGTTTGGGGGTTTTTCCCAAGTTTTTTTAATTTTCAGTTCCAAATTCTCCCCTTTCCCTTCCCTTCCCTTCCCCCACCCATTAAGAAGGCAAAAAAAGCCTATTACAAATACATATAGTCATTCAAAATAAATCCCTTCATTAACCTTGTCCAAAAAAAGGAAAAGAATGTATGCTCTCATCTGTACTTTGAGTCTATCCCTTCTCTATGTGGTGGTAGATAATATCATGAGTCCTTTGGAATTGTAGTTAGTCATCGTGTTGATCCGAGTTCCTAAGCACTTCAGAGTTGATTTAGACCAGAGATCTGCAAGGGAAATAGAGGGTTTGCCTAGAGGGTAGTTACTTCTTATTTTCTCTCGGTTTTTAAAATTGTGCATAGAGGGGTGCCAGCATCAAGGGTTCTGAGTCCAAGATGCCAATGTCCTGGAGAGACAGGTACAAGGTGGTTGGCAAGGTGGCCACACGTTGGTGAATTTTTAGACTACAACAACTCTCAAAGTCCTCCTTGGATTCAAAATCATGTCTTCTCACTCTAAATATATTGTCCTTTCCATTGCACTATGTTTATTATAGACGCCACAAAACCCTAATCCTAGTGTTTTGTCTGCCATATCAGGAAGACTAGATGACCTTTAGGGCCCCATCTAAATGTGAAATTTTGAGATTCTGTGACTTCTTTGACATAATAGTTTGGAATTGTACGTAACACAGTTCCAGGAGATGTTCTATGTTCATATACCATGAAGATTCAGAGTGGTGAATGAAGCAGAAAATTTGGCTCAAAGAATTCATACAAATAAAAATTCTCCATCACTATCTATGCAAAAATTGCCCTGCACTGTTTCTCTAATGAAGCTTTAGGCTTAATAAAGGATCTATATTTTTTTCACGTTTCCCAAGGGAAAATTTCAAGGGAATCCCAAAGGGATTAAGACAGCAGTACTTCACAAGAAAAAATATTATTTTTCAATAAGATATAAAATATTTACTACCTGCCAGTGATGGTGTTCTGAATGATTTGTAGATATTACTTTGACAACTTGGTGTTTAAGGATGCATTTCATCCTACATAGGCAATAATTTGAGCAGTATATCAAAACCATAAAAAAAAGCAACACCCAAACCCCACTGGAATAGATATTGACTACTTCTGAAAACAAATGTCTACAGAACCTTGAAGTTGTTAAAGTTGTGTGATGGGATTGGGGTATTTTTTTCTCTTCAAATATCCCAATTTAGATTCTCTCCTCGCAACTGGGAAATTTCTGATCCATCATAAGCAAGCTGAGTGCAACCTAGATGGATTAAGAGTAACATGGTAGCCTTACTGAAGTCTTTATTTATTTCACCGGGAACATTTTATTTCCTTCCAGACTCCTTGTTATGTCCTTGAGGAATATGATATAGTATAGTGTTTTGTTTACTCCAGACATAGGGGGTGGAATGGATTGAAGGGGGTATGTAAATCTCTGTAAAGCCTCATTTTTATTACCCCACTTCCCTTCTTGATAACTGCAATGGCACTCTATGACCCATAGAAGTCATTATAAATACCTTAGCCTGGCATTCAAGGCTCTTATATTAATTGGTCACATTTCACCTACTCAATTTCTTTTCTCTCTCTATCATGGCCCCCCCTGCTGTATCCAGGCCAGGTACCATGATGTTTGTCTCACCTCCCACACAAACCTGATTTACTACAAACTGTGCCCTAGCCAAGCCATTTCCTTTGTTCCATGCCCTGCCTCCCCCACCCACAACATGCTCTCTTACTTTCCATATGCTGACATCCTGGCTTTTGTTCATACTGCTCCCCAAATGAGGAATGCTTTTCTTCCTGCTCTCCACCAATCTAAATGCCCCATCTCCTGCATGACAACACTAATAATAGCTCACATTCAAAAATACTTTACAGATTTCAAAGTATTTTCATCCCAATAGACCTGGGAAACTATCGTGCTTATTTGTGGGGCAAAAAATGATTTCTTCAATGATTTCATACTTTAATGGAGCTGTGCTTTCATCATTGTAGGTACTCCCTCCAGCGGTAGTTTATAACTTTTCCATGTCTTCTGAGTTGCATTTAACAGTAGAGCAAACTGAACCTAGAAAGTTAATATAAATGTAAAAATATAATCAATAAATATTTAACAAAATAAAAATACAATAAAATGGATAATGGAAATTTGTGGTTTTGTAGGTCAATACTTGCAGACAGCTATCATGTCCCATCCAAGTTATATCTTGTGCATGTAAAACATCCTCCATTCTGGGAACTAATCTTCACACAGTAAGATTCTGAGGCTCTTTACCTTTTTGGTCACTCACTTCTGGAAGCTTGGCACAGAGATCTTTAGTTACCGTTTAGTGACCCTCACTTCTAGTTGAGTTTGACACCAGGACCTCTTACACTTTTTCCACTAGTGACCCCTTCAGACCCATATGGAGTCCCAACTCACAGTTCAAGAAGCGCCACAACAAACTTCCTCTCCAGTGAATGAATCTACCAATTTTTCCAACAGTTTCTTGATGAGGTCTTGATGAATGTCTCAGTGAAATACTGTTCACCCAGTGATGGTGAACTCTATCACATTAGGAAGTCCATTCTAACTTGGGACAGCTCTAATTGTCAGGAAATTTATCCTTTCATTGAGCAGAAATCTGCCTTCCCTATAACTTCCAGCCTTTTAGAGGCCAGACAATAAGTTTCATTTCTTTCATACTCTAAGTACATGAGAGCACTTAGGGTATGTGAAGAAAGATCTCATTTCCCCCCAATTCTCTGCTCGAGCTTAACCTTCCTTAGTACCTTCAATAGATCCTCCTATTATTCATCACTATTCAAGGTTACAGCTAACTCTAAAACCAACTAAAGTAGTTCAAGGGCAATTCTTGAAGTTTTTTTTTATTATTATTACAGAATCATGGAATCTCAAGAGTAAGAAAGGTCCACAAAGGTCATCCCATCCAACCAATGCTTGGGGGAAAATCCCTCTACAATATACGAAGCGAGTAGTTATCCTTCCTTCATTTGAAGCCTTCCAGTGAAGGGGAATACATTACCTCCCAAGGCAGTCCATTCCATTTTTATGTTGTTGAATTGTTAGGAAATTTTTCATTACATCAGGTCAAAAGAAAAAATCTGTCTCTGAAATTTCTCTCTATTGCTCCTAATTCTGCCCTCAAGCTAAGCAGAACACGTTTAATCATTCTTCCAAAGGGCAGCCTTATAAATACTTGCAGACAGCTATCATGTCCCAACCAAGTCATGTCTTGTGCATGTAAAACATCCTCCACTCTGGGAACTAATCCTCACATCATAGGATTCTGAGGCTCTTCACTTTCCTAGTCACCCACCTCTGGATGCTCTCCAGCTTCTCAACGTCCTTATTAAAATGTGGCACTCAAAACAGAATGCAATACTCCAGATGTGTGATGACCAGTGTACAAGAATGTACTGCTCTTGGTCCCTGGCCCAGGACACTATGTTTCGCTTTATGTACTCTTGATTTACACTCCATTTTTGGCTGCTGTTTCATACTGCTCGCTCGTACTGAGCATATTGTTCATTAAAACCCCCAGCCTTTTTTCCAATCAACTACTGTCTTGCCTCCCCTCCACATTTCTTCTATTTGTGAAGTTGATATTTTACGCCTCCATGTAATACTTTACCTTTCCCCCCATCACATTTTATCTTCTTAGATTTGACACAACATTCTAACCTGTCGAGACCTTTTTGAATCTCAATTCTTTCATCCATTGTGTTAACTCTCCCTCCCAGCTTTAAGCCATCTGAAATTTTAAATGTCTACTATTTATGCCCTTATCTGCCATTGATGAATGCATTAAATAGCACAGACTCCTATAATGTTTCACTGAAGAGCTTCCAAGTTAACAGCAATAGCTGCCATTTATAGAATGACTTCAAATTTGCTGAGTACTTTGCAAACATCTCACTAAAGCCTTACCACTAGCATGGAAAATAAGTTCAGTTGTTTCAGTGGTATCTGACTCTTTGTGACACCATTTGGGATTTTCTTGGCAAAGACAGAGGAATGGTTTGCCATTTCCTTCTCCAGCTCATTTTATAAATGAGGAACTGAGGCAAACAGGGTTAAGTGACTTGCCCAGGGTCCCATAGCTAGCAAGTGTCTTGAAGCCAGATTTTAACTCAGGAAGATGAGTCTTTCTGACTCCAGGTCTGATATTCTATACATGGTACCACCTAGCTGCCCAGTGAAATAGGTTATAGAGGTATTAATATTTTTTATTTTACAGATGAGAAAGCTGAGGCACAGACCAGTTAAATGACTTGCCCATATTCATACAATTAGTAAATTTAAGAGGCAATATTTGAAGCCATGTTTTCCTGATTCCAAATCTATGTCTACTATGACATGTTGATTCTCATCAGTAATCTTTGCATCAAGCCAATCCACTCCTAAACCAGTAAAGCCATGCATCCTGCTTCCCTGTAATCACTGCTTCCTTTTCTCAGTATTCACCAACCATCCCTTTAATAATAAGTTCAAGAATTATGTCAATAGTTGACGTCCAAATTATTGGCCAATAGTTTACATACTCCAGTCTCCTCTTTTTTTAAAAAAAAATCAAGATGTTTACTCCTTTTCAGTGTTGCATCACCTCTCCTATTTTCAGTAACCAGTCAATAAACATTTATAAAGCACCTGCTATGTGCCAAACATACTAAGTGCTGGGGACACAAAAAAAGGGCAAAACCACATCTGTCAGTTATTTCATCACTTCAAGACAGTGGTTCACAAGCTGGAGCACCTATAACCCTGGAGGTACTAAGAGCTTGTCAGGTGGCAATAGAGACTATTTGGTACATATTTATATTATCCTATTCAAATATTCAAAAAGTAGTATTACTTATGAAAAATTATATTGAAAAACTGTATAATACTAAATGGTATATACTAAAAAGTTTTCTTTATGAAAAATTAATCAATTTACTTTTATGTATATCTGCACGGCAAACAATAATTTATTTCTTTTTTTATATCACATAAGGAGTACAGGAAGGTTTTACTGAAAAACAAATGGCCTGGGGACTAAAAAGGTAGCTAAGACATTAATGGTGGCTAGGTGGCACAGTTGATCAAGCACAGGACTTAGAGTCAAGAAAGCCTGGGTTCAAATCCAGCCTCAGATACTCACTAGCCAGGTGACCCTGGGCACCTAACCTCTGTCCATCTCAGTTTCCTTGTCTGTAAAGTAGAGGTAAAAATAGCACATCTCCCAGGGTTATTTTGAGGAATTAAGATAATATTTGTGAAGCTCTTTGTAAGCTATAAAGTACTATTTCATATGGGCCAAGTGATTTGAACTTATCGAGGGCAACTAACTGCCTTCTTAGTACTTATGATGCATAACGGCTCACTACTAGCTGTTTTTGTTCCATCTCTTCCAATGATGTTTCTTTTTAGCAGAAAATATAGAAGCAAAGTAAGCATTTCAGAGGCAGCCTTGCCCATCTTTCTGTGAGGAAAAGCTTTGTACAAATGCTCCTAAGTTCACATGGTGTGCTCATTTTTCAATGTCACCTAGTGTGGTAAACCCTCCTCCTCTCCTCCTCCTATGGAAACAGCAATATGGTAGAAAGAAACTTTGACCTGGAATTTGGAGAACTGAGCTCAAGTCTTATATCTGATTCCCAGATTTGTGACCACAAGCAAGTTGTTTAACCTCTGAACTTGTTTCCTCACCTGTCAAATAGGGATATCAATATTTCTACCATCTCTGCTGAGGGTACCATCATCATTCCAGTCTTCCAGATTTGCAACTTTTGAGTCATCCTCTTTCTTCTGACCCCCTTATCCACCATAGGCAATGAGTTGGCCAGTCCTGATTCTATTTCTCCTTCACATTGATTCTACTTGAAGCCATTCCTTTGCTGTTCTCTCACACAGCCATCATCACCTCTTGGGTCTGGACTACTGCAATAGCCTACTACTTAGTCCCGGTGCTTCCCATCACTGTCTTCTTAAATCCATTATCCATGTAGCTGAAAAATTTCATCTTCCTAAGTTACAGGTGTGACTGTGGCATTTCCCTGCTCAAAAACTTTCAGTGGTTCCCTATTGTCTCAAACCTAAAATGCAAACAAACTCCTTAACCTGGAATTTAAAGCCCTACCCAATCTGACTCTTGTCTATTTTTCCAATTTGTTTCATATGGATCCCTGTTTATAAACACTTCCTTCCAGTCAAACTGGACTGCTAGCTATTCCCTGAACTCACCATTGAGCTCTAGATTTACAACTCTATGATCCATCTACCACCACTGAGAATCCACGCTTTTCTCCCAGGACTGGCAGGTATACCCTCCTTATCTCCACCTTTCAGATCCTGGTGTTCCTTCAAGGTTCAGTTCAGGTTTAATGTCCCCTAGAAAGCTTTCCCTGATTTCCCAACCTCCTACCACTGCCACCCAGTTGTCAGTAGTCTCCCTTTCCCCAAATTACCTTTTATTATACATATTTATGAATAAATTATAGAATATAAGCTTTTTTACTTAGGCTATAAACAATATAGGGGGCATTTGATAGGAATTCTGATAAATTTCTGGGGGTTTCAGTGGCCTACAAGTTTAACATAAATGAGCAATAATCCTTGCCTAATGACAAGTATTGACTTCTTTTTTTCTTCACGTTTTCTTCGTTATGTCTAGTTGAATTAGATAAAGTTGGGTAGTGGATAGACTTCTGAGTCTAGAGTCAGGAAGACTCAAGTTCAAATCCAGTCTCAGACACTGATTCACTGTGTGACCCTGGGCAAGTCATTTAACCTAGTTTCTTAATCATTACCATGGGAATAATAATAGCACCTAGCCTCCAGGGTAGTTGTGAGGCTCCAATGAGATGATATTCGTGAAGTGCTTTGCAAACCTTGAAGTTTTATATAAATGCTAGTTACTGTTGTTATTATTATTATTATTACTTCTCAAGGTTTTATAAAGTATAGTATAGAATTTCATAGGATCCTACAATTTGAGAGTTGAAAAAGGACCTCAGCAGCCATCTAGACCAACACTTATCTAAAAGAACTCACTACCATGACATACCTGACCCATAGACATCCAGTCTTTGATTGAAGACTCTCAAGAAGGGGGAATCCATCAATGGGCTTCCAGTCCATTCCACTTTTGAATAGCGCTAATTTTTCCTGATATCAAGTCTATATCAAGAAATTTACCAATTCACCAATTTCCAATCACTGTTCTCTCTGGGGCCCAAAAGGACAAGTCTAAGCCCTTTTTCACATCAATCCTATCGCGACTGCACCCATCTGAGTCTTCTCTTCTCCTGTTAAAACATCCCCAGTTCCTTGAACTGTTTAACAAGTCTTCATACGACGTGGACTGGAGGCTCATCACCATTTTAATTGCTTACACACTCTCCAGCTTTTCAAGGTCCTTTCTAAACTGTGATTGCCCCAAACTGAACACAATAGTCCAAATGGTGGTCTGACCAGGGCAAAGTACAGAAGTACTTTGAAGCACTTACTTATTCTTACAATCTATGCAGTTCTTAAATCAGCCCAAGATGGAATTAGCTTTTTTGTGGCTACATCATACTACTGACTCACCTTGAGTTTCCAATCCATTGAAACCACTAGAAATGTTTCAGAATTCTTACCTAATCATGTCTCCCCCATATTGCATTTTGAAAGATTTTTTTGTACCTGAGTATAACACTTTATCATAAAAACCTTAAAAGTTCTTTAGAAATGCAAACTATCATCATGATTATTTGATCTTGACAAATGACCTTCTTAATTAGGATGTGCGCCGCCAGCTACAATACGGGTGGTTGGTGGAGCAAAAAGGTTTATAATACGCTCTAAGCTCCTTTACATTTCTAAATCCTATTCTCCCTTGTGCTTTGCTGAGCCCAGCTGGTAAGGGTTAAAGGTACAGTTGAGCAATGATGTTCCCTTTCTTCTATAAGGTCCTGGCAGCTTTCCCTAGGTATTATCTTTCTTTTGGCAAGTCCTTTCTCATGAATCAAGAGACTCAAGGTTGTCTGGCAAGGTTTCCATTTTTCCACAGAAGCATTTAAATGGGCTCAAGCCAGCTACTTGGCCTTCTGTCCCATTGGAATCTATTATATATTGGACACAGTTTTGAATTCTCTCACTATCCACTAGGTACTTGTCAATTTCTCTCCTAAATTTTAGTGGTAAGCAACAACCGGTAGATTTGGTTTGCCCAAGGTAGAAGATGGTGGGATTCTATATACTAGTTCAAAAGTAAATAAAAAATGGATTGGCATCTTTGCAAATCCATTATTTAGTAATGAGTAGATCTGATCATTTCAGTCATGTTAATCAGGAACTGATTCATTCCCCTCTAGCTGATTGTTAGGAGAAAAGAAAGAATTCATTTGATTACTATTTTTTGCATGTGTGTGTGTTTTTAATAGTATTTTATTTTTTTCCAATTACATGTAAAGAAAGTTTTCAACATTCACTTTTATAAGATTTTAAGTTCTAAACTTTTTTCTCCCTCCCATTCCCCCGCCCCAAGACAGCAATCAATTTGATATAGGTTATACATGTCCAATCTTATTAAACATATTTCCACATTAGTAATCTGACTGCTTTTTGGTACATACGATCAAGGTGCAAAGGCTAGGCCTCAAACTCCATCCCCATGTACAGGAACTCTTGCAACTTCTATCCTGTGAAATCATCACCATCAACAATTTGGCAGAGAAAGAAAAAGACATGATTTGGCTTCCTTTAAGAGCTACAGTTTTGCTAACAGAGGGTAAAAGACAGAAGTATATTTGGAACTAATGTGTGAAAGTGTACTTAATTCCTTTCTCTCACTCACTCTCAGCCCTGTTTTTTTTTTAAAGCAGAAGCATGAATGCGATCCATTTCTAGAATTCTAGGTGAGGAACTATTCTCAATTTCTGGGCACTATCTCCCTTACAGAAGGGGCAGTTCTAAGAGTCCATGCTGGAAGGCCAAGGCCTATAAAACACAGGTGTGTATTAATGCAATGACCAATCTTGGCCCCAAAGGACTGAGGTAGAGAGGTGCTGAACTATAGCTGCAGAATGAGGCACATGTTGCCAGATGGGATCGATGTGTTAAGAAAAAAAGGAAACAAGCCTTATTAAGTGCTTACTCTGTGCCAGGTGCTGTGCTAAATGCTTTACAAATATTATCTCACTTGATGCCTCGCGACAACTCTGGGAGGCAGGTGCAATTATAATCCCCACTTTACAGATGAGGAAACTGAGAGAAACAGGTTTAGTGACTTGCCCAGTGTTACACAGATATCTGTGTACAGATTTGAACTCAGGTCTTACTGATTCCAAGCCTATCACTCTCTCCATTGTGACAAATCGTTGTTGTTCAGTCATTTCAGTTACATCTGACTCTTTGTGACTTCATTTGGAGTTTTCTTGGCAAAGATACCAGAGTGGTTTGCTGTTTCCTTCTCCAGCTCATTTTACAGGTGAGGAAACTGAGGCAAACAGATTTAAGTGACTTGCCCAGGGTCACTAGTAAGTATCTGAGGCTGGATTTGAACTCAGGTCTTGCTGATCCAGGCCCTACACTATATCGCCCAACCTAGTTACCTCTAAGCAATTCATTTTGTTAAGCTGCACTTGGTTACAACCATAGAATAGGGTATTCAGAAGTGACAGCGACGTACAAAAACACAGTAATCAGCAAAAGTATTTTTTTTAATCATGAGTCAGCAGAACGTGGTTACCAAAAGCTGATTAGGAACCATGGAAATTACCCTGGAATGAAGAGATTCTTAACCTTATTTGTGTCATGGACCACTTTGGCGCTCTGATGAAACCTACCTCTCAGAATAAGGTTTTTCAATGCAAAAAATAAAATACATAGGATCACAAAGCAAATCAATTCTACTGAAATGCTGTTACCAATTAAAAAAAAAAAAGTTCATAAGCCCCAGATTGAGAACCTCTACTCTAGAGGATCAGAGATTAAGGCATTTGAGAGTCAGAGGGGACATTAGTTTTGTTTTACTATTAAAGAAACCAAGGCACAGAGGAATTAAAAACTTATTCTCCTTTAGATGTCAGGTCAAAAGAGTCCCATCATGTGTTATCTATAATCACATCCTGAGAGGTTAAGGTCAGTACAGAAGTTCAGTAGGGCGCGAAGGCCGGCCCTGTCACAAGCTCCAACTCAGAGATTCCTAATTTTCTCATTTTATGGGTGAAGGAAACTGAGACCCACAGTGGTCAAGTGACTAGCCCAAGGTCTCACATAGTAATTGGCAAAGCAGAAAGCTAAATTCAGTCCTCTGATTCCCAGTCTAATGATCTTTTCACTGCCCTACCATAGTTAGGATTCTAAAAGATCCCTGTCCCAAAATATCTCTCCCAAGGGCTTTTTCTATTGCTACATCATACCGAAAATTCTTAGATTAGTGAATTCTTTGGATTTAGACACTGAAGACACTCATTAAAATGTAAATGTCACTTGGGAAAGTTATCGCATTAAGCTATCATTTGCCTCTAATGCCTTAGATTCATACAAATTGATTTCTCAGAGCTTAACTAGCCAGTCACCTAATAAGGTTTGAAGGAATGGGGTACAGGGTCAGGTAAGTTTTGATGGGGGGGAAAAGGGCCTGAGGAAAGGATAGAGCTCTAGACGCTGCCCAGAGAGTGCATGTCCACCAAGCAATCAATCAACCAATACTATAAGTGCCTACCATCTTCCAGGCAGGAAAGCGAGGGGCTCTGGGAAAAAATAATATGGGGCAGCATAAAGTCGATGAGTAATATTAGGAGATGGAGGCACGGGAGGAGAAGGAGAAAGCAAAGCAAGAAGGAGAGGGAACCGGGCTAAAATTCTCCAACCTTTAATGCCGCTTCATTCATGAAGCCTTGCCTGAACTAGAATATAACGAATGAATGATAGATAGAAGATATCTGAAGATAAATATTGCCTACTCAGCTTATTTTTGTAGTATCCATGTTCATTTTTCCTAGGGTCCACCCTGCATGCACGCATGCATATGAGCACAAACACACACAAAAACTCATTCCCCCACCACGAATAGTTGAATTCTTTCCAATGAGCAAGCGGGGTTCATAGTCACATTCGTACCCCTGCGTATTCCCTGAATAGATTGATATTCATGTAAATGGGCCCTTTGTGTGCTAGAGTCTATGTGCTAGCCAGGTTCATCAAATATGTATTATTTCAAAGTTTATTCTTTTGCCACATCAGCAAGATTGTACCACCATTTATTACTGCTATGTTCATAGAGAATGCACTCCTTAATAGGACTGCCTTCTATACTATTGCATTGTTAAAATCATTTATGATTGGTACCCTATTCCTCTTCAGAAAACACCAACAGCAGCCATTACATATAATAATGCACCATTTCAGCCAGAAAGACTCAAGAATTTGTGGGCCATCAAATAGAAAACAGCAGAAAACAGTCAGCTGCTCACCAGCAAATAATTCAAATTGGAGGGAGTAAAGGTTCATATACTCTCAACACTAGAAAGGCCTTTAGGGATCATTCAGTTTTGCCCAGGTCACACAGGGAGCCAGTGGCAGAGAGGGTCATAGGGTCATAGATATAGAGATGGAAGGAACCTTGTAGATCACCTTGTCTGACTCCCTCCTGTTATAGATGAAGAAACAAAGGCCAAGAGAGGTCAAATGACTTAAATCAAATTGCAGTAAATCATTTGGCAGTAAAAATCAAAATCACATAGACGTAAATGATAGATCCAGGAAGCAAATCAATATCCTCTGATTCCAAATGCAGCAGTCATTCTATTGCACCAGACTGCCTCCAAGGAAAGTATAGTTTTGTTTTGTTTTGTTTTGTTTTTCAATGCCCCTGGAATAGAAATTAACTTGCCTAGCTATGCTCCTTTGGCCAAGTCATTTCCAATTTCTCAGCTTCAATTTCATGATCTCTAAAATGAACAAGGTGGACTAATTGATCTCTGAACATTTCGTGATTTTAGAAAGTCAGAGCTAAAAACCAGGTCTCAACTCCCGAACCAGGGTTTTTAACTACACTACGACCATAGTTTGGGATTGGAGAAAATAAACCAAGTCATTTTTACTTGTTTCTAGCCTCCTAACTTCAAGTCAGCCAAGCTCCTACCAAATCTGAAGATCTGAAGCCATTTGTAGGATGTCTCTGTGTCTACACTGCAGGGACAGACTGTCATATCTATATGTCTCTATTATATGAAAACAGCTACAATAACCCAAACAAACCACTGATTAATTAGTTCAATGGGAAGTGTGAGGCAGATTGTTTCATTCAAAATGGTCTCCCTGATAGCCCCTTTAAACTGAAACCTGAACGAGGTGGCACAATAGATAGAATGCTGGGCCAGGAGTCGTAAAGACCTGAGTTCAAATCCAACCTCAGACAGTTACTAGTTGTGCAACCCTGGGCAAGTCAATTAACCCCATTTGCCTCAGTTTCCTCATCTGCAAAATGATCTGGAGAAGGAAATGACAAACCACTCCAGTATCTTTGCCAAGAAAACCTCAAATGGGGTCATGAAGAGCCAGACACGACTCAAACAACTCAACAGCAATAAGAAAAAATGAAATGTGAACCTGGTCCTGAATTTTCCTGGAACATATTAAGTTCTTCCCTGACATCCTCATCTCCTTCTCTGGTGTGGATGTAAGCTCTAAGTTCTCAAAAAATTCATGTAGAGCTTAATCTCTGGCAGTTTCTACCAAGCAGGAAAGGCTATTAGTAGAAACCCAGTAATTAACTGCATGTCTGTCATCGAAGGTCCAGGATAATGAAGTCTGAAGAAATTCAAGCCCAGATTTTTTCCCCAACTTCAGCAGCTACATTTGATAAGATGCAACAGAGTAGTACTCTCCATTGGGGAAGGGCCACCTCCCCCTTCCCCAAATTGGATCACGTGTCCTTGAAATATTGAAATATATTATAAATGAGGCCTATGGTGCAGCAGGAAAGGGCATGGGAACTAGAGTCAGACAACTTGGGTTCAAATTCACTTCTAGAGCTTGCTACTTAGGGGACCTTGAACAAGTCAATAAGCACTGTCTGCCATTTGCCTGGAACTGTTCTTAGTGCTAGGGATACAAAGAAAGGCAAAACACAAACAAACAACTCTTGATGTCAAGGAACTCAAAGTCTAATGGAGGAGGCAACACGAAAATAGCTATGTGTGTTGGAGGGAAAGGGAACACACATTTATTCAGTGTCTACAACGTGCCAGGCACTGTGCTAAGCGCTTTACAAATATTATGTTCTTTGAAACTTCTAACAATCCTGAGAGGTAGGTGCAGTTTTACAGATGAGGACACTGAGGCAGGGAGAGATTAGATGTCTTGCCCAGGTCACACGACTAGTGAGTATCTGAGCCTAGATTTGAAATCAGGTCTTTCTGACTCCACGGAGCCACCAACTGCCTGCTGTATAAACAGGCTATCTACCAGATAAGTTGGAGATGATCCTAAAAGGGAAGGCACTGGCATTAAAGAAGACTGGAAAAGGCTTCTTGTAGAAGATGAGATTTTAGCTGGGGGAAACCAGTCTTCAATATTCTGGGCCTCGGTTTCCTCATCTGTAAAATGAAGCAGTTGGACCAGATGACCTCTGAGGACATCCCTTCCAGCTCTAGAGCTACGATGCTATCTATAATGTCTACAAGCTAGAGTGATGCCTCAATTAACAAATCCTCCGGGAATGAAACTCTTTTATAATGATGTCAACTATGTTAATAAAACAAACAGAATCTTCATAAATCATGCAAATCAGTTTTGGCTTATCACATACATAGCTCAACAGCATTTTTTTCCCTGCTAAACTGTGCTCATGTGCAGGTACAAATCACTTTACATACTGGATTATTTCAGTGGCCATTCTAATTGATCCCCTTGCGTCAAAGGCCCCCTTACTCCTTTTTTCTGCACAGCTGCCAACATGGTTTTCCTAAAGAACAGGTATTAACATGCCATTCCCAATTCAATAAACTTGAAGATTCCTTATTATTTCTAACATCAAACTGCTGTTGGGCATTTAAAGCTTCTCGCACCCTGACTCCAATCTACATTTCCAGCCTTATCACATATTATTCCTCTCTGGATACTCTATGGTCCAAGCAGACTTACCTCCTTATTGTTTCTAATGCACCCCATTTCCCACCTCCATGCTTTTGCCCAGGCTGTTCTCTATAGCCGGGATAGTCTTCCTTCTCCCTTTCACTTTTTAGAATCCCTGGTTCTGAACAGAAACTACAATGTAGGAATGACCACCTTCCATATGAGGCCTTTTCTGGTTTTCATATCTGCTAGTGCCTTCCCCTATTAATCATCTTTTATTGGTTTTATATGTAGTATTTTGTATACAAAAGGTTTCTGTTTTGCACATACTTTGCTATGTACATGCACTCTCCCATATGCAATGGAGATTCACTGAAGACGGGGATTATTTTACTTTTATTTCTGTGTCTTCAGTGTGTCTAGCACATTTTCTACTAGATAGCAGTTACATAAGAAACACTTGTTGATTAATTCTATTCGACAATGAGCATTTATTAAGCACCTACTGTGTACCAAATCCTGTGATGGGGATGCAAAGATTACAGTGAAAAATCTCTACCCTCAAGGAACTCATATTTTAAGTAGGAGACAGCAATATGTACACAAATAAGGAAGTACAAAATATATAATCAAATGCAAAGTAATTTCAGGGGGTACAAAATATTGGCTGGTGGAGAGGCTCAGGATAGGACTCATATATGAGACGGGATTTCAACTAAGCCCTGAGTGGACAAAGGGATGTTAAGAGGTGGAGGAAAGGAAAGAATGTTCAAGAAATGGAATAAATGAGATATAGAATGTTACATATGAGGAACAGCATATAAAGCAGTTTGGAACATAGAGTTTGTGAGGGAAAACCTGCAAGGGCAATAATATGAGAAAATACGTTGGATTCAGATTGTAAAGGACTTTACATTCTCAAACAGGATTTGTATGCTGTCCTAGAGGCACTGAAAACCACTGAAAATTCTTGAGTAAGAAAGTGATATGGTTAGACCCACCATTAGAAAGACCAATTTGGCAGATGCATGGAGGATACATTAGACAGGGAAGAGACAGAAGAGAGACAGGAGAGGAGATCGATTGGAGGTCACTGCAGTAGTCCAGGTGAGAGGAAAGGAGGGCCCCAATTGGGCCAATGTCTGTGTGAGTGGAGAAGAGGTGGATATGTTACTATTCTGCTATTTCCTCACGTGCCCATGATAATCCATCTCCTCATTGATTGTTGTCAATGTTCTTCCATTAATTCCCCATGAGCAATCTATGTAATATCCTGGAGGTATTCCTCGAGTTCTTTTATTATTTAATATTTTCATGTTTTATTTCTACCTCAGGTAGCAACATTCATGACCATGAACTTGATCATTACAATTTACTTTCTTTGTTACTAGAAGTATAACTAATTAGCAAAATATCCATAAATGGAAAAAAATAGTACAATCTTGGCTTTTTAGTTGAAATCACACCCTAAATGACTCTTTACTATAGTATGATGGGGTCTGTTGCATTCACAGAATATCCCCACATAGAGATGCTAGGGAACTTGTTCCCAGGTGAACCGTGATGACGTATAAGGGAATGCCTTAGACGGACTGGAGATTTTCTACAACTGGTTCCTCTTGGCTTACCATGTGGCTGGGAAGAGCCTTTTTCTGTTGGATGTGAGTCCAAAACTATAAACATCTTCAGAAATTCCTTAGTTAGCTTTGGCCAGCTCTTTTGTGTTTTAGGGGTGATTCCTTTGCCCACAGAGACCATGGGAGAGGCTTAATGCTTCTTCCCCTCTGAGATCATGTGATCTAGAGAAACTGGGATGGATTCTTGGTCCTTTTATTTGATCTTTTCTAGGTTAAAGGAGTAGAGTCTGTGAGCTTTGGAGTTTCCCAAAAATTGTTCCTTGCTCTTTGGGACATTAATGTGTGCTGAAGAATAATCCTATTTAAACAGAGGAAGAAAATTATGAACTAGGCACCAGCATAGTAGTGATGCTAAATCCATGTGTTTCATATTCACCTCCATATTGATATTTAGATAGGATTTAGTAATATAACAAGTATCAGTATTTAAGTATTCTATGAATCATCAAATGCAAATGTTTGCAAGATTACCTCAATGCATCTGACTTGTAAAGGAACACACACCAGAAAAACTGACTATATAATTACAAACTATTTTTTGGTGAATTTCTCCAGGGTTCTACAAACTAGGGTACCCCAAAAATGTCCTGGATAAAAATTCTCTTCAGGAGGTTCCACAGATTGAAAGTGCCCAATTTTGTCTCAGATGAAGTCCCACATGTAGTATCAGATACTCTGGTTCCTCTCCCAGAGTCAGACTGTCTAAATTTCTCCTCTGGGTTCTGGGTACCCTTGGAGATTGGGGTGTTTCTTTCCTACTGCCATCAGCTAAATCTCCCACCATTTGTGATCCCTTCCATTTTAGGTGTCTGTGATTAGCAAGCTAATTCCATTAATCATTTGATATCAATTAGATTATACAAAAGGATATTTACAGTTATCCCTTCCATATCATAACAGTTTTGATCTATCATGGGTCAGCATAAGAAATTAAATAGGAATTTTGGGAGAGTTTTGTGGAAGCTGCAGACAGCATAGAAAAAGTTTAGAAACTAAGAAATGCATAAAATAAAATATAGCTATAGTATGTTATAATATCAACATATTTTACCCTTTTATACCATAATAATTCAGACTTCTTCTCTGGTACAAAGAGAGGGCCAAAATACTTTATGTGGATTTTCCATGTTGAGGGAGTGCCACTCCCCTAACTCCCACAATGTTGAAGGGATAACTGTACTTTAAAAAACAAAGAGAAATATCCCTACTGAATCCTTTGGGGGTAGGGATACTTTGCCTTACAGCTCCTCAGTCTCTGGGTGAGAAGGCTCACATCGATCCCACCAACTTCACATTCAAAGGCAGCAGCATCTCGGCCAGACGAATCCTAGTTTTAGTCAGTATTGATCATTCCCAAAAGTGGCTGCTTGCAAGACTACCTCAATGGGCGTGTAAAACCCAGCCTCAGGGTATGGATGCTGCACTGGCTATAAAACCTAGACTGAATTCCCAAATTCTGTGACTTACTCTCCTGATCTGTCAAAAATACCAAGTTTGGCACTCCAGGCCAGGAATTACGCCCTCCACCTAGAGTGGAAAATAACAAACAAAAGAGCCAAGGACCAAGGTCTGGTTTTCAGCACCACATGCCCCCTATCCTTACAGGGGGATCTCTCACCTGGCCAAAGCTGATTCAGGCCTTTTTGAAGATGCCTTCAGCTCTGGCTACACAGCCAATTAAAAAAGACTTCTCCCAACCACGTGACTGGCCAGCTGGAACCAATTACAGAATGTCTATGCAAGGTGTAGTCTTTCTAAGGCATTTGCTCCCTTTACATGTCATCATAATTCTCTTGGAAGCAAGCTCCCTGGCTTCTCCATATACAGAGATGTCATCTCAGGTACTCCCTTTACACACCAGATCCCCATCATTCGACTACTGAAGACCTTCAGAAGGAGGTAGCCTGTCACCTCCCACAGCACTTCATTCAACTTTAGGGCAGTTCTAATTGTGAAGAGGTTTTTCCTGATTTCAAGCCTAAACTTGCCTCTTTGTAGTTTCTACGATGGCTCCTGGTTCTCCCCCTCTGGAGCCAAATGGAACAAGTCCACATAGTACCCCTTCAGAGTACTTGAGCATCACTATTAATGTCCCCCACCCCCAGGCTTTTCTTAGCCAAGTTAACTCCAGTTGCTTCAACCAATTCTCATATGATAGAGACTGGAGGTTCTCTACACTATGCTCTTTGCCCTCCTCTGAATAGCTTTCTAGCTTATCAATATCCTGTGACACCCAGAATATAATTTCTTTTTCAGTCATGTCTGATTCTTTGTGATCCCGTTTGGGCTTTTCTTGGCAAAGATACTGGAGTGGTTTACCATTTCCTTCTCCAGCTCATTTTACAGATGAGGAAACTGAGGCAAACAGGGTTAAGTGACTTGCCCGAGGTGGCACAGCTAGTAAGTGTCTGAAGCCAGATTTGAACTCAGGAAGATGAGTCTACCTGACTTCAGGCCTGGAATTCTATCCATTTTGCCACCTAGCTGCCCTCAAGATGTAATACAGTGCTCCAAATGTGGTCTAATAAAGGATAAGTATAGCAGCATTATCTCCTTATTCCTGTATGCCATTCTCCTCATAATGCAGTCTAAAATGGCCTTAGAATTTTTAGCTGCCACATCACAATATTGACTCACACTGAGCTTGCGATCCACTAACACCCCCAGATCTTTTTCAGACCAACCAATATATTACAATTCCTTTTCCCATTCTCTACTTTTGAAATTGGTTATAAAACCCAATTGTAAAACTTTAAATTTATCCCTGTTGAATTTTATCTTATTAAATTCAGCCCAATTATTTTCTTAGTCAGCGGGGGAGAGATTCTGATGCTGTCACCCAGCTCTCCTTCCCAGTCTTGTGTCATCTGAAAATTTGATGAACATGTCCAGCTATGACTTTATTCAAATCATTAATAAAAATATTAAAAAGCAAAGTTCCAAGCACAGACCCTAGAGATTACCTGACAAGTTGACATTGAGCTAATAACCACTGTTTGAGTAGTAAGTTATCTATTCTTGCTTAATTAGGCCCCTTGTTAACCGTTCCAACTTTTGCTTCTTTTTTATCCTACTTTAAGCATAGAACTTAGATAGGGTAAGGGTGATAGGGGTGATAAAGCAGAATTCAGTTTACTTCCATCCTTGTTAACAGCCCCAGTAAAATACTATAAGCTATTGGAGAGCAGAACAGTGATTGTTAATTCTCTATAAAGACTGCCCAGAGCACCTTTCAGGAAGCTACTGAGAAACAGTGCTCAGAAAATAGTGCTACAGAAAAGGTGTTCAGTGTTGTTGGTTGTGGGGAGAAAGGTTAAAAATGCGGGAAATTAAAAAGAATTTGTTCTCGTCCATGTAATTAGTTATCTGTGTTTTCTATGTCCTCTGGTTGAAACAGATAAATAAAATGGCCTCTCTTTTTGGAAGTGGATTATTACTGTGCTTCTTTTAAAATTTGGTATTGATCCCTTTACCTTTTATACCTTATTCTATTTTGAATGTATTCCTCCCTACCCACTGAGACTTCCCAAGTACCAAAGATTCCAAAACAGTTCAGCAAAATCAACACGTCTGACACTGAACATAACATTCCATACCCATTGGTTGTCCTTCGTTGGGCATTCAAACAGTGTGGACAGCCCATCAGAGTTGCGCTCTCTGCAGCAGAGTTTGAATGCTTGGCGGTTTAGTTCGAGAAAGGACCTTAGTGTCTGGTACCTTATCCTGCAGGTGATCTTCAGAATCTTCCTAAGACAATTCAAATGGAAGTGATTCAGTTTCCTGGCATGATGCTGGTAGACTGTCCAACTTTCACAGGCATAGAACAATGAGGTCAGCACTATGGCTCTGTAGACCTTCAGTTTGGTAGTCACTCTAACACCTCTTTTCTCCCATGCTTTTTCTTTTTTTTTTTTTTTGGCAGGGCAATTGGGGTTAAGTGACTTGCCCAAGGTCACACAGCTAGTCCATGTGTCCAGTGACTGAGGTCGGATTTGAACTCAAGTCCTCCTGACTCCAGGGCCAGTGTTCTACTCACTGCACCACCTAGCTGCCCCCCCACACACTTTTTCTTTAGAGCTTTCCAAACACTGAGCTAGCTCTGGTAATGCATGCGTCAACCTCATTATCAACGCGTACATCCCTGGAAAGTACACTACCAAGGTAAGTGAACTTATCCGCAGCATTCAAAAGCTCTCCATTTGCTATAAACCCCTACTTCTTCAATGAAAGGAAAGAAGTATCTTTTCATTTTTAAAAAATAATTTTGTTGGTACCTTTTGTTTTTATGTCACCCCATTTTATAATAAGCCCATCCCCTTCCCTAACCTGAGGTATAGATCTTAAGATAAAGAAGAGAAAAAGTAAGAGGAAGAAAGTGATTTCATGAAACTAACAATGAAGTATGTGCAAAATTCTAAATCCATGTCCTCCCAATTCTACAAAGACGTGATGGAGACTTGTTTGCATATTTCTTCTTAAGGATCAAGTTCAGTCATTATAATTACATAGAATTGTCTCTTTTTAAAGCAATTTTTAAAATCTACATTATTGTAGTCATTGTGTATATTTTCTGTTTCTGCTTACCTTGCTCTGTCAGTTCATATGTCTTCCTATGTTTCTCCAGCTTCCTCAGAGAATACTTATATTTCTTATAGGGCAATAATATACCAATAAATTTAATAATAATAATAATAGCTAACACTTATATAGTGCTTAATATGTGCCAGGCACTGAGCTAAGTGCTTTACAGTTATCTAATTTGATCCTCACAACAACTTTGGGAGGTAGCCTCATTTTACAGAAGAAGAAAATGAGGCAGAGGGTCAGTGACTTGTCCAGAGTCACACAGCTAGTAAGTGTTTAAGGCTAGACTCAGGTCTTCCTGACTGCAGGCCCAGTGCTCTAACTGCCATTCTCTCTCTCTCTCTCTCTCTCTCTCTCTCCCTCTCCCCCCCCCCCCTCTGTCTCTCTGTCTCTCTCTCTGTCTCTCTCTTTCCTCTGGTACTGCCACCATCCTGGTGCAGGCTTCCATATCCTCACTCCTAGACTATTTAAATAGCCTCGTGGTTGGTCTGACCGCCACAAGTCTCTCCCCATTCCAGTCCATCTCCCATTCAGCCACAAAAGTGATTTTCCTAAAGTAGAAGTCTAAAGTGCACATCACCTTCATAAACTCCAGTATCTCCCTATCACCTTCAGGATTAAATACAAAATCCTCTGATGTTCAAAGCCCTTCATAGCCTAGCCCCACCCCTTACCACCTTTCCGGTCTTTTTGGTACTGGTCTCCTTGTTGTTTCATGAATAAGTTACTTTACCTCTCTCTTTGTGGTGTTTTCCCTTTTGGTCCTCCATGCCTAGAATGCTTTGCCTCCTCATCTCCAGCTCCTGGTCTCCCTGACTTCCCTGAAGTACCTGCTAAAATCCCATCTTCTGCAGGAAGCCTTACCCAATCTCTCTTAATTCTAGTGCCTTCCCTCTCTTGATTACTTCCTATTTATCCTGTCTGTATCTTTTCTGTACATAGTTGTTTGAATGTTGTCTCCCCTATTAGATTAAGGGCAGTGACTGTCTTCTGCCTTTCTTTGTATCCCCAGCATTTAGCACAGGGCCTAGCACATAAGAGGCATTAAAAAAATTCTCGTTGACTGACAATTTGAGTAAAATGCTATCCATAACAATATTGATACTGTTAATACTCTAATGTTTCAAAAGATTTGAAATTTCACTTGTGAAATGACCAATATAAATTACAATCTATTGTCATTTTAGTAAATGTCATTCAGGCATTGCTTGGGCTAAAAGAAATCAATACATGGTGGTTCACTTCTTAGTAATGAACTTTTGAAAATTTAGCTAAACTGATCTTTAGACAAAATTATATTGATAATCATGAATAATAAAATCATTTTTACATTTCTTTGTGCTTTACAAAGTACTTGCATATCCTTGTCTCATTTAATCATCCACTGGGAAGGTGACAGGGGAGGCAATACTGCTCTTGTTTTATAGATAGGAGAACAATCTCTGAGTGGATAAGTGCCTCCCCTCCAGTCCCACCGCTAATAAAACTGCCTACCTCTCTCTGAGGGCCATTGTAAGATCCAGGATTTTCCAGCTCTCTTGGTCTCAGAAAGTGCTGCACTGAACATTTTAATATATATGGTACATTTCTTTCTGTCATTAACCTCCTTGGATTATGTACCTAGTATCTCACAGTCAAAGGGTCTCGGTATTTTAGTCTATTTTTTCCATGTAATTATAATTTTTCTTTCTTTTTTCTTTTTATTATTATTATTTTTAGAAAGTCTGGATGGACCAAATTACAGACCCATCAGCAAAATATCAGCTTGTTTATCTTCCTGCAGTCCCTCCAGTCTTGGCTCTTTCCATTTTTTATCTTCTTCATTAATTTGCTGAAACATCAGAGTTGTTTTAATTTGCATAATAGAATATCTTAGTAATAGTAATTTAGACCAATCTTTCATGTGGCCAATAATAGCTTACAATTCCTCTTTTGAGCACTATTTGTTTCTATCCTTTGGGGAATGACTGTTGGCCTTGTGTATTTATGTTTATCCTTTATATATCTTAGATATCAGACCTTTATCAGAGATATTTGATACAATGGTTTTTCCCCAATCTGTTAGTGCACTTTTGAAAAACAGAATTACTATTACTTAAAAGCAATACTGACTTTGCATGTAGCTGAAAGTACTTGAGCTTCAATTGGAGGACCAGATTCAAATCTATCCAAGGACTGATAGTTTGAGATTTTTTTTTCTTCCCTGGAATAAATAATGGGAGAGGTAAGAGGGGTAGCAGTAATGCAGCTTCTGGAAAGAAAACTGCCCATGGCATCAGAAGATGTGGGTTCGAGTCCCAGCTGTAGAATTTACAAGCTGTGTGTCGATGGGCAGGTGGGCACCTCACTCTGCCTTAGACCTTGGTCTCTTCATCTGTAAAATGAAAGGCTGGGACTTGGGCTTCTTTAAGGTCCATTCTGGCTCTAACATTCCGTGAGCTTGCCCATTTAGACACTCCTTCAATGCTGTGCTTACTGCTATCGCTAAGATGAAAGAGTGCAATTAAAACAGATCAATAGAACAACAAAGATTTTTCCACTCTCTTTGCTCTTCTCTCCCCCTTATGCTGAAGAACCATCATATCTGTCTTCAGAAGATGTGGATCAAAAATAATGATGAGATTTTTAAAAGGCATCAATCGACCCTCAGCATAAAGCCGACTCTTTGCTCTCACTTTCTTTTCTCCTTCTATATAATTGTATTTATTAAAGAAAAATGAAAGGAATAAAAATGAGGTAAGGGGGGAGGAAGCAGGAGAGCTATGGAGAGTTTTGCCTAAATTTATGAAAACTTTCTAAGCCCAAAGTATGGGAGAATATCATAGTAGGTTAGAAAGGGGGTTAAGGGTAGGGGGAGGGAGAGATAATGGGTTTTCGATGAGTAAACCCAGAAGTAAGGCCAGAGTTTTGGGACCTATGAGCCTTACAAAGACAACCAAGTCAGGATCACTGAATCTCAGAACTGAAAGGTTCCTTAGGGGCTAGCTGGTTCAACCCATATTAAAATCAGAAACCCTTCTACAACATCCATAACACGTGGCCTTTCGGCCCTTGCCTGACTCTGCACAATCACAGTCCTAGAAACCTGAACAGATGGTCTCCCCACCAGAGGTTTCCCCTCTGTTGCCGGAACTGGAACTAGCCACACATGGTTGATTCTCCAAACAGCCGTTTTACGTCACTCCATAAGAGTTCATCTTCCTATTATTCAGTAGTCAGACAGACTTTCCCATCTGGAATCTTCTGACACTGGCATCTCAAATGCTGTTTCCCACTGGAGTCTCCTCCACAGATCTCTCAACTATTTGCCATCAACAGATCCACTCCAAAATAGGCCTTCAAAGTTCAGTTCAAATGCCATACCCTACGGGAAGTTGTCTCTGATTTTCCCCCTCCTGCCAGCTGTTGAGGCCTCCTCCTAAAACTACTTGTTATTGAGTTTGTATAAATTTATATGTGTACATTATCCTTCATCTCTCCCCATAAATGTTGCAGAAGTCAAGGTCCACAGGTATGGAACACTTATATTATATAGAATTTCTGCTTCTTCTTCCCACTTTTTTGTTTCTTAAAGAAGCTTTGTTATAAGGGATGTCTTTTGGGGTGAGGGAGTAGGGGAAGGATATAGAGAGAAATCTAAGTAACAAAAAACCAAAATATCAACTTCAAATGAATAAATCATTTTGACCATTATTAATACCCAAATTAACTACAAAGGACATATGAATAAAGACTATCTGCATCCAGAGAAAAAACTGATAAATAAAAGTATGTATAGAATGATTTTATGCACGCACCCACACATGCACACACACATTTTTGTCTAATGGGAGCCATCTTTAGGGTGAGGCGGGGGAGAGAAGGAGAAAAGAAGAAATTTACATGATAACTTTATTGTATGTTTAAAAGGAATACCAAGTAGTAGTTGTATATAATAAATTTGCAATTTCATGTAAAATCATCTTTTTATTATACTTTTTATGGAAATGCTTGTTTTATTCCATAAGTTAAAAATAAAATAAATACATATTTTTTAAAAACACAAAAGTATCCATAAAATCTATTTTCAAAAATAATACAAGATCTTTGAGGGCAGGAAATGTTTAATTTTATTCTTTGCATCCCCAGAGCCTAGCACACTGCCCGACACTTAGTAGTTATTTAATAAGTGCTTGTTGATTTATTGATTCTTTATAAAAGACATTATAATTAGAAAACCTAACAATGGTTTTTAAGGCCTCTTCTGGGCCAGGACTGACTCAAGTCAGATGGCAGTTCGAGCCTGAGATTATAACAAAATGAGATACTTATGGACCATTTAATGCTCAACAGAAGTTTATTTAACCTTGCCACGTAAAAGCTATTCAGCAAAGATAGAGCTGATTCAATTGGACACAGCTCCTTCTGCCTCTGTAGGGCGGCCTATCTAGTCAAGAGGGTGTCCAGCCTGAGAAGCCCCAACTCCTTGTGTGCTGGCCCATGGGAAGCTCTGTTGGACCCTTAATCCCATGGAATTAAGTGTAGAGGATTGTTTCCTTGCCTTTTTAGGGGAAAACTAGCCTAATTTAGGTGGGGTGGATGTTGCTCCTACCATTGGATTACAGGTATGATCCAGCTTAACTTTCTCATTGGAAGAGATACAAAAAAAGGAACATGATGCCCAGGCACAGTAAATCATTCTGCCTATCCCCCACTTCCCCTCCGTGTTCTCCAACCCCATCAAGATCACACAGGAAGAAAGGAGCAAAGCTGATATTCAGCAAAGAATATAAAGTTGATTCCAAATCCAGCCTTCTTTTCAGGGCCTAGCTTAGTTTTTTTTTTCTTTTTTAAAATAAATTTGAAGAAAAATAACTAAAACGCCAGGCCTCATGTCAGGGTATGCTCTAATCAAGGGCCTACCATAGAAGAGAAGACAATTTTGTTGAAAAAATATCGGGATATGATGGAAAATGCTATCCACATCCAGAGAAAGAATTACAGAGTCTGAATGCAGATCAAAGCATACTATTTCTCTCTCTTTTTTATTTTATTTTATTTTATTTTGTTTTGTTTTGTTTCTTCTTTCTCATGATTCATTCCATTGGTTACAATTCTTCTTTGTTATATGACTAATGTGAAAATATGTTTAATGTGAATGTATATGTAGAGCCTATACCAGATTGCACATTGTCTTGGGGAGGGGAGGAAGGAGAGAGGTGGAGAAAATTTGGAACTCGAAAGCTTGTGGAACTGAATGTTATAAATTAAAAATAAATTAATTTTTTTAAAAAAGAAAAAAATATCATGATAGAGAAGCAAAAAAGACTGTGGGGGAAGTGTTGCTGGGGGAAAAAAAGACTGTTCTGCAGAGAGTAGCCAGAGATCATAGGGGAATGAGTCATATAGAATTACATATATACTCTATGGGGAAGCAAAGAAGCTACTTGTCCATGTCTGAAAGGCCCTTTTTATTTACAACACCTCCTCTGGCCTGCTACATGTCCAGAGCAGATCTTAAAGTATGGCAATACAGGTTTGAATCAGTGCCCCTGGATTCTCAAAGGCATAAGTATAAGCTCTGGCCAGTCTGTAGGTCTGTCATTTAATGATGCAGATTCACCACCAGGATGGCTATGGGGCTCAAAGATGATTTAAGTCAGGGCTGCCCAAAATGAGGCCTACAGGTGGCATACAGGCCCCCAGTGTGATTTATGTGGCCAGCCTACAAGTATAGAAATTTACATAAATGCTTTAGTAAATAATGCCCAGCTACCGCAGAGCTCTCACTAAAACGGCAAATCAAAATATATTGTCTATTGTTTCAATAAAAACCGAAGGCTGGATAGCCCTGATTAAGTCATGGAAGGTTTGAGATGTGCATCAAGGTGACAGATTCACCTCACTAGCAAAACCAGGGATTCTTGGAGCATGTGGGCAGTCCTTAAAGGACTAACTCTTCATTGTATAAGCTTAGCCACTAAAATACTTACATTCAGGGACCCTTACGGTCTGTCTGTGGCTTATTTAGAACCCCCAACATGAAACTGAATTAAATGTGCTACTCATGAAACATTCATTTCTCAAAATAAAATACTTTCCTAACTCAAGAATTGATGATTTCCTGGATATCGAAATCCCTCTACATTTTAATAGACATTCTTCCATAATTAACTATGGTTAAAAAACAATTAATCACTAGTATGGTCAACCTCTCTTCCCACCCACCCACTTCCAAAGTTAGGTTGCATCTATTCTGTTTATATTTGGTATAGAGGTGGTTGTGGCTGTTTGTCCTTTGTTCTTAAAGAGGACCAAGGATATCAGAAAGACGACATCTTGACTTGCAAGTGAATTGGATTTAAGTGAGGCAGGGCTGCACAAGTAATCAGTCTCACTCCTCCACAGCCACATGGGTCCAAGTGGCAAGATATAGATCAGGACGACTGGAGATGGTCCTAGCATAGTGGATGGGGAGCTGACCTGGGTTTAAGTCCTAAAATTGACCCATGCTGTCTTTGTGATGCTCTCCTAGGCACTTAACTTTCCACACCCCAGGCAACTTTCTAGCTACAAGTTGTAAAGGGAATATCAATCCTTCATTGACAGAGAGAGTTTCCTCATTAGCAGTACCTTATAAGAATGAGATCATAGATGTAGTCCACCATCCCTCCACCTCCCCCCCCCACCAGTATATCCTAGCTAGCTGGATAAATGACTTTAAAGTCATACATATATGTATCTATATATACATACGCACGCTGCTTATGTGGTTTATTCCATAGTGGATAGAGTATATATAGTAAGTACCATATACATAGTTTATACTGTAGTAGAGACAATGCTAGCCTTGGAATTAGAGGAGCTGAGATCAAATACTTCCTCAAATAGTAGCTGTGTGACCCTGGATGAGTCATTTAATTATGGTCAGCCTCAGTTTCTCCATCTGTGAAACAGGGATAATAATAGCCCCTATTTCATAGGGTTGTTGCAAAGACCAAGTAAGACAACATGTGCAAAGCTTTCTGTGAACCTTAAAGCACCTTTATGTCAGCTATTAGCCATTATTATCCAAAGACATGTCTCCTCCGCCCTCCCTCAGTAGAATGTAAATTCCTCAAGTTCAGAGAAGGTCTTTTTGTCTTTGTATTCCCAGCGCCTAGCATGGTGCTGAGCACATAGTAGGGACTTAATGAACACCAAATTTTATTGAACAATGGTGATTAGCCTCTCTGAATATAACTAGGCTGATAATGGACATGCAGTTCATCACCAGATTCACAAGTAATAGTACCGATGATGATAATAATGATGATTACAGGGATAATAGCAATGACAGTAGCTAGCATTTATATCGCACTTTAAGATTTGTAAAGCACTTTACGTATGTTCACTTCTTTGATCTTCAACAACTGGGGGGGCAGGTGTTATCATCCTAATTTTACAGATGAGGAAACTGAGATGGAGAGTTTAAGTAACTTTCTCAAGGTGACATAGCTAGAAGCCCCTGAGGTCACATTTGAACTCAGGACCTCCTTACTCAAAGTCCAACAGTCTAATTGCCATGCTGCATAGCTGCCAAATGAAACTGTCCCCATTTGGTAGGATCAGTCAGAAGTATATGCCCTGAATGTGGGACCTCTGAGACCTAAGTGTCTCATGCCACTGATGAAGTATCAGAATAAAATTTAATCTCACATTCAAAAAACATTTCCATAAAACTCGGCATGGTAGCGGCATTTGAAGGTGGGAGACTGGATGCCCAGTACTCAGGTACATAATTTAATAGATGGACAGCCTTGAGCAAATCATTCATTTGCCCCCATGAAACACAATTACTTTATCTGTAAAATAAAGGCAATCATACCTGACTTTGCTAAAGGCAAGGGCCTGGACCAGAGTGTCTTTTGAAAGCCTCTTTCCACTAAAAATCTGATCTTCGTATAATTCAATAAATCATGTCTTCTTTGTCTTTTTATTTCCTCTAGTTTTTAGCTTGTTGAATCATTTTAGTCAGGTCTGACTCTTCAGGACCCTATTTGGGGTTTTCTTGGCAAAATACTGAAGTGGTTTGCCATTTCTTTCTCCAGGTGATTTTGCAGATGAGGAAACTGAGGCAAACGGGATTAAATGATTTGCCCAGGGTCACACAGCTAGTAAGTGTCTGAGGCCAGATTTGAACTCAGTAAGAAGTCTTCCTGATCCCAAGCCAAGTGCTCTATCCACTGCACAACCTAGCTGCTTCCTAGGACATAGCACAAACTAGATATTTATTGAAAGGTTGTTATCTGAAAGGAGTGAATAAAATGAAATGGACTCTGGAACTAACACCCATCAAATAATGCCCTGTGCTCTTGATATTAATGCAACACACTTTGTGCTCCCACCCTCTTCAAATGACCTTATATTTACTCAGCTGTGCACATGTTATAGCTGCCTGGTAGAATGTAATATCCTTGTGAGGGCACGGATGGACAATCTCAATTTTGTTCTCATGTCTCTAGCATTTAACACAGTTCCTTACACATAGTAGGCACTTATCAAATGTTTATTGAATTGAAGCAAAAATATAATAATTTAAGTCCCTAAAAGCATTACTAGAGAAATTACCAAACTAAATATCATTAAACACGAGGAAAGATGATTTCTTTATTAAACTGCACATTGGGAGATTGGTCTCCTTCCATTCTTACAGTTGAAGAAAATAGGTGGAAAGAATGAAAAATGAGAAAACCAGCAGTAGCACACCCCTACTCCATTATCCTGCTTCATTTCTGTGAGCAGGTGTTCTCGTTGCTACAAACAGCCCCCAAACACTGTTGTAGTTAGTAGCACGGCTTCATAGTAGTCTCTTGTTTTACAGGCTTGTATATGTTTATTGATTGATTGATTGATAGGGTCCATTTCAAGGAACATGTACCCAGAGTTCCCATGGAAAATTTCCAGGGACTTCAAGGTTGTAGAAACTTGTTTCAGCCTTTTGGAGATGAAGAACTTTCTGGCTCTTTCCAGTTATGTGGTCCACCAGCACTAAAAAGACTTGGCATTTTAGAATGATGTCACAAATGTTGAGTTGTCTCTTAGCCCTATCCCTCCCTTTGACAGCAGTGGGAGTTCAGGGGGCTACGCAGGTTAAAACAGAAAGAAATAGCTTCTATCTCTGCCTTGGGGCAGGCAAGCCAACCTGGCTTAAACAGCAAGGCATTCTGAGGGAGAGGCGGGAAGCGATATGAGCTAGGCAAGCTTTTTTTTATTTTATTTTATTTTTAATTTATGGAATAAAACAAGCATTTTTATAACATAGCATAATTTTTAAAAAGATTGCACACGAAACTGCAAATCCATTGTGTACAACTTGCTATTCCTTTTAAATATATAATAAAGCTATCATGTAAATTTCTTTTTTTCTTTCCTCCCCCCACCCCAAGATGGCTACCATTAGACACAAATATGTATATATGTATGTCTGCATGTATATATGCATATGTATATATGTGTGTATATGTGTATATATATATATATATATATATATATATATATATATATATATGTAAAACCATTTTATACATAGTTCTCTTTATCAGTTCTTTTTCTGGATGCAGATAGCAGCTTCCTTCATACATCCTTTATAGTTAATTTGGGTATTTATAATAGTCAAAATTACTTAATCCCTCAAAGTTGTTCTTAAAACAATATCCCTGTTACTGTATACAATATTCTCTTGGTTCTGCTCATTTCACTCTTCATTATTTCGTGCAAGTCTATCCATGCTTTTCTAAGATCATGGAGCTCGTCATTTCTTATAGTAAAACAGTGGTTTTCCATCATGACTATATACCACAATTTAAAGTGAAACCATCCTCATCACTTTGACCACACTCTTTCCTCAGACCCTGATGGAGACAGTTCAGGACCCTAAGCCTAAGAGCCTTGGGAATATCAGTGCCCACTAAACCACCAGACTTGTTTCTAGCTGAGCCCCCATAGCCATCCCTGAGGGAAGAAATCATTGTGGAGAAGGGGCCCATCTGCCTCATCACCCCCAGCAACAGCTGCTGACCAAATGCTTCCAATAGGAAATACAAGATAGGATCAAGAGCCCTGGAAATGACAGCACTCCCACCCCCACACCCCACCCCAACTCCCTGTTTTGCTTCCAACTCTGCCCTCATGGCCATCATCTGTGAAAGTAACTCCTTTGAAGAAGAGGCCAAACATTCCTTCCTATGTTGGCACATACTGCCAACCAAATGCCACACATGGGGCATAAAAGGCAGGCTGGCTGAAGTAGCAAGACCCCCTTCAGCCATTGTGCTGAGAAGCAGCCCCTGTGGAGATGCAACCAAGCAAACTGCTTCTGTAGGTTCTATAGACACAGTTACTTACTCAAGATCGGGGCAGGGGTGGGGTGTGGGGAGTGATTGCCCCCACAGTCTTTGCCACCACTAATTTTAGAAAGAGGAAATGATATTAAAGAAAAAGCATCAATACTTGCTTTACAGCTGCATTCTAAGGACCATGGAACTTTTCCATCTGACTTACAACTGAAACCTTCCACATATGTTGTCTCCTCTCTAAGAATGGGAGTTTCTTAGGAGCAGGGGCTGTCTTATTCATGTCCCTAGAGCTTGGCATAGTGCTTTGCATGTAGTAAGTGCTTAATAAATGTTTCATTCATTCATTCTGCCCTCTTGGCTGTAACTCCCCAGTGTGGCAGGTGGAGGCCTCTTTGCTTTGACTCTCCAGGTCAAGGATTAGGCAGTTTTCTCTCCTCCTCACTCCATGAGCCCCACATGCAGAATGGACTCAATGGAATTTCCTGCTTTGTGTTTCTTTTCCTGATTAGTAACCAAGCATCAACCTCAAGGTGAATATGTCCAGGATTGCAAATGTGTCAGTTCAAAAGGTCTTGAGGTTCTACCCCACTGAGAAGAGTGGCTGGTTGGAGTAGATAAACATGGTGAGCACGAAGTTCAGAGATCTGGCTTTGGAGTAGAGTGACAGTGCAGAGGTAAGGTGAAATTTAAAATGCCTAATCAGTAATCCCATAAATGGCTCTATGTTCTAGGGGGAAGGATTAGCATCTGTATAGAGTCTACTATGTAGGAGGCACTGTGATAAGGGCTTTACAAGTGTTACCTACTTTTATCCTCACAATGATGCTGGGCAGTAGGTGTGGTTATCGTCCCCACAGTTGAGGAAACTGAGGCAAACAGAGGATAAGTGACTTACTTGGGGTTATACAGCTATTAAGAGTCTTTGGCCCAAAGTGAACTCAGATTTTCTTGACTCCAGGCCCCGAATCCTATTGGCTGCACCAGCTAGTTGCCTCTAACGAATCTTAAGTATCATCTTCCCCAAAGATTTTAATAGTAGTTACATAAATTAAGTTATTTCATCCTATTCCGCTAATGCACACATGGGAGATTTTTTTGTTTGTATTACTCTTGCTTGTGTGAGAGAATAAATTACTGCCCCCAATACCTTATTAATAGTGTACGAGTACCGTTTTTTGTTGTTCTTTGTTGTTTAGTCGTTCATAGACCCATTTGGGGTTTTCTTGGCAAAGATACTGGAGTGGTTTGCCATTTCCTTCTCCAACTCATTTTGCAGATGAAGAAACTGAGGCAAATGGGGCGAAGTGACCAGGGTCACACTGCTAGTAGGTGTCTGAGGCCAGATTTGAACTCAGGAAGATGAATGTTCTTGACTTCAGACCCGGCACTCTATCCATTCTGCCACCTATCTGCCCTAGCTATTATTATTATTATTTTGAATTGTTTTCTGTGCCGAGGACTTTGGTGGTGAGAACTCTCTTTTCTAGGTCTGGAAACAAGTGGCCAAAACACAGTTTCCGGTTCTCATCTATTCCAGGTTTATTTCCCTGGACTATGGCTTTGAGGGTTGGGATGGAAGCAGGCAGCTAGCACAGTGGATAGGGTGCCAGGCCTGCTGTTAGGAAGACTCATCTTCCTGAGTTCAAATCTGGCTTCAGATACTTACTAGTTGTGTAACCCTGGGCAAGTCGTGTAACCCTGTTTGCCTCAGTTTCCTCATCTGTAAATGAGTTGGAAAAGGAAATGGCAAACTGCTCCAGTATCTTTGCCAAGAAAACCCCAGATGGGGTCACAAAGAGTTGGAGACAACTGAAAAGGACTGAACAACAAACAACAGTGAAAGCAGGACTCTTAGGCCCATTGCTGGAAGTTGATTGGCAATTGGTGGCAGTAATGGTGGAGATATCAGCTCTTTCTCCACCGGGGTTGCTCCTCAGGATGATGGCTACAAAGTCTGGACAGAGGGAGGGCCCGTGGCCTGCGAGGCACCACTCTGCCAGGGCTCTTGTGTTCAGGGTCATGCACTGTCTTCACTGTGTTCTGAAGAGAATGTGGTAGTCAGGACAGTAGTGGTGGTTTGACCCACTTGGAACTTGCTGCCTCAGGATGCCTTTCTGCTCTGGGTGCCTTGTTGCCTATTAATCCCTGGTGGTGTCAATTCACTAGCAGGTGATACTGATTGTGATAGAGATGGCATGAGGATGCTTCTCCACTAAGATCAGTCCTATACACAATGGCTCCCAACCCCTTAAATTGGCTTTGGGGATGGGCTGGATGTAGGCTTGCTGATCTGGAAGAGGGCAGGAGGTTGATGGTGCTGCCATTATTCCCATGGCCAAAGGAGCTAAAGAGCATAAGAAAGGGGTAAGAGGCCAGGGTCTCCAGGCTCATCCAGACCCAAATCACAAACATCTGGCATTTAGAGACTTTTTGGATATACCCAGAAGTTTTGAAGGCACTTGACCCCTCTTTATCCTGTATTCAGGCATCCATGAGGCAGAGAGGTAAACCATTGCACAGAGTGCTGGACCTGGAGTCAGGAAGACCTGAGTTAAAATCCAGCCATAGATGTTTACTATGTATGACCTTAGGCAAGTCATTTAACATCTGTTTGCCCCAGGTTCCTCACCTGTAAAATGGGGATAGTAATAGCTCCTACCTCCCAGTGAGGATCAAACTGAGATAATTATAAAGCACTTAGTGCAGTGCCTGGCACATAATAAGGGCTATATAAATATCACTGATGATGATGATGGTGATGATGCACAAAGTAGCTAGAGAATATTTAGTCTGAAAAGATTCGGGTGTTGTAGGTGGACCATAAACTTAACATGTCAACAACGGGATGATAAATCTAATTAAGCCAGGAAAACTAATACAGTCTTATGTTGCATTAAAAGAAGCACAGCATACAAGACGGTAGTAAGGAAGTGATGGTCCTCCTATATTCTGTCCTGGTCAGATTACATCTGGAGTAGTGTGTTCAAGTCTGTGTCTCTTTGTAAAATGAAATTGGCAAGCTGGAGAATGTCCAGAGTCTAACAAGCAGGACAACTGAGAGCCTCAAGTTCATGTCACATGAGAATCACTGGGAGGAGCTCTACATTTAGCCTGGAGAAAAGAAAGCTCAAGGAGAACATGAGAAGAGTCTGAAGAGCTGTTAGGTAAGAAAGGGATTAGAGATGTTCTGATTGGCCCCAGTGGGAACGACTTGGATAAGTGGGTACAAGTGTCAGAGGAAACAAACTTAGATTTGCTGTAAAGAAAAAACTTCCTAACAATTAGCGCTGTCCTGAAACAGAACAAGTTCCTAAGGAAAGGAGTGGGCTCCCCCTCACCATAGAGCTTCAGGTGCAGGTTGGATGACCACTTAATGCTCGGGCTCTCTCTCTCTCTCTCTCTCTCTCTCTCTCTCTCTCCTCTCCTCTCCTCTCTCCTCTCTGTGCTCGTCTCTGTCTCTCTCTCTGTCTCTGTCTCTCTCTCTCTGTCTCTTCTCTCTGTTTGTCCTCATCTCTGTCTCTGTCTCTCTCTCTGTCTCTTTCCCTCACCCCGCTCTCTCTGTCTCTGTCTCTCTCCCCTCTCTCTCTCTCTCTGTCTCTCTTTTTCTCTCTCTTTCTCTTTCTCTCTCACTCTCTCTGTCTCTCTCTCTCTGTCTTTCTCTCTGTCTCTCTCTCCCTCTCCCCCCTTTTCTTTCCTTTCACTGTGCTTCTCCATACATAACTCAAATAACTTAAAGTGTATTCCTAGTAAATTCAAGATCCTTTTGAAGGGGGCTGTTTAAATTATTTGTGGGAAAATATTCTTAAAATGTACTAAACAATACTTTAGTTAAAGCCTTAACTAAAGTATACAAAGAACATAATTTAATCTTTTCTCGATGACTCAGTGCCATCATTATAAGCATCAGTTACATATTGTGTTGTGAAATAACGAAGGTTTGAGGGGTTATCGAGGTCAGAAGGCGTCTCTTTTCTTCCTTACACTGAGTGGTCTCAGGTTTCTGGACTGTTTAAATTCCGTTGCTTACTTTTTTTAAATTAATGGATCACTCCAACATCAACAAAATTTTTATTTTAATCAAATGTATTTTAACAAGCTGTTTCTAAATAAGTCAGTGCAGAAAGTACCAAAATTCACCTAGTGTCGGTGCCTACTTTTTAATTTTTCTGTCTCCTTGGAATTCAGTGGCTTTTTCTTGCTGCAATTAGAACACCTGCCTCTAGAGGTCACCCATCCCTTTTTATTTAGTGTATTTACACTCAGCATGGAAGAGTGCTGAGGCTTTGCAATCACAGGAGCCTGGATTCAAAATCTGTCGCTGGTACTAATGTGATCATGGGCAAATCACTGAACTTTAACAAGTCATCATTTCTTGATCAGTATCATGAGAATATTAGATTAGATGATCTCTATAGAGCCTTCTGACTCTAAGCCCCTGATTTTATGATAAATAAATAATCCGATATTCTGGTCATCTATACTAGAGCACACTGTTGTGAAGAGCTGACTGGGAAGCCAGTATTTGCAGTGGTTAGTAAGATTATGAGAATGCAGTACACAGCACCTTTCTTCCCTGGCTTCCAGCAGCTCTGCCCAAAGGAGCCATTCTCCTTTTAGCTGTCAATCCACTCTCCATTTCTCCTACAACCAGTGAGAAGAATGTGGGGGTAGGGCACAAAGAGGTTCAACCCACCCACTCACCCAACAGTGGCCACTATAGCCTACTGGTAGAACCCTATTCCTTTAAATGTTTATATGTGTTGCTATATTACCTAAGTTGTTGTTTAGTCATTTTCCATTGTGTCTGACTCTTTGTGACCCCTTTTTGGGTTTTCTTGGCAAAGATACTAGAGTGGTTTGCCATTTCCTTCTCTAGCTCATTTTACAGATGAGGAAACTGAGGCAGATAGGGTTAAGCTCCATATCTCTAAGACAGGCTTAGTTCTCTAACCATTGTACCATCCAGCTGCCCCTATGTTACTTAAAACTGTCAGTAAAGCATATGGCCATTTGGATTTTCACCCAAACCTATAAATGTAAGGTTTGGGATTCAGGAAACCCAAAAGAGAGTATATTTCCTTCAGCTCAGGCTGAAATGGGGGCAAGCCAATTAGAGAGAGGATTCCTTCACTATTATATCATCTCTGATTTATTCATATCCCAGATTGCTCTTGAAATTGGAAAGAGATTGGAGGAAACAAGTCGGTAGAAATGAGATGGCAGTTGGTATGTTTGTTCAGGTAACCAGCCTGCACGCAGTATCAGGTCAACTTCCCCCTCCCCACCCCATGCACATCCCAACATCTGACTGGCCACCTGCATTAAACAAGAATCACAAAAAGCTCAAAGGACTAAGGATGATTCCTCTGACCTTGACCTGAGGTTCCTGGGGTTTATGGTAGCAGTCTGGGCTTCTCTCTCCTCTCCCAGCTCAGAGACATGGAACACCATTTGCAACCATGAAGCACTGTATAAATGTGAGCTATTATTATCCTCCTCGACAGCCCTGAGTACAATGCCAAGCACAAGTTAAGCAGCTAATGAATACTTGATGGATTTTGTTTTGAATTGGTGACACTTCTGTGTGACATTGGCCCCTTGTCTCTTTTTCCATATTCATTCTTTTTGGTAGGGACTCCTTCCTATATGTACCATTCATGAGCAAAATCTCTTAGCTCACCTTTCAAATCGAAGATGGCCACTGTGGCTCCCCCACCTTGTTCTTTTAGTAAGTCACTAAGATTTGGGGGGTGGGAGTGATGGAGGGAGAGTAACTAGCCAGTGTAATGGATGGAATGCCAGGCATGAAGTCAGGAACAAATCCAGCCTCAGACACTTACTAGCTGTGTGACCCTGGGCAAGTCACTTTAACCGTTTACCTGAGTTTCCTCATCTGTAAAATGAGCTGGAGAAGGAAATGGCAAACCACTCTAGTATCTTTGCCAAGAAAATCCCAGAAAGGGGTCACAAAGAGTCAGACACAACTAAACAACAACAAAAACATTTTAAAGCTGGGACTGTAGATAAAAAGAAAGTGGTTTGAGTATTTTTGAGGGAACTGAAACCCTCTAAAGACAATCTGTGTTTTAAACTCACTTGGGCAATATAGAGCAAGAGGGGAAGGCACCTCTTCAAGGAGGTGAATAACATTTGGACTCTTATTCTGAATTTTTCATTTGATATTACAGACTTGTCACTTATATTTTCTTAATCCATTTTCCTCCTTCAGTCACGTAGGTCCTTCAGGTAAAGAACTTCCTAGCAGAACATCAATTTTCTTGACTCTGGCTCTGACCGGCCTGTGAAGGCTTGTGCTCAGCTAACAAGCACTGCCAAAATGTCTTGAAGCTCCGTGGTATGTTGGGATGGTTTCAGAAAGTTCTCTGCCGCTGTGACTTTGGGCAAATTGCTTACCTTCTCCAAGCCTCATTTTCCCCATTTCTAGGATGAAAAGGTTGGACAAGGTGGAGTTTGAGGTTCCTTCCATCACCATCAGTAATGCAGTATTGCAATACATTATCACTTATCGGGAGGCATTTGAAAAGTGATATTGTTAACTGCCAGAATAGTCACGTCCAACTTCTTCCTAAAAGTAATTATATAGAATTCTCATTTGTAAACTTTGTAGTCACAGACCCTTCACTTTGGACCCTCAACTGCAACCACCTTATGTTAGACATGGCGCAAGACTTCTTAGCCTTATTTTACAGCTGAGGAAACTGATGCTTAGGGAGGTAAATAAATGACTTGCCCGACATCAAAGGGTTAGGTTATCACATGAATAAAACCAAGCTTTATATTCATTATCTAAAAATAAATCCTCTCTGGAGAAACATTATGTCCATCACCTAGCAGAATGCCTGACACATAGTAGGCATTTAATAAATGTTTGTTGGGTTGATTGACTGACTGTAAGACATTTTACCAACTTTCACGTGCTGTATAAATGTCAGTTATTCCTATTATTACTCGGTTTCAATTATTGTCACTGGTCATGCATGAGATGGCTCCCATTAAAATGCCATTTCTTCTCAGCGCTACTTTTCTGAAATATCATCTTATTTCAACCATAAGAGCAGATACGTAGTCACTAGAGTGTCGTCTTCAAACAGTCATTCTATTCGGTGACTCTCTTCAAAGCCCAGAGAGTGTCGTCTAGGACACTCAAGTTACAACAACTATAAACAGATTCAAAATAGGCAAACAACACATCAGACCTTGACGAGATAGGTTTTGCCAGCTTTTGTTGGTAAGGAAAAGCTCACATTTATATAGCGTCAGGACTTTCAAAGCACTTTACGGCTCATTTGAGAGAGGCGCTTTTATTCTTCCCATTTCAGAGATGAGGAAATGGAGGCC
Organism: Trichosurus vulpecula; assembly: GCF_011100635.1. Taxonomy (NCBI): domain Eukaryota; kingdom Metazoa; phylum Chordata; class Mammalia; order Diprotodontia; family Phalangeridae; genus Trichosurus; species Trichosurus vulpecula. The sequence continues at coordinate 122,802,646 of NC_050573.1, read as the reverse complement.
GGGAGGTTAAGTGACTTGTTCAGAGTCACGCTGCCTCTTGGAGAAGTGGCAGAAGGCAATGGGTTTAGACTCAGAGGTGGTTGTTGTTGAGTCGTGTCTGACTTTTCATGACCCCATTTGGGGTTTTCTTGGCAAAGATACTGGAGTGGCTTGCCATTTCTCCAGCTCATTGGGCAAACAGGATTAAGTGACTTAGCCAGATTGACACAGCTAGTAAGTGTCTGAGGCTGGATTTGAATTCAGGTCTTCCTGACTCCAGACCCAGCCCCTCTATCCTCTGTACCACTTAGCTGCCCTAGACTCAGATGATCTGGGTTCAAATCCTGGCTCTACCGTTTAACTACCTTACCTTTGTCATCTGTAAAATGAAGAGGAAAGATTTAAATGATTCCTAAGGTCCCTTTTCATCCTAAATCTATGGACTTATAATCTTAAATGTCTGTTGCTAGATTCAAACATATACATTCTTGACTCTAAGGCCAGAACTCTAAATCTCTCTGCTACTACTGCCCTGCTATAAACCTATTCCTTGGTCTATCTCCTTTAATGCTTAAATATTTAGTTGGAGAGAATACCTGCAATTCTAAGGAACCTATTTTTCCCTCTAATTCAGTCTCATCTTCCTCTGGATATTAGACACCTCTTGGAAATTGTGTGATAGAGTTAAGTATGGCTGAACAAAAGTTAATTATGCCCTTCTCATGAGTTGTGTCGATTGAAATTGAGAATATGCCAGTGTTATTAACATTATCACTAATAGGTTTCTTAATTAATTAGCCAATATTGTCGATAATGGGACTGTTTTAGGAATTAGAGTTAAATAATCACTTCCTTATCTGCTCCATTTGAAATTGACTCTGCCCTCTACAGATTTGTGATGTTCCTGGGCAAGGGCATCTTCCTTTCTGCCAGTAAGGAGGAATTTAAGAATCATTCAACAATACACAGTTTCATTGCTAACAGTTGCCGCCGGCTCATATTCACTTTTCCATAAGTAAGCCCTTTCTATAAATAACTTCAATTCTATCAATCTCTCATTCTACATCTTCTTTTTCCCTTTCAGCCCCACCCCTCCATATTTATTCTATTTTTCTGATTGCAGAAGCAGTTTATCAATGTCATTTTGAAATGTCTTAATTGCACAGCACTAAGTAAGGAGGAGGAGGTCCAGTTTCTTCATGCTCCTCCCTCTAGACAGATATCAGTATTTCTCTGCTTGCTGCATTCCAAATGAATGGATTTTCTGCAACTCTTTTCTTTGCAATTGTTATAAATACCCAGAAAACAAAGAGTTGAGAGGAATACAAGAAAGGCAGCTCAAAATAGTAGATAGCACATTGGACTTCGAGTCAGGAAGACCCGAGTTTGAATCCCATCTCAGATACTTTTTTCCTGCGTGATTCTAGGCAAAGCATTTGACCTCTCTCAGCCTCAGTTTCTTCATCTGTGAAAAAGGAAGAAAGATAATACCTGCCTCCCAGTGCCGTGAGGATTAAGTTAACTAGCATATGTAGAGCACTTTAGAAACCTTAAAGCACTATATACATTGGGTATATGTTATTGTTGTCATTGCTATTAACAACAGCATAGACACATTTGCTTTATGAGAGTTCCATCAATTCAGTTTGAGGACTCTAGCAAAGGGAGTCTGCAAGCTCTAAATTAAACCTTTTCCACATGTGCTTTCTAAGCCTGAGCCCACTTTCCCCTAGACTCTATATGAAATCATGGGAAAATGTTTCAAGGACTTTTGTGGGGGGTGGGGTGGATACTCTATACCAACCGCTCTTTTTAAAATAGTATTTTTTTCCAATTACCTGTAAAGACAAATTTTAACATTTAAAAAAAAATTTGAATTCCAAATTTTCTCCCTCCATCCCTCCCCTCCCCCCTTGCTAAGATAGTATTCCATTACATTTCTATACCACAGCTTGTTTAGCCATTTCCCAATTGATGAGCATTCACTCAATTTCCAATCCTTTGCCACCACAAAAAGATAAATAATTTTGTATGTATATAAATATTTTTATACAAATAGGTCCTTTTTCCTTTTCCCTTTTCCCAACCACTCTTACTATACCACCTTAGTAAATACCCTTTCTAAAAGCTAATTGAATCTGGGACTAATTGATAATCAATCCATAATCATAGCAGAAAACATTCTATTGGAGATTTGAGTTCCTCAATCCCTCAGAGCTATCCCTCAATCCCTGAGGGGATCTAGCAGCTACACTTCATAGACCACCTCATCAGAGCAAGCAGGATTTGGGAGAGTAGCTTCAGAATATTGGCACATTAGCATTCCTGGTCAACTCAAAGTCCCCTACGGTGTTCTCTTTAATTTTCGTTTGTTCTATCTTACCTTATAATAAAGCAGGGGAAAGAAAGAGTTACATGGTATGATCATCCTCTAATATAATCACATATATTATATGCATACATAACATATGTGTATATACATTTCTATGTGCATGCATACATGTATGTATATATGTGTATGTATTCATAACCTCTCAAAGGTACTTCCTCCCAATGATACATTTTGCTGCTGGCTAAGTCAATTGACCAGCACCATTTCATAAGTACTTACTATGTGCCAGGCACTATTCTGATTACTAGCGTAGCTGGATGTTGTGAAAAAACAAAATTTATTTTCAATTATTTGTATGACAAACACCTCAGATCCATCTGCTCCTTGATATAGACTGCCATCTTTTAAAAGACCCTCAACGTTTTGCAGCTACATCTATTTACAGATACTGTACTGTATTTCATGAGAAATTGAGGGATTTTCTAGGTTAAATTATTTATCTGCTTTGTAAGTTGACTTTAGAACCTAATCCTCACGTAAAAATGTGCTCCCCTGTAATGAAAAGAATCCTCCACACTAGTGATCAGGGTTGCTGAGTCCTAAGCCAATCTCTACTAAGCTAAGTTAATTTTAAAAACTGCTGGGGTCTCTCTGGGTCTTCATCTGTAAAATGAAGATCCCTATCTCTGATGCCCCTTCTAGCTCAAACATTTATTCTGCAATCTCCCTAGCCTAGTCCTATAAAGACAAAACAAGCCAGATTTATCATATTCCATTTTTACCAAGGAATGCTAATTCTCTGAAAAGGCAAATCCATATCTAGAAAATGGCTGGAACTAATGTTAATAGGGGGAGGGAGGTGGAGAAAGCTAATTCTCACGGCATTCCCCAATAGTCCTACCCAAGAATATTGCCAGATCTCTTATATTTTCCTTTGACTAGGACTTCCAAGTATTTTTTCTTTCATTGAGTTCTCATCTGTCTTTCTCTGTTTCTGAAATTAGGCAGTCAATCAAGTGTCAGTGGCCATATTGGGCTCAGTGACTCAGGTGCCCCCCCTCAGAGAAAAGATCTGTTTCTGTTGCAAGATTGCCAGCTAGAAATGGTCTCCTGCCTGCTGATCTATTTTCAGGGAAGGCTGAAATGTTCATATTTTCCTATAGAGTTTTCCCATTTGGCCTCTTCAAATATCAGCTGAGGCTATTCCTCTGTGCTCTTGTAGCCCTTTCATTTCTCTGTTTCAGAGTCATTGCTTGCCAGAAATAAAGTGAAAGATGCAGAAATCTTTAAGAAAGTATACAAACTCTCCCAGTTCGGTGTGTATGTCCTTGCTTTGCTCTTTGGAAAAGAAAGGGAGTGGTCCTTAAGACCCTGGAAGCGAGGAGTCAAAAAGAACTGAATTTTAATCTACCTTCAGACACCATCAGGACAAGTCCCTCAGCTTGTCTGAGGATCAGTTTCGTCATCTGTAAAATGGCCATAATAATACCTAAGTGACCTACTTTACAGTAGGGAGTACAAGGGAGATAATATATGCAATTTACTTTGTAAATATTAAAGTGGTTCAAATGCAAAAGTGTTTCGAATGCAAAACATCTGTTTGCCAAAAAGACTATTTTATGGAGAACTCACACAGGGCAAACACTCACATGGTGGTCAGAAGAAGCAATACAAGGACACTCTCAAGGTCTCTCTCAAGAACTTGGGAATTGATTGTGTGACATGGGAGACATTGGCTCAGGACCACTCAGCATGGCATGCCCACATCAGAGAAGGTGCTATGCTTTATGAGCAAAGCAGAATTGAAACAGCTCAAAGGAAACAGAGGATATGCAAGTTTGGAGTATCCACCCCAAATGTTCACACTGACTATTTGTGCCTGACCTATGGTAGAGCATTCCGAGCTCATATTGGTCTGATCAGCCACAGTCAGACACATTGAATCTTGACTCAAGGATAGCGATGCCATTTTGGTCCTCTTCAAGAACGAAGGACAACCATCAACCTCCTGTCCCTTGAACCCCACCCCTCTCGATTGAAGAGGGCAGAGAATGGACTGGACACTGGAGACTTCCTCCCAGATCCTCCACTATATTAGGTTGGCATCTAACAAATTTTCTTTATTTCCTGGCTGCTTTCCTGGACTTCACTATCTCCAGAAACTCATCTTCCTGAAAGATGAAATCAACTCAAAAACTTACTCCTTCCACCCTCACCCCAGGACTTTATCATGCCCCCTCACCAGAGAACCTCCCCTCTCCTTCTTTTCAGCTTCTTTTTGTGCACCTTCTCCCTTACTAGACTGGGAGCCCTTGAGGGCAGCAACTGCCTTATGCCTTTCTTTGTATCCCCAGCACTTAGCCCAGTGAACGGCACATAGTGGGCACTTAATAAATGTTTATTGACTCTATCATCTAATGTGGTGGCTATTCCTACCAACTTTGATAAGCCTGACATCTTTGCCTCTATACAAATCGTTAATAAAACTGTTACACAGCAGAGGGTCAAGAACAAATCCATGAGGCATTGCACTAGATAGCATCTTCCAGGTGGACTCAAAACTTTTAATGGCTACTCCCCAAATGCAACTATTTAACCAGTTCCAAACGTGCCTAACTATTCTATCCCAAACCCACCTAAATACACCTAATGTGTTATCGAAAGACTATATGACATTGTGTCATCCACTTGAGTAAGGATAGCTGGCAATGACATGGTGCTTTAAGGTTTGCAAAGCTCTTTGTCATCTCATTTGATCCTTACAACAACCTTGTGAGGTACATGCTGTTTTACTATTCCCATTTCACAGATGAGGAAACTAAGGCTGAGAGAAGTTAAATGACTTACCCAGTATCACACAGTCAGTGAGTGTTTAAGAAAGATTTGAACTCAGGTCTTCCTGGATCCAAGTCCAATACTATCCCCTGTGCCACCTGGCTGCCAAAAATTATTTGACTTTGTCCAACACTTTGCTAAAATCTAGATCGACTTTAAGTCTATTAAGTTTATCGGTAATGGAAATAGGTTTGGCCTGACTTGTTCCTGATGAATCCATGCTGGTTCTTTTTCATAATTGCTTCCTTTCCTAGATGTTCACCAATGATCATTTAAATCGGATGTTACAAGATTTTGCCAAGAATAGAAATCTGACTTATAATTTGCGGGCTCCATTCTTTTTTCTCTTTTGAAACTCAGAACAACGTTTGCCCTCTTCTACTTCTACATTACCTACCTTCACAGGTGCTGGCAAACTCAAATAGAAATGGGGGCCACTAAACCCTACATTGAAGCACCTAAGTGGCCCAGTGGATAGTGTGTGGGACCTGGAATGAGGAAGACTCATCTTCCTGAGTTCAAATCTGGCCTCAGACACTTAACTAGCCATGTGATCCTGGGCAAGTCGCTTAACCCTTTTTGCCTCAATTTTTTTCATCTGTAAAATGAGCTAGAGAAGAAAATGGCAAACCACTCCAAAATCTTTACCAAGAAAATCCCAAATGGGGTCAAAGGAGTCAGATAAGACTGAAAAATGACTGAACAAAATCCTACATAAGGAAGCCTGTGTTCACATAATGACTTAGAAAACCACATATTAACATCATCTATGTTCTAGTGTGTTGTTATTTATTTTGTTAAATATTTCCCAGTTGCATCGTAACATGGTTTGGGTTGCACTGGGGAGTGTTATGGAGCACTGTTTGCCAATTCTACTCTACATGATAATTTGAAAATCATTTACTGTGGTTCAGTCACCAGATCGGGCAGGTCTTTCTGTGCCAGATTTCACATGGTCTTGTTGACATAAATGCATCAAGATAGTGTGGTTCAGTAGAAATAAGGGTGGACTTCTAGGCTCTATTCCTGCCCCTGCTTATACGAGTTTAACCTCCCACAGCTTTAGCGGCCTCATCTCCAAAATTATTTCCTAATAATACTTTCGATACCCACTGTAGAGAGTTGTTATAAGGAAAGTGCTATGTAAACTTCTGTTCAAATGTACATTTTTATCGCTATAACATATCACAACGAAAGAATGTAAAAGGATATACCAGTGAAAGTGAGTGTAAGGGGATAACCACTGGATAGCTCCATTGGCATCCATGCAGTGCCAAGAAAGAATAGCAGGTGTTTATATAGTGCTTTAAAATGTGCAAAGTGCTTTATATGCATGTATACAGATATGCATACAAATGTACATATAGATATTATGTGTGTGTGCACACGACTATACTATCCCATGTGTATGCATGTAATACTACGCATCATGTCACACGTGCACATGTTCCATATGGTGTGTACAATCACGCAGTGCAATGTAATCACATGTGTAAATATTTAAATATAGGCACATGTGAATATCATATTGTAAACATATGCACATACATATATACTTATTGCATGTATCCATGCAATGCCAACAAATAATAGTGGATATTCGTATAGTGCTTTACACACACATACACATATATGCACAAATAAGTATACACGTGGGCATTTACAACAGCACACACATATATAACACTCCTGCTTTACGATCAAGTATGTGTAAAGGCATATGCACTTGTGTGCATATACACACAATATCACAATACACGTGTAGGCACTGCATACACAAACATGCACGCACATGTAAAATCACACGTTTCTTGCATTCACATAAATATATACATGCACATATATTCCCTATAAATATTGTATGTATCCATGTAATGCCAGGAAAAAATAGCCAGCATTTATAGTGCTTTAAAATTAGCAAAGCACTTAGCATATACCTGTACATATACACATGCAGATATACATATTCATACATGTGTGCACAGAGATCATGCGTGTATACACGTGCATATAAAATATTCATGTACATATATAAAATCTTATTAGAGCCTCACAGCACCCCTGTAAGGTAGGCCCTAAGGAAAAAGCACCAGCTTTGGAGTCAGAGGGCCTGAGTTCAAATCCCTCCTCTTAGGCTTATGATTGTGTGGCCTTGAGTAAGTCACTTAACCTCCCTAGGCCTCAGTTCCCTCATTTGTAAAATAAAAACGTGAACTAGCTGGCCTCTGAAGTGCTTCCACGTTTTATGATCCTCTGATTATCCTCTCTTTGTAAAGAGAAGACTGAAGTTCCAAGGGGTCCCATGACTTGAACAAAGTCACATAGCTAATAAGCATCAAGGGTAGGATGGAGGCCCAGGTCTCTCTGACTCCAAGGATAAAGACAAGAGGTGCACAAGACTGATCAGAGCCTGGACAGGCTGTGATCTGTATCATAGGATAGAAAACCACATTGATGAGAGCACATAGCAACTGGAGTATCAAAGTATTGATATTATCACTATTATTATTCTTAATATCATGTAATTCCCTACCCCAAATTGAAAGTATCAGTGGAGCCAATTGTTGACCTCTGAGGGATATTATGTGAAAAGGGTTGGAATGGACCATTAGGTTTATTTACTTAATGCAAATTTTACTTCTTATGGTGGAAAGAGGGCACTGGTCCAGTCTATTTGCCCACAGTCCCTGGGCAGTTTATATTCCCTTTTACTGCTACCTATACCATTTCCCTATACTATTTACCCTACACCCTTCTGGTCCTTCTTTATTAGTGGTGAACAAGGAAAAGCCAGAAAAAGTCCATCAAATAATACGTGTGCCCAATGAGTCTCTTAGGAGAGCAGGAGTATGATGTCCATTTAATGCCTCATGGGCAAACAAAGACAGGTAGACCATGGCTTTTTACCACTACTATGAAGATTGTCAGCAATGCCTTTGGGCGTGCTCCCAAGTGTCTGGTTCCATAAGCCAAACATAGCTATAGGAACATCTTCTGTTATTTGGAAGGCTGATTTAAAGAAATGAAGTTGGGGAATCCCCCAAAAGGCAACCAAGAAATGCATTGTGGATTTGAGTAGGCTATAAAGCATCACAAAAAAAAAATTCCCCTTGAAGAAATGGTGAGGACGTCAGAAAAATATATGATCAGAAAAAAATAGAGCAATCATATAACAAAAACAAAGGACAGCTAGTGGATACCCCACATGTTCCAAATGTGAAAGAGAACCTCATCAAGTGACTTAAACTATTGTCCTCAGTTTCCTCATCTACAATATAAAAGGAATGAACCAGATGACATATGAGGTACCTTCCAGCTGTAGATCCATGAGTTTATGAAACCCCCAACATCACCCTGGGCAAATGTGTATAAAGACATGGTTGAAAGTCATCCAAGATGGGCAGGCATGGGTGGATTGCAATCTGCACCATTCTACAGAATACCCACCTAGAGGAAATTAGAGATTTCCTGGAGTATTGGAAGAATTGGATTTAAAGAAAGCTTTAAGAGTTGTATCCCTTCCTTGATTTTTAAAGGAAATCTTCCTTTTCTGAGGCTTTCTTATGACTCAGTACCATGGCACACTTCAGGAGGTTAAGTCACCTGTGGGTTAGGCTGATAAATGTCTTTATTGCCTCAAAGAAATGTGACCGGACTGCAAAGCTCTCCAGTCTTGCCTGAATTCCAAATGGAACTACATGCTTTTGTGACTTTGAACATTAATCTCTGCCACTCACAGCTTGTTGGCTTCTCTTGTACATTTCTGCAATGTCTGCAGATGGTACCATGTTCTGCTGCCAGGGTTATTTATCCATAAGTTTGCTCAACGCCTCTCTCCCTCTTTGAGCTGTTTCCGGAATGGCCCATTAAATACTGCAACAATTACATGACTGTTCTATCAACTTCCTGGGTCAGTGAAGCTTCCCTCTGGGGGGGACATTCGTCCAAAAATGTTTCCTTTCTCTTGGAGATGGATGATAATATCAGTCACCTGAAAACAAGGTGAGGATTGATTTCCAGAAGTTTCCTGTCCCACTCCATTCTTCACATCACAGAATCTTCAAAACTCCTAGGAACATAAACTTTTCAAGATTCCCTCACAAAAGTATATTAAATGCTACTTTGTCCTTCCCAGAGGAGTTCTTTGGGATTCCAGGACATCCAGTCCTGTAAGTTACTTCTCCTACAAGCCAATATGTCATTATACAGGTTGGCAGCCTCTTTAGCACAGGTCAAAAAAATGTGAGATGAGGAGAAAAGAAGTTAAGAGTGGAACATGGTGTTGTATAGGTGATTCCTGCATGGGAGAAGGGGCAAGACTTTTTAGGTAATGCCCAACATTAAGATTCTATAAATCTCTGAAAATCATTTATTGATAATGTGTGAGATATTACATATAAAGACTAAAGTAAAGTAGTCCCTAACTTCAGGGTGCTTATATTCTATCAACTTACAGTAAAAAGAGGATTGGAAGGAGATAGGAAAAGGGAGAAATAGCAGGAGAAACAGGAAAAAATGATTGAATAGGGGCAGGGAACAGAGTGATTATTAGGCACTTCCTCTCCGAAAAGCCCTGTGCCAAGAGATGAGGATACAAATAGAAAATGAAGACACTTCCTGCTCTCTAGGAGCTTATATTTTAATTGGAGAGAGACAACGCACATGAAAGGTTTCAGCTGCGAGTCAGACGGAAAAGTCCTGTGGTCCTAAGCATGCAGTGAAAAGCAGGTAATAACTCCTCTTCTTTCATTTCATTTGCACTGATAAAAATCCTGTCAGTTTCTGGTGCTGAACCACATGACAGTGGCAAGAACTTTGGTGGCAAGAATTTTCTCATCTGGATCTTCAGCGGCTGTGGTTGTAGCAACTTCAGGAGCCATTACCAGGTTGGATTTTATTAAGAGCTGCTTCCCAATATGATGGCTGTGGGTTCAAGGATCTGGGCTACCTACATCAATGGCTGAAAAGAGACGGTGGTCCGAAGGGAAGGGACTTGCCTGACACATGCTGCCTACTGTTTCCCCTTCTTATTCTCCCCTCAAATGACTTGCTTCTTCAGCTAGGTTGGCTTACCCTGCCTGCGGGAGGCAGTTGGTTGGCAGGTTGTGGGGATGACTGGTCCTTTCTCCATAGAAGTTGTTTTCCTGGATGACAGCTGTGAGGGCTGGATCAGAGAAAGGACCAGTGGAGGGGGAGGGGGAGGGATCTCCCACCACTCCCCAGTCTCCTGTACCTATCTGCCCATTGACGGCAGTTGGTCAACAGTTGATGATGTTGGTGGTGAGGAAAGTGGGCCCCTTCTCAACAATAATTCTCCCTTTAGTGAGGGCTAGAATGGAAGCAGATCTGGTCATTTGGGCAGTAGCTCTTTGGATCAAAGTCTTGAGCTGACTTTGACTGACATGGTGACCATGGTGGTGGTGGTGGTGGTGGTGGTTTGACTCATCTGGCACATGCTGCCTCCTGGCTCTCCATCAGGGTGCCTTGATGCCTCAGTCAGGCTGGCTTGCCTACCCTGGGGGTAGAAGATAATTGGCAATTAGTAGGGGATAGCCGGCCCCTTCTCCATAGGAGTTACTTCCCTGGACAGTTTTAAGGTTGTGATATGAAAGCTGAAACAGAAGAAGGAAGGGCATATGGTAAAAAGGGATAGAACGAAGTTAACATCTTACTATAGACTGTCTACACATGGTTTAATTCATATGTCATCAAGCTTCAGAACTAAAAAGAGCCTCAGAACTCACCTGGTCCAACCAACCAGTAATGAAACAGGCTTTTCATATGCCTCTCAACTCTTATTAATATGACTTTTTATCTTTCTCTACTATAAAAATCAGCAGAAAAACGCCGTGTGAGTTGTTATGATGAGCTAGCAAAAGCACCAATTGGTCAAGCTATCCCAATTTGGTACAAGAGCTCCACACACAATCTTAGCTGACCAGAACCTAGACTTAAAGAGGTGTAGGTGAAGAAATGACCAGAATCAATCTGTCCACCTCGGCTTAGTTTTTCCAGTTTCTGTACTACCACTGTTCCATGAAGAGCTCATATTTCTGTAGCACTTTAAGGTTTACAAAGCAGATTGATTCATTATTTCATTTGAAGAAAAAGAACCTCTTAAAGTATCCCAGAATTCCCCAAAGCCACTCTTTCATCCCAAGAACAAGGGCCACAGTTAGCCTAGCAATATATATAAATATATTTTTATATAAATTCATATTTTAAATAATTATATAAATATATAACATATATTTATATATAACATGTAAATATATTTATGCATAATTATATAAATTATATAAAAATATAGCCTTTGCAATAACAATTGGCACAAATACCAGATCTATCAGGTCCCAAAATGGCTCAGTTTCCCCACTATTCCTATCTGGCAGTATCCCAAAGTTCCTCTACGGCCCTTTGGTAGATACCAGAATGTCACCACATAATCTGAGTGACTTACGGAACCTCATTAGTCCTTTTAGCACTCGTTGTACTTTTCTTAGCACCCTTTGCCCACAGTATGTGGTTTTTAATAAAAAGTAAGCACTGAGATTATAGAGATTTATCTCTTTGGGAGCTTTCATCTTCATGTGCATTTCACATCCAGTAGTAGAAATTATTGCACTTATTTGAGATCAGCTGTAAGCATCTGGGGGTGGCTTATATTAAGAACATTGTAGAAACAGAGTTCTCTACTGGACAGTGTGCCTTCCAACCTGATACAATCAAAGATTCACAGCAGAGCTCGGTGAGCACAGCCCATCAGTGATATGTTCATGCAGCTAAAGGCAAATGTTTAAGCATTTAGTTAATGCACCATATGTCGAAAATGTTTTAGTTCCATCTGACATTTTTTAAAAATTCCATTTTTGTGTAAACCCGCCAAGGAACTTTTATTTTTCTAGAAGATGGTTATTTCATTTGTTTTAAGCCCAGCCCCCGAGAACATCTCAATTGCAGTGATCTGTTCATTTTGAGGACTCGCAAATCTAATTAAAGCTAATGAAATGTCCTACTCTCTCTCTCTGTCCCCTGATTCTAGAATACTGAGACCACACCATCTAATACTTCACTCCTTTGGTGGGAATGAAGCTACAAATAATCTTTCATTTCTTTGGACACCCTGATGGAATCAAGTGCCACCTCCTCCCATCGCAGTACTTTGGGCACAGTAGGCATTGAACCAAAGTTTACTGGTGGTACTCTTTGCTGCTGTTACTTTAGATCCTGTCTGTCTCTGTGTTAATCCTGGTTAGTCAAAAAAACCAACTCAAGCCATGAAATCATTTATTTAGAGTTACATAGGCACACCCAGGTGGCATATGTCTAGTCTATACACGTGAACTTTCCCTTTAAAAGAGACAAGAGAAAAATGGAGAGAGCCATATCTGAGAGACAAGTGTCTGGGAGATATAACTAATACATTGGATGTCAGAGACAGACTCCAAGAAGGTTTTGATAGGCTAAGTCACTGGGCCAAAATCCAAGTATACAGAAATCTAGTTAGATTATGGCTATGGTTGTGCAGACTCCTGGTCTAGTAAACCTATAAAGAAGAACATGAGATTAATCTGATATGGCCTGTTTTTGATAAACCTATGGGGGCTCTTGGTAACCACTACTTCTTGTTTTAAAGGGGTCACAAGCTTAATAGCCCATTCTAGAATTTTGCCGGGAATGGTATTGTATTGGTCAGTCATTTCAGTCTGGTCCAACTCTTTATGACTCCATTAGGGGTTTTCTTGGCAAAGATACTGGAGAGGTTTGCCATTTTCTTCTCTAGCTCATTTTAAAGATGAGGAAACTGAGGCAAACATGGGTGAAGTGACTTGCCCAGGGTCACACAGCTAGTAAATGTCTGAGGCTGAATCTGAACTCATGAAGATACTCTATCTATTGTACCACCTCACTGCCCAAATGCCAGAAACTAAAGTTAAGCTTAGCAGGTTTTCATTTGAAGAATTTGATTTCTTCTCCTTTAAAAAAATGAGGATATTTGTCTACCACCAGTCCTTTGGCATTTCTGCTTGTAAACAGATTTCAAAGTATCACCAACAGTGGTTCAGCAATCACATCCATTAGGTTTCTTAATTCCAGGGATGTCATGTATCTGAGTGACTTTAACTAGTCAGCTAGATAATCCCTTGCCACCTCTTCCATACCTTGTGTTTCAACGCTCTGTGACCTGTGTTCTGTCCTTCCAATTTGAAAACTATTCTCCTTGGCTGATAGAATAGAAAAAAAATAAGAGTAAAGTAGTTCTGCTATCTCTGATTCACTCATTATTATCAACCCATTGACCCCCAAGCAGTAATACAGCACCTTCTTGATTTCTCTCTTGCCCCAAACAAAGCTTTAAAAAAGGCCTTTTTAGCTGTCTTCGACACTCATTGCAAGCTTCTGTTCATTTTAAGCTTTTTCATTGCTAGCAGTAGTCTCAGAAGAGTGGACCACTCTTGGGGAATCAAGTTCAGCTGCCTGATTTTGCTTCTATCTTTTGTATACGTCCTTTAAAAATAGGAGAACTTGGTGAAGCTTTGTTGTTCTCTTTGTACATCTCCTTTCTTTCTTCCTCATCAAATTCTGCATGACTGTGTCATGGGGATTTTGGTTTTTAGTTCTCTTCAGCCAACTACCTTGGCAAAACTTAGACCAGTGGATCTTACCTGTCTTTTCTCTGAACTCTTTGATATTCGCTCTTTGAAATCCCAGGTTGGCTTCCTCCTTCCTTCTTTACCTGTCCTTATCTTCTTTCCTTCCCTATCTCTAAGCTGGCATATAAACCCTCTGGGTAATGTCACACCATTCCTACTTTGGCAACTGTTTCTTCATTACTCAGATTCACAGTAATGGGTGATTCCTCCTTTTCCTTCCTCCACCTTTTCAGGAATGCAGTTATCGCAAGTCACAAATTTAGTGACTGTTTTTCTTTTAGCAAAGAGACCTCTAGAAGATGTCCAGACAGTTGAAGCTCCCCATCACCACTGTACATGACAGCTTTGTGATCTGCTTCTGAAACTCGGCATCCACTTCTGGTCCTCTGGTATATTGATGTGATCACTAAGTACACAGTGTCCAGAGCAAGGGAAAAACCATGGTCCCTCTGGTCTTGTCCTTGGGCATACTCTTACTACAATAATGTTTCTGTATTGTCTTCTATTGATCCGCATTTAAATACTCTCCACCACACTTTCTGCTTATATCTTGTGAATTTCCTCACAGAAGCATTGTATGTACACACATGTATAAAATGTTATTTATATATAATATTAATTCAGACGATTCATTGGAAAGTCAACTAGTGAAGCTGAACCTTAAATACTTTGGCCACACGTTGAGAAAACAAGACTCATTGGAAAAGATTCTGATGTTGGGAAAGATTGGAAGCAAAAGGAAAAAGGGACAGCCAAGGATGAAATGGACGGATAGTTATGGAAGCAACAAATATGAGCTTGTGCGGACTTTGAGAGATAGTGGAGGATAGAAAGGCCTGGTGTGCTATGGTCCATGGAGTCACAAAAGTTGGACATGACTAAATGAATCAACAACGAATATACATACGGACATATATATATACATATATACATAACATGTGTATGTATATATATATGTATATATGTGCATATTTGTGTATATAGTTATATGATATACCATAGTGCCCCCACTAACCCGCTAACCTAGTAAGTGAAATATACCCTTCCATTGCCATGTTCTAGCTATGACATCTGCCATTGATTCTCTAGAAAGTTAAATTTATCTTAAGATTATAGAAGCATAGATCTAGGTCTAAGCCATTCAGGTCTCTCATTTTATAGATTTGGAAACTGAAGCCCTTGGAGGTTAAGGGACTTTTCCAAGGTAATGCAGTTAATAAGCATCAGGAGTTTGATATGAACCCAGGGCCTCTGATTCCAGATACAGCGCTCTTTCCACTGGAAATATGTCTCTCTTCCTAGCATTAGGATATCTAGCTCACTTAGTTTCTTATACATGGTTAGGTAGTTAGGTGGCGCAACAGATAGAAATGCTGGGTCTGGAGTCAGGATGGCCTCGCTTAAAATCTAGACTCAAATATTTGTGTGTCTGGTTAAATCACTTAACTTTCATCTGCCTCAGTTTCCTTATCTCTAAGATCTTGATAACAATAGCACTGACATCCCAGGGAAGTTGTGAGGATCAAATGAGCTGATATCTACAAAGTGCTTTTTTAAATCTTAAAGCAATATATAAATACTAGGCATCATTATTATCTGTGCAAATACATCTGAGGCAATTATGGACCTGCCACTATTATCCCTCTTTATGAATTCCTGGATCTCTCCAATGGTATCCTCTCCCTGTGTCACAGCTGCTACTCTCTGTGGTAATTAGCTTAGTGAATGTATGTGGACAGCATTTTCTCCATTCCCCTTCCATTTTTCCATTTGAAGTCCTCTTGGGTAATCCACAAATCTCAAGGCAAATTCACTCTTCCCAACCCTTATTAGAAGCACTCCGTTTCTGAGAAGTAGTCCATCATTCATGTATAATCAATCAATAAGCATTTACTAAGAGCTTACTCTATTCCAGGAGCTGTTCTAGGTTGTCAGCATTCAGATACCAAACAACTCCTCCCCTCAGAGAGCTTATTTTCTTTTGGGAGAGACAAGAGGTACATAAATCCATACAAAATCCAAGGTAGTTTGTTGGGGGAGAGGCAAGGAAGGCACTTGTAGCTGAGGACATCAGGAAGAGCTTCACAGAGAAGGCAATGCCTACGCTGAGCTTTCAAGCCAAACAAGGATTGTAAGAGGCAGAGGTGAGACAGGAGTGTACTCCAGTCATAGGAGACAGCCGTTGAAAAGCCACTTGACAAGCAGTTGACAAGCATGTATTAAGCCTTGGCAGGCAGTGTGCCAAGTTCCAGGGATACAAAGAAAGACCTGGACATGGAAACAAACACTCTGGTCCGGACATTCAAACCCCATCCTCATACACCATCGTTAGAACTAGCTATTTGCTTTCCCCATCAGCCTTTGTCCCCACCCTCCAATCAGCAGCAATGATGAAAACCATCACCCAGGGCTCTTAAGGTCTTCATTTTATGGCGCAGGACTTTATAATCCCTGGAGAGGCAGCACAGGGTCCTTCTGGCAATATCACTTGTCTCTACATGAATCAGCAGAAGTGGGTATTCATTATCAGGTCTGACAAGCATCAGGAGACTCTCCATCATGCCCCCGATACACAGCTCAGGAGATTGCATAGCTCCTATTCCTTTATGTCAAGATGACATACAGCTGCCTGCGCAGCCCTCAGCTCATCAGGGAGTGCTTAACCACGCTGATTTGTCCCTCTTTCCTGTGACCAGGACTAGAAGTCTCCTCTTCTGGCAGCACCTGTGGAACCTCATTATTATTAAAGCAACTTCCTTTTCAGAGGGGCCTGCTCAATCCCCTTTACGAAGGGCCGTGGAGCTAGGAAACTATCACACAACTCCAGCAGTCCCTCTTCCCTTTAACTCATGCCCCATTCTTTTTCCACCCTCCAAATTCCTAACACAGATTTGGATTCTTCTTTTCTTTTGCAGATTTTCCTCCCTCCCTTCATTCCTCTCTGTTTTCACTTCTTCCATTCCTTCAAGGAATATTGTTTTCTGAAAAGCCAAAAAAGAGAGAAATAGTCCTCTTGCTCTTGCACCTTTTCCTTTCAATGGATTTTGTATTCATGTAGTTGCTGCTTGGCATTGGGGAAAGCACAAACATGATGTAATGTCTGCAGGTCGCTGGAGCATTCCCTTCTCCCTCAGTAGGTCCTCCCTTTTCTGGGGCTTCTGCTGCTAATGCTTAGCCAGCAGGAGCAACTAAGAGCTATTTGCTCTACCAGGAGGCTCTTAATTAGGGCTCCCAAACAAGGGTTTTTTTTAGGATCATAGATCCTGAACCGGACAGGACCTTAGAGGCCATCTAGTTCAGCTTCTTCATTTTTACAGAAAAGGAAACCGAGACCCAGAAAGGTTAAGTGATTTGCCTGGGCCCCATAGGTTGTATCAGAGATGGGATTTGAACCCAGCTTTTCTGACCTAGGTGGTACAATGGAGAGAGCACTGGGCTTGGAATCAGGAAAACTCCTCCTGAGTTCAAATCCAGCTTCAAACACTTACTAGCTAAATGACCCTGGGTAGATCACTTAACCCTGTTTGCCTCAGTTTCCTCATCTGTAAAATGAGCTGGAGAAGCAAATGGCAAACCACTACAGTATCTTTACCAAGAAAACCCCAAGTGGGGCCACAAAGAGTTGGACACGATTGAACAATAATAACAACTTCTAACTCTAGTTCCAACATTCTTCCCACTGTACCATGTTAAATTGAAGTCTT
This sequence comes from Trichosurus vulpecula, assembly GCF_011100635.1. Taxonomy (NCBI): domain Eukaryota; kingdom Metazoa; phylum Chordata; class Mammalia; order Diprotodontia; family Phalangeridae; genus Trichosurus; species Trichosurus vulpecula. Next base: position 122,785,142 of record NC_050573.1, on the reverse strand, counting down.
TCTTGCCTTTTTCTGAGGCTTTCTCATGCTCTTCCCTATTATCTGCCACTACTTTCCCAGTCATGTTTAACCTATAGCTTTATCTTTCTATTTCTTAGAGCTGGGTTATGGTTCCTTTGAGTTCTAACATTCTATGATTCTCGATGCCAACATACAATGTTAGTACCACCAATAATTTAGATGGGTCCTTTACATTTTGGCAATTGTACTTTTTTTTCTATCCGGACCTATGATTTTATTTTTGAGTAATACTCCTAGCATATAAATTCTCTCTGCTGATACAGCCTAGCAACTCATGAGCAATATATGAGTTTAGACAATTGACTAGGGCATTTAGAGGTTAAGGCCCTCACCTATCATCGCATAGCTAATGTGGGTCAGTAGGGACAGAAGTAGAAGTCCTGCTTCTGACTTTAACCTAAGTCTTTCTGACATCGAGTCTGGCCTTCTATCTACACCAGGCTGCCTCTTCAATTCATACCCCATGGATAGATCCGAGCCTCTTGGTACATATTATTTTGGTATATACTCACGAGACTCTTGCTCAAGATGACCAAGCTTGGCATGGGCTTCACTGTAATGTGGAGTGGGCATTTGGACACCCTTAGCTAGCATGAACCCAGGGGCATAATTTCAGATCTGGAGTCATGCCTCTCAAGTCACACCAAGTCACCATCTCATTAAGTGACTGAATCTGAATACTTAATGAGTTCCTGTGACTAATCCAATGTACTCATCCTGGAATTAGTAGGAATGAAATTGCCAGACTATCTCTTCTTCTAATTATAATTAGCATAGAGTATCATTAATAATTAATTAATAATAATTTATTAAGCATTACTATGGGCTAGGCATTGTAATAAGTGTTTGGAATATTAAAGAAGCAAACACTGTGTCTATTCCCAAGGAACTTACATTTTAATGGAAGAGACAACACATTTACAAAATAAAGAAATAGAGAAGAGGCAACCTTAAGGGAAAAGGCACTAATCTAGGGGATGGGGGTGCCCCCAAAGGTTTCCTGTAGGAGGTGGTATTTGAGATTAGTTTCCCATTAGACAAAGAGCTCCTTTAGAACAGGGATGGTCTTTTGCCTTTTTTGTGTATCCCTGGAGCTTATCACTACACCTGGAATATAATAGGTGGTTTATAAATGCTTCTTGACTTGACTTGACTTAAAGGAAGCCAGGAATTCTGATGGAAGTGGAGGCAAGGATAGAGAGCATTCCAAGAATGGGGGACCAGTGCAAAGGCATGTGTGAGTACAAGCAAATAAACCAATATGGCTGGACCATAGAATGTATGGAGCTGAGTAATATGTAAGATGGGAAGGGGCCAGGATAAGAAGAATTTTTAATGCCAGATTACTAAATGCTTACTAATTCTACTTCTGGCAAAACTACAGCAGGACTTCAACGCAGGAGTTGCCTTTGACCCTAACAAAGACCAACTGAGATCCTGACTATGCTGTCTTCGTTATTGGCCAAAGGGACAATATAGGTGGCCACAGCTAACCTATACAGGATTTGGAATCGGAAGACCAGGCGCAGTGAATACAATGGTGGCCTTAGAGTCAGAAAGACCTGTGTTCAAATCCTGTCTCAGATACTTATGACCCTGGACAAGTCATTTAATTTCTTAATTTCAGTTTCCTCATTTCTAAAGTAGGGATAATGATAGCATTTATCTCATTACAGGATTATTGTGAGGACCAAGTAAAATAACACATGGAAAGCATTTTGCCAACCTGAAGGTTTTATATAAATGCTAACTCTTATTAATGTATCTGTTCCTCACTACCTGAGCAGCTTTTGACCTCCCTAGGACTATCTGAGCATCTGTAAAATGAGGGGGTTGGCCTAGATTGTCTCTGAGGTCCCTTCCATCGCTATAACTATGACACAATCATTAAATGTCTAATGGCAGCAAATGTCTACTTTCTGCATGCCTGAATGACAAAGTAATTCGGTCCTTAAGTGGAGGGCACAGCCTGTGAGCCACACTACTCAGGGTTGTCCCAGAGTGCCGTAGGAGGAACCAGCTGCCTGAGCTGGTGGCATGGTGGATAAAGTCCTGGGCCTGTAGTCAGAAAAAAAAAATCTAATTATTTTCCTCTTGAAGAAAATAGGAAATTATAAGTGTTGAGAGAATAAGTTCAAATCCAGCCTCAAACTTCCCAGCTATGTGACCCCAAACAAATCACTTAACTTTTGTCTGCCTCAGTTTCCTCATCTGAAAATTGGAATAATAACAGTACCAACTCCCCAATGGCTGCTGTGAGGATACAATGAGAACTTTTATAAAGCAAACCTTAAGTCACTAGATAAATGCTAGTTGTTTGTGGCTGTTTTTATTGCTGCTGTAAATGCGGTAGCAAAGAAAAGATAGCAACAAAGACCTAAAGAAAACTAGTGGGGTGGGTTTGGAGAAATGGGGAAAGTCAAGGGGATTACCGAGATAGAAGAGGTAAACAGGCAGAAATAAAAGAAGAGGAAAATGAAGCAGTATCTAGAAAAAATGATTTAGGCTGGAAAACAAATGAATGAGCAGAGAAGAGATAGAAGGAACCTAAGAAGTCATTTAATTCAACCTCCATCACTTTGCATATGTGAAAACCGAAACTCAGACAGGTTAAGTGACTTGCCCAAGACTATAATTGCAGTAAGTAACAGAGTCGGGATTTGAACTCAGTTCCTCTGATTACAAATCCATTCCTTTTTCCCCCACTAGACTGCACTGCCTCTCAAAAATATCACTTAGGATCATAGATTTGGAGCTGTGAAGTACCCTACACATCATCAAGTTCTACCTCTGAATTTACTGGTGAGGAAACTGAGGCCCGCATATGAGAAATGACTTGGTCAGGCCACAGAACTAGTAAGGAGCAGAGATAGATGTTTCCATTACAACATGCAACCTCTCTGCACAGGTCTTGAAACCAAGTCTTCTGATTGTCAATTAGGTGAGCTTCTCAGTCTACCATATTGTTCCTCCAAGGGAAGAGGAAGTAGTAAGTTGGGGAAAAGAAGTAGAGCTGACAGTTCTCCCACCCTCCATACCCCATTCACTCAATCATCTTTTCTCTGCTCATTCCACCAGTACTCTAGCTCAGTCCCTCATCCTCTCTTGGCTGGGACTACTGCCATAACTTCCTAATTGGTCTTCCCAACTCCATTCTTTTTCCTCTCTAATCCATCCTGCACACAGATAGCACCACATCTAGATTTTTATTAAAGCACAGGTCTGACTGACTCACTTCCCTGCTAAAGAAGCCTCCCTATGGCCCAGCCTAACTGGCCTTCTCATTGTCCTTCAGACACATCATTCCATCCCTACGCCTTGGCACATGCTGTCCTCTATGATTAGAATGTATTTCCTTCCCATTTCTTCATCCTTCCTGCTGCTAAGGCCTACCCTTAAAATTGTCTTATACTTACATTACATATATTTTGCATGTACTCAAGTATAAGCGTACATATACTTATCCACTGGAGAAAGAAACGGCAAACTACCCCAGTATCTTTGCCAAGAAAACTTGTGTGGACTGTATGGTCCATGGGGTTACAAAGAGACAGACACAACTGAATGACTGAATAATAATACTTAAATGTTTATGTGCTTTCTTTCACAATAGAACATAAGCTTCTTGAAGACAAGAACTGTCCTTCATTCTTTTCATACTTCTCTTTGTTTGGATTCCTAAGTTCCTTCAAGGCTCAGCTTTTCCTGATCCCTTTAGTTCTTAGCACCCTCCACCCCAACCAAAATTACTCATATTTACTTTTGCTATTGACTTATCTGTTTTCACGTCATCCCTCCTTGAGGACAGGGGCTATTATACTTTTGTCTTTGTGCCCTCCAGCATTTAGCATAGTTCCAAGAACATGGGAAGTACTTAACAAATGCTTGTGGAATTAATTCATTAATAGCAACAGTTCAGGCTAGACCCGTGGGTTTTTTTTTTCAATGTGATAATTCCAGTACACACCAGGCCTTGTAAATATGAAAGCTGATTTGATATCTAGTCAGCCCAAGATCATTTTCCTTTGCTCAATCCATAGCTTTCTCTAAAATCTGAGGGGAAATTGGCCTTTAAAATTAAATAAAAATAATGTCACATCTCCACTCCAGTGCTTCTCTTTTTCTCAAAGCTTACTTTCACTGAAGTGGCCATTTTCTTTGGGAGATACCAAAGTCCTAAGTTCAGATAAATCTGCCGGCTCATCTTTTCCACCATTGGTATTTCTAAGCAATGCCCTTTGATGACTCTTAGATAAAGTCATCAACCAGCAAAGGAATGAGAGACCTCCCTACTAAAAAGTGACACATAATGATTGCCTCACCTCGTCAATGAATAAACCCGCCACGGCCCAATTACACCACAGCAACACACAATGAAATACCTCTTCAGCAATCTTTTACCAAAGAAATAAACCTGTCATGGATAGAAAAATTGGGTGTTCATCAGGGCCATCCATTCAGGAAGTAATATGGCTGTTGGGGTCACACAGGCAGTAACTCAGCAGGCAATTAAAGGAAATTAGAGGCAGTCTTCATTACAGACATTTTGTATTTTGTTTATTTCATTACACACTTTGTAGTGGAACCACCAGCCTGTATCCATAGCTTGTCTAGTGCAAAATGAAAACATCAACAAAGCATATTTGAGACCAGGGAAGCTGTACGAATGTTGGGAGAGGCAGCTAGGGGACTCAGTGGATAGGGCACCAGGCCTGGAGTCAAGAAGATTCATCTTCCTGAAGTCAAATCTAGCCTCAGACATTTATAGGCAAGTCACTCCACCCTGTTTGCCTCAGTTTCCTCATCTGTAAAATGAACTGGAGGAGGAAATGGCAAACCACTCCAGTGTCTTTGCCAAGAAAAACCCCAAAGGGGTCACAAAGAGTTAGACACGACTGAAAAATGCCTCAACATGGATATTATGTAATTCACTACAGGCTAATAGATTTAGAGTCAGAAGGGCTCTAAGAAGTCAACTCGTCCATCTTCCTTATTTCACTCATAAAGGAACCGAGGCCCAGGCAGGTTAAGTGACTTGTCTGAAGTTATAGGGTAGCAAGTGATACAGCCAGAAATAGAACTCAGGTCCTCATACTCTAAATCTCAAACTCTTTCTACCCTGCTAGTCAACGTGGAGTTGCCACCAATGGCTCAGATCAAGAAAAAAGCTTTGTCAAGCCAAAACCAGCCCAACACTGCTCTAATTCTGCTTGAGTTTGGAGAGGGTTGGGGAGGTGGCGCAGAGAGCAGGCAGGGGAAATGGGAAGGAGAGAAACAAACCAAAAAGAGCTAAGGGTTGTGAATGATTTTCGGCCTAGAGAAAAAAATTCCCAATCAATTACTTCATAAGGAAGGGGAAGGGAAGGAGGTGCATCAATAGGTCATGGGAGTGAAGTCAGGATCAAAATCCTCAGGCAGGAAAAAAAGGTCATGGACTAGATGTCGACATTGATTGGTTCCAGAGCCTTCAGCTGGGAAGTTTAAGCTGTGGGGTCCCCAGAGCCTCTCCAATTATGGGGCTCTTCCTTGAGACTCTTCCCAGCCCAATCAGGCAAGAGAATATTTCACACTAACTACCCACGTAATCAGGCTTCAATTTGCATGATTTTCTTAAGAGACAAATTAAGGATGACCTGATGTCATCATAGCGTGCCTTGCCCGTTTTCCATGGGGCAGCACAGGGAAAAAGTTTCCAGTAATAAGCATTTAGCTGAATGCCTCCTGCGGCTAAGGGGAGGGTCTGGGGGAGGGAGGGTTACAGCAGTAAGACAGGCCACAAGTTCACTCCAGAGAAGGGCAGTACCTGCTGAATTGCTTCCTGATCTTTGAAATGAGAGCAGCTTCTGATCTATTAAAGGCAAGAACAGAACAGAAATCACAGAGCTGTCGAACAGGAGAAGTGAAGCTGATTAAAAAGCTGTTGCTCCATGACAAGGAGAAAGAAAGATCATCATAGCATTAACCATCCCAAGCATTCATGGTGATATTTGTGATAAAGAAACTTTCCATTCAAGAAATATTAAATGCCAGATAGGTGAAAGCAAACCAGTGTGGATGGAGGGCTAGCCTTGGAGTCTGTACCGCCTGGGTTCAATACTTGCTTCTGATACAAAATAGCTATGTGGCTGTAGGTAAATTGTATAACCTTTCAGTACCCAACACAACTCTTGAAGACTATAAACAACCGATGTGCAAATGGTGGAGGGATTCTTCACACCAGTAGTTCCCTATATTAATGAACTCTTAGGTACAGACAAAAAAAATCAAACTATGCAAGAGTACATAGGTCAAGATGTGGGGGGTGGGGAGGGGAAAGGATTGGTCAAGCCCCTGTCATCCAAGAGGTTACATTCAATTTTTTAATGTATGTTTTTAGTTTTCTAATATTTTTTTTCAGAAGCTGTGCTGTGTTGACAAAACAAACAAAAATATCTAACACATCCTGCTTGACCTGTGATTACCAACTAATTAATTGACATTCTAATAGAAGGGCATTTCTAAAGAGGAATCGGTGGTTTAGGCTGTTGGAAGGATTGTGGTTCCTGGTTCTAGGATATTTTTCAACACCTGTGACCTGCATTTTTTGGTTTACTGATTTCATTTTATGAGTTGGTTTCTAAAAGTCTTTTCCCCCATCTAAGATCAAGCCGGATAAAGCATAGCTAGAGGTGGGTGCACTTGTGCAAAGATCTATGGGGTAGTAAGAATTGTTCATTCAATAGTAAGTCAATAAACATTTATTAAGTGCCTACTGTGTTGCAGGCGCTGTGTTAAGCACTAGGGGTAGAAAGAAAGGCAAATGATAGTCCTTCCTCTCAAGGGTTTTACTGTATAATAGGGAAGACATTATACAAAAAAAAAACTAAGTGTAAACAGGATATATACAAAATCAGCTGGAAATAATCCACAAAGGAAAAGCACTAGCAGAGATGGGGAACCTGCAGCCTCGAGGCCAAATGTAGCCCTCTGGGGCCTCAAATGCCTCCCTTCCATGGAATCCAGCCAGTCAAAGGACCACATTTGAGGCCACATGTGGCCTCAAGACCAAAGGTTCCCCACCCTTGCTAGAGTTATAGGGGATTGGGAAAGGCTTCCTGTAGAAGATGGAAATTTAGCTGAGACTTAAAGGAAGTCAGGAGATAGAGCTGAGAAGGGAGAGGTTTCCAGTCAGTGAAAATTGCTGGACCGGCAAATGGAGTGTTTTGTTTGCAGAACGGCACAGAGTATGGTGGGGTGGAAGGAAGTGTGGAAGGAGCAGCTAGGTGGCACAGTGGATAGAGCACTGGGCTTGGAATCAGGAAGACTCATCTTCATGAGTTCAAATCTAACCTCAGACACTCATTAGCTCTTTGCACTTAACCCTGTTTGCATCATTTCTTCATCTATAAAAATGAGCTGGAGGAAGAAATGGCAAACGACTCCAGTAGCTTTGCAAATGGATTCTCAGAAAGAGTGAGACGCAACTGAAAACCACCCAGCAACAACAAAACAGTAAGTGTGGAAGAAGTAAGTACAGTAAGGCGAATGTCAAATGGGATTTTATAGTTGATACTTGATGTGATGGGGAGCCCATGGAGTTTATTGGATGGTGTGTCTATGTATGTGTCTGTGTGAGACATAGTCAGACCCATACTTCAGGAAATTCAATTTGACAGTAAGGAAGATGAAGTACAATGAGGAGAGACTTGAAACAGGAAACCAGCCAGCAGACTATTGCAACAATCCCAGTGTCGGGCAATGAGTGCCTGTATCGGGATTGTGGCAGTGTTGGAGAGAATGGGGCTTCTATACAAGAGATATTATAAAGGTAGGATCAGTAAAACTTGGCAACTGATGGAATAAGGAGTGAAAGAGAATGAGAAATCCAAGGTGATGGCTAGATTGTAAGGCTGGAGGATGGTGGTACCTCAACAGGAATAAGGAAGTTAAGAAGAGAGCAGGGTTTCTGGGGGAAAGACGATGAGCTCAGTTTTGGACATGTCAAGTTTAAGATGTCTATTGTACAGCCAGTTAAAGACGTCAAAGAGGCAGCTGGAGATTTGAGAATGGAGGTCAGGAGAGGGATTAGAGCTGGATAAGTAAAGAATCATCAGCATAGAGAGGCTAATTAAATCCATGGGAATTGGTGAGATCATCAAGTGAAATAGTATAGACGCAGAAGCAGAAGCAGAAGCAGAAGCAGAAGCAGAAGCAGCAGCAGCAGCAGCAGCAGCAGCAGCAGCAGCAGCAGCAGCAGCAGCAGAAGAAGAAGAAGAAGAAGAAGAAGAAGAAGAAGAAGAAGAAGAAGAAGAAGAAGAAGAAGAAGATGAAGATGAAGATGAAGAAGAAGAAGAAGGATGAGGAGGAGGAGAAAAAGAAGGAGGAGGAGGAGGAGGAGAAAGAGAAGGAGGAGGAGGAGGAGAAGGAAGAGAAGGAGAAAGAAGAGAAAAAGACCCCACAGGTTTTTATCAAACACTTCTTGTGTCCTTGTCACTGTACTGAGGGCAATGAGAAGATTTGGAGATCTACCCTACATTGATCCATCTCGACCTATTTGTAATGATTTCCTCGAACAGATTTTGAAAATTAGACTTTGTATTGTCTCCTTATATTTTCAGCTTGTATCACTGTAGGAGGTAATGAGTTCCAAAAGTTTAGTAGTCACTAGGTAAAGTTGTTTGTCCCTTTATTCATTCCAAATTTACCTGTTTCAGACTTCAAGTGATCACTCCCTTTGTTCTAGTATTCCAGGATGACATTGATATTCACCCTACCTGCTCCTTTTATCACATACAATGGAAATAGCACTTAGGTCATGCATTTCCAGAAGTAGGATCCCCAAACATCCATGTGGCCTGGCACCAGAAAGAGCCCCCTGGGAATGCTCCCAGGACTGGGACCTTGCTGGCCAGATGTATTCTCTCTCTCCACCTTCTAACAGATAAATAAAAAAAAACTGAGAATCAAATAGGATGAAGTAATTTGTCTAAATTTCATAACTAGCAGGTAGAAATAGTTACGTGGTATAGGAGATAGAGCACCGGACCTAGGTTCAGGCAGATCTGAGTTCAAATCCTACTTTAGACATTTACTAGTTGTCAGCCTCCATTTTCTCATCTGTAAAATGGGTATAATCATAGTACCTACCTCGATGAATTCTTGTAAGGCTCAAATGAAATAACATATATAAAGTGCTTTGCAAGTATTGAAACACCATTCTAGGTGTTATAATCATTCCCATGGTATTTGCTTCTAATAATACAAAGTATGTAATCAGACAGGTAATTTTCATTTTTCATTGTTTTGTTCTTTTAGCACCTTCTTGTTGCTGCAACCACTGACCCAGAGTTAAGGCACCAGTATAAGAGGGAGCAAGAAGCACAGAAGGTGCTTGTGTATGAGGGGAGAAGAGAGGTCTGTTTTTTGGTCTCAGGGTCTGTGGCCCTAAGTTCAAGTTTGAACTCTCATACTTCTACAAAATGGCGATGGTTCGAATTGCACTACCCCATGGGTTCGTTGTGAGGAAAGTGTCCTATAATCCATAAAGTGCTATCTACTTGTGAGTTACTATCGCTGTTACTTACTGCTCTTGGTCTGGCCAGGTGAGAGGAAGCCAGATGGACTTGCACCCGGCCTGGTGCATTTAGTCAGCACACTCCATCACAGCTGGAGCAGCGCCAAGCTGCGCACTCCATCACAGCTGGAGCAGCGCCAAGCTGCGCACTCCATCACAGCTGGAACATAGCTAGTGACCAGAGGGCATGATTTCCTGACAAAAGCTCGAGTCTAGAAATCCCTGGACTTCACAGATGTGATTCCCAGCTGGACTGGCTCAGTCCTTCACTCTTCTGAGGTAGTCAATTTAACTTCACCATATTTAAGCCTAAAGACCTCATGGAGACAAGAGTCTGTCTCCCTGGCATGGACCAATAAACACTACCCTACCCTTACCCCACCCTGATTCCTTCTGTTTGAGTAAGAGCTTTCTCTGGGGTCCTTTGGCTGAAGTCTTTAAGCCTGATTAAATATCTACTGGTAGCTCAGCTGCTGGCTTACTAGCCTTGAAAATATTCTCTTTCCTGCTCCTGCCAACAGAGCCAGATCTAGCATGGGGCAGCCAGTATTTGGCACCAAACATTGACATTGTTTGGGGGTGGAGTGGGGGGACACAGTGTGTGCTTCATCTTTTCATGTCTCGTATAACTACTAAGCTGCCGTTCTTTCCCCCCACCCCCACCATGGCTGTCACAGTCCTCACCCAGGGTAGACTGAGACCAGGATTATGAGCAAAGGGACAAGAACTGGCCATCTTCCCTTCTCCTCTCTCCCCCCAAACTCCTCAGCCTTAGTCTGTCCCAGTTTCTAATCTCCTTTACCCTCCCTTTCACTGTGCCCTCTGGAGCTGTCTTTTCTATTTAAAACAAAGCAAAACAAAAAACCTTCTACTTTTCCTAGATTTCTTCTTTTTACATTCCTTCTACTTTCTAGCACTCATTAAAACGTAGCTTTCTCCTGAAGGTACCATGTCCTTTCTAAGGCTACCTGCTCCTTCTTTCCCATCTCACTGACACTGACATCATGAGGAGTTGGCATGCTACTTGGTCTCTGTTGCCAATTTCCCTTAGTATCCCCCCTCAACAACTACCTCTCCTACAAAATTCACTCCATTCTGTCCAGATCATTGTTGCTATCATCTCTTGACCTCCAAGTCACTCTCCTTTCCAGGTTCAGTACCTGGCTCAAAGTCTTCTTCATCTGAATCTGTGATCCCTTGAAATGCCCTGGACTCCATGCTCAACCTTTTCAACTCTAGAAACCCTGATCTCCAGTCTACTTCAGCCATGCTTAGGTGTGATCATGCCTTAGCTACCCCATCTCCATCACTGATCGGCTAAATTCTCCCCAAGTGCCAAATGAGTGAATGGTAAAGCATTAAGGGCACAGTGTCTATGCACCAAGCACTATCAAGTGTGGAGGCTGCAAATACAAGAAAGAAAGATAGCCCCTTCCCTCAAAGAGCTTACATTCTATCTGGGAAAATAATAAGCAAGTGGGAGCTTTAAAGGTAAGGAGAGGTGGGCAGCAAGTTAGAAAAGACCAGAAAGTGACATGGAGGCCCATACGAGGCAAGGTACAAGGCTCACTTATCACGGCCTGGGGTGGTTCCCAGGGCAGAAACCAAGATTCTGGTGGGAAGGGATGAGAATGGTGAGCATAATGGATAAAGTACAGAAAAAAAATCCTGGAAATGGCTGAGAAATAACATGGAGGCCGGGTTCCAGTCAAGAAAAGTAAAAAATTTAACCTATGAGAACCTGGAATTCCTTGTGATAAAACTGACTAGTAGAAGTACCAAAAAAAACTCTCAGAAATAACTACACATACCTAATATTACTTCTGTCACCATACAAAGTAAGACGACAAAATTTACAAGAGTCATTTTCCAATTAATAAATGGTCAAAGAAAATGAATAGCCAGTTTTCAGAGGAAGAAATTAAAGCTATCAATAATCACATGAAAAAATCTCTGAATCATTAATAATTAGAGAAATTTATATTCAATAACTCTGAAGTAACACCTCACATCCTTCAGATTGGCTAAGATAGCAAAAAAAAAGGAATACAATAAATGCTGGAGGAAATGTGGGAAAACAGATACGTTAATGTACTCTTGGGGGAGCTGTGAACTAGCCCAACCATTCTGGAAAGCAATTTAAAACTATTCCCAAAAGACTATTAAACAGCACGTGCCCTTTGACCCAGCAATACTGCTACTTTACCCCTAAGGAGATCAAAGAAAGATAAAAGGGACTCATAAGCACAAAAATATTTATAGCAGTTCTATTAAGAATGTGAAATCAAGGGGATGTCTATCATTGAGGAACAGATGAACAAGTTGTGGTATATAAATGTGATAGTTTCAGAAAAATGCAAGAAAATTTGTATAAACTGATGCAAAGTGGAATAAGCAGAACCAGGAGAACATGGTAATGGCAATACTGTAAAGATAATCAACTTTGAAAGACTTGGTAATTGATCAACCTGATGAACCACAATTACAAAGGACTCATAATGAAATGTGCTATCCATCTCCAGGCAGAGGACTGATGGACTCAGATTGCATACCGAAACATTTTTTTTCCTTTTAAAACATAGCTCATGCAAAAATTTTGTTCGCATGACTGTATATTTATAATAGATTTTGTTTTCCTTACTTTCTCATTGCATGTGGGAGGGGAGAGATGGAGGGAGACAATTGGAAACTGGGGAAAAAAAGCCTCTGTACTTTAAAAATAAAAAATAAATTTAAAAAAAAAACTACAAAAAAGTAAAGTTACACATAGATGTCCCCCACTCTATAGGAACTTATATTACTCTCTCAGGTACTAATAATAGCAGCTAACATTTACACAGTGCTTACTATGTGCCAAGCACTGTGCTTTAGAAATATAATCTCATTTGATCCCTGGGAAGTAGGTGCTATTATTATCCTTATGTCACAGATGAGGAAACTGAGACAAACAGAAGTTAAGTGACTTGCCCATGATCAAAAAAGCTAGTAAGTTTCTATCTGAGGCAGAATTAGAACTCAGATCTTCCTTAGTCCCACGCTTCGTTCTCTGTCTACTGTGCCACCTGAAGCATATAAGAACGGCCCCATAGTAGCTGCTCAATAGTAACTGAGATTAACCTAGAGCTTCCCCTTCAGTAACCCCATGAGGCTGGTAGCCCAATTATTATTGTCTGCATTTTATAGGTGAAGAAACTGAGAGGCAAAGTAATTAAGTGATTTATTTTTTCCATGGCCACACAGTTAGGAAGTATATGAGGCAGCATTAACCACTGTTTGCAAGGTCTACCTCTAAATCTATGCCTCTATGACCTGTGAGGGGAGAGGATTGGAAGCCATGCCCCTGAGATCCCTTCCAGTGTTCCATCTGTGACCCTACAAACACTACGCCTCATTGCCTTCCTGTAGATTGACGGGCAACCTCAACTGACAGGCAGGAAGGACAGGAAATGCGTTGCAGGAGAAAGATCAATGAACTCAGGAAAAGTCAAGAGACTAGAATCTGAATGCTGACTTTGCCACTAAATAGTAGCCGTTGTAATTCACTGAACACGTCTGGGCCTCTGTTCCCTTCCCTAACCAAGGAAGGGACTAGGCCAGGTGATCTCTTGGTTTCTTTTCAGCTCTATAAAATTCCAGCCCAATATTTAAGAAATTACACGGAAAGAAAGAGACAAGCGGATTATAGGATTTAAAGTCGGGAGAGACCTTACAGATCATCTACCCCAACTCTCTCATTTTATAGCGGAGGAAACTAAGCAAGACTCAGAGAGGTACAATAATTCACTCCAGGTCATACAGGTTATAAAGAGTAGCAGAACTGAACCTGAGGCCTATTTGTGAGGACTCATCCTCCTGAGTCTAAATTCAGCCTCAGACGCTAACCAGCTGTGCCACCCTGGGCAGCTCACTTAACCCTGTTGGCCTCAGTTTCCTCATCTGTAAAATGAGCTGGAGAAGGAAATGGCAGACTGCTCCAGTATCTCTGCCAAGAAAACTCTCAAATGGGGTCACAAACAGTCAACAACAACAACAAACAACAAACCATGACTAATAAAAGGCAGTTAGGTGAGGCACGCATAGAGTGCTGGCCCTGGAGTTAGGGAGACCTGAGTTCAAATTTAGTCTCAAACATTTACTAGCAATGTGGCTTTGGGCAGGTCCTTTAACACCTGCTGCAGATGTGAGGATATACCTCAAAGGGCTGTTGTGATTATCAAAAATGGCAATATTTTTAAAGCACTTTGAAACTTAAAAGCACTATATGAATAGATGCTAGCTATCATTATGACTCTCATTTGCTTCAACGAGAGTGCAGAGGCCTTCCTTGTACAGCAGAAAGAGCCTTGAAGGCACAAAATCTGTGAAGTCACAAAATCATAAGATTGAAGAGACCTCAGAGTAATCTTGAAGAAGAATCTGGTCTATACCCCATAGAGGGTTTCATGACCACTAGCTGGGCTATGTGAAATCCACAAAACAGCTACCTTTTATAAATCCCCATTTTACAGATAAGGAGACTGAGTCTGACAGGTTGAAAGCAACTTGCACAAGCACGACATCCAAATTCTCAAAGCATCCCGTGTTTCAAAAAAATACGTATATAAAACAAACATAACTTACACAGAGTCACACAGCTCATAAGTGTCTGAACTCAGGTCTTCCTGAATCTAAGTGCAGTTGTCTCTCCACTGTACCCAATAGTTTTATGTATGGTATTTCATAATATAAGAAATATAACTGGGGCAGCTAGGTGGTGCAGCGAGTAGAGCAACAGCCCTGGAGTCCAAGGACCTGAGTTCAAATTCGGCCTCAGACACTTGACACGTTTACTAGCTGTGTGACCTTGGACAAGTCACTTAACCCCAACTGCCCTGCCTTCCCCCCTCCAAAAATAAAAACAAAGAGAAATACAACTGTTACCTGCCAATATGTCAGAGCTTATTTCTGAGTTCTTTTTTTAAATTTTTTTTATTTTTAGTTTACAACACATGGTTCTACATAATTTTGAGTTCCAGATTTTCTCTCCTCCCTCCCCAAGACGGCATGGAATCTCATATAACTACCACGTATAACTTCACATTGAATTAATTTATACACTAGTCAAGTTGTGGAGAAGAATTATGACCAATGGAATGAATCATGAGAAAGAAGGAACAGAACCAAAAAAAAATTTCTGAGTTCTAATTGGAGGATGGAGGTCAAATTGTCCAGCTCTTTGTGACCCAATTTGGGGTTTTCTTGGCAGAGATACTGGAGTGGTTTGCCATTTCCTTCTCCAGCTCATTTTACAGATGAAACTGAGGCAAACAGGGTTCAGTGACTTGACCAAGGGTCACATGGCTAGTAAGGGTGTGAGGCTGGATTTGAACCCAGGTTTTCTGCCTCCAGGCCCAACCCTCTACCCACTGTGCCACTTAGCAAAAGCTTTAATATAATCAAAATATGGCTGTTTACTAGTATCATTTGAGGAGCAAAAGGCCCACTGACAAAAAAAATTTCTTTTCCCCTTACCCTATTGCTGTTTATAATTCTCATCCAATGCCAGCTGCCTTGGGTGCAAAATGCAGAGAGATGCAACAGGGGAGACTTTTCTAAAAATTCATTTTTTATAAATGTACAGATTTTTAATTACATAAAATAGTTACTTCCATTGTACATAGATATTAATTTTGTGATAATGTTAGTATTTCGTAACTTGAATATTTCAAAAATATCTATGGTTTCATTGGGGGGATACCCTCCATTGATATAGATTGCAACCCTTTGTAGCTTAAGAGATTACCTTCAAGGAAGATGACCAAGGAAACAGCCCCCTTATGGCAACACTGGTGATGAGGGTTCCCTGAAATTAACAATTAGTTAGACTGGTCCTGAGGAAATGGACAAATAGTCCTGCCTTGCAATGGACCTGTTTTCAAACACTTAAAGAAATAGGGAATGTGTGAGACCTGTCACAGGACCTATTCTATGACCTTGAAAACTCACAGACCACCTCCACCCACCCCGCAATAGAACATCAGAGAAGGCCAATAGTAATGACCCATGCTTACACAGTGTTGTAAGGTTTAATGTACAATATACCTTCCTCACCACCACCCCACACAGTAAGTAACAGCAGCAGCCTGGTAGAGACAAAAGTGCATTTGGATTCAGAAGACCTGGGTTCAAATTCCGAGGGCCACTTGTATGACTTTGGGCGCATCACTTAGCCCCTCTGGGCCTCAGTTTCTTCATCTGGCTTCCAAGACACCCTCCACCTCTAAGTGTATTGAGTACAAGCATTGTTATCCCCACTTTACAAACAAGAGAACTGAGGCCCAGAGAGATATTAAGTCATGTCACTAATCACACAAGTACTGTAGGCAGGATTTTAACCTTGGTCTCATGATTCCTAAGATAAGCATTCTTTTCCTTATACCACATCGACTTAAATCAAGTGTCAACACTCAAAGCAACTCACAAGGGGTATAATTTTTAAACTTTCCCTAGGACACACATTGGACCTCTGCTCTGCCCCCAAAAGGAACAATTCATTACCCCCTAAACAGGCCTAATTTATCAAACCTTGGAGGCTCAGCGATCGAGGCCCTGAGAGAGTAGCACACAGGGCGCAGAGGCTCAAATGCATGCAAGGGGATTGGAAAAAGTCCAGCTTCACAGATGTGCCTCCTGCTGATTCGAGGCAGCCCTTTAACCTTCTGGGGTGGTCCCTTTTAACTTCTCTACCTTATGGATATCTGCAATTTGTCTGTTAAACACAACCATACAGATACTCCTGCGAGTCTATGTATTCAGATGAAGCATTTGCCCAAAGATGGGGCATTGACTAAGACAGGCTGATTGAACCATTCCTATACAGCTATGCAGAGGCCCAGGCCATGAAGGGTGCTAGGCAAAGTCAGATGGGAATGCCCAAAAGGGTAGGTGCACCTTCGGTTCTGCAATTCAGTACATGTTTGTTCAGTTGAATTGTTGAGTTGAAGACATCAGTGACAAACTTCACAATCTTACCTAGTATAGCCACTGACTTACCTAGTATAGCTGCAGGGATGCAAATCAGAAGATTGTGCAATAGTCCATTGCAGTTATATCACAAGTGTCCTAAAAGAAAAAGGGGAGATTCATCCTTAACAAGAAAGGAGAGAAACATTAGTTTTTATTTCCCTGTGAAGCTTACCAGCAGTTGTTTTTGTTCTGATAAAGCAAATTTTCTCTCCATGTTCCAGTGCTTCCCAAATAGCTCATGAGACCAGGCCTTTGACTTTGACTTTGACAGAGGTTCTTTACATTTTCTGTGTCATTGATCCCTGGTGAAACCTATGGACTCCTTTTAGAATAATGTTTTTAAATGCATAAAATCAAACATGTAGGATTAAAAAAGAGACAAGTTTTATATTTATATATATATACATATATAAATGTATATGTGTATTGTACAGAGAGACAGAGACAGAGAGAGAGAGAGAAACAGAGAGAGAGACAGAGAGAGAGAGATTCTTTTCCTATCCAAATTTACACAACCCCTGAAATCTATCCATGGATCCATCAAGAATCTTTAAGATAATCTATAATCCAAAATATAACTCTGACCAGTCAGTGCAGACCCTTTGGATATCTTGGTGCATAGGGCACATTAGAAGGAGCAGGGAAAGTGTTCTGAACCAACTCATCACCCTTTGGGGTTTTCCATGTAAGACTTAAGCTCATTTTGCATAAGACTCTTTTTGATGGTGGAGAGTGATTACTCGATGCTCCATACCTGCATGAAAGTTGGAATTGATGAGAGTTTGGGAGAAGAGAGAACTTGGCCTTCTGATTTCCAGCTTCCAGAGAAAATACAGGTGGTTCGAGATTCCCTTCAGGGAGAGGTCCCTGAAAGGAGAGAAAGACTTTAGGAAGAAACAGATTTGTTGATCATATCCCCATCCCCACCTTACCATACTAGAGACTTTGGGAAATTTCCCCTTAAGTAAGATCTGAGATTCTCTCTTGGTTGAGCTGAATATATCTTGTTCCCTTCCTCCTCCTCCTCCTCCTCCTCCTTTTACTCCCCCTCCTTCTCTTCTCCCTCTGAACACATGGGGAGTCATACTCTGCTCTGTCCAAAGAAATATAAATTGTGATTGCTTATACTTCGCAAGGTACCTTGGGGTTTGGGGACTAGACTTTTTTTCTTCTCTATTTATTCTATCATTTCCCCCCAAAAAACTGGGTCAATTAACTCTTTTGTCTCATGTAGTTTTTCATTTATGATTTCTTGAAATGTAGCTCTAGAAAACCAGGCTTGTTAAAATCCATTGTGATTCAAATAGAGCTACTTGACTATGCCTTTAAACCCAAATCATTCGGCTTTCACTGATTGACCAGTAATATGTCCTCACTTGTCATTGTTTGGGTTTTGATGGCTCAGAGTGAGTGTAAATAGCAATTGTTTCTGTTCTGGGCAGAAACTCAGAGGGTCCTCCCCTCTCAGATTGATTCTTTTATAAAGGCAAACTAGGCCATTGTTTGCTTCAGTTCTTACCTAGTCTTTAACTACTGAATGAGTGTTGCCTCAGAAAAACTGAGACCTGGGAAAGACCTTAGCTTAAAAAGGCCAAGGTCTCCCACTGCATCCTGGGCCATTGCTAGTCCTCCTGATCTATGTCCTGCCACCGGACTCTGATGACTCTGGAGGATAGAGTGAGGCTGATGACTTTGCACAGCTCTGCCTCACTTAAATTCAGTTCACTTGCAAATCAAGACATCACCCGCCTGTTGTCATTGGTCCTTTTCCAGAATGAAGGACAAACAACACTTGTTCCCAGTGGCAGAGCTCATTTACTTTATGCACTGATTGGTATATTCTCCTCTGTATAACTTCTCTAATTTCCTTGCCATCTGAATGAGTAAATGGATTTATTTACTATTCGCTATGTGTAGTATTTAGTGGGAAGGGAATAAATCCTTGGAGATACATAGAAATATGCAGAGATAGATAGGTAGATAGATAATGTTGGGGGACTTTTTCTCCATTAAGGCATAGTTGTCAGGAGTACAGTTTGTATCTAAAAATTATTTTCTCTAGATTAACCATAGTTGTGGGAGAGAGGCCCAGATATATATATGTAATATATGTATATATATGTATACATGCACACACACACACACACACAAAATTTTAGTCCATTACTCCCTTTGAGAAAAGCAGAATGTCCAATCTCTTGGCTCTAATCTCCTCCTCTCCTCCTGGAATGAACCAAAGACTCAAGAAAGATAGACCAGGGAGATGCTAGAGATTCACACACACACACACACACACACATGCAAATACACATACATCCATGAACACTCTACATATATAATCAGAAATGGTACACACTTACCAAAGCAAGTCAATCCAAATCGGAGGACCTGGAACCAGTTATTCTTAGGCTATTCCCTACCTTATGTATTCCATGTTCCAATCAACATGGAAGAGTTAATGTTCTTCATACAGGACATTCTATCTCCTGTCTCCATCCATAGAGTCTCTCCCATTCCCAGAACGGTCTCACTTCTCAGTTGCACCTCTTGGAGTCTTAAGCTCCCTTCAGTTCTCAGCTTCAGGAAACCTTTCCTGATTACTTCAGCTAATTTGTACTCCCTCCATCACAAATCGCAGTCTGTTTGCTCTACATTTATCCAGTAATCAGAGAGAGTGTGGCACGGAGCTTAGAGAGCTAGCCATAAAGACCCTGGCCAAGTCAAGCCCCAGACACATCCAAGCTGTGTGACCCTGGGCAAATCCTTAACTTTTCAGAGCTCTAGGCAACCTTCCAAGACTTTACATTGCAGAAAAGGTACCAAACCTGTCCTGGTAAAGGGACTTTCCTCACCTGGGAGATAACAATGAAATAGTACAGAAATGCTTAACCTGGGGTCAGTGAACTAATTTTTTTTTAAATTCTTTTCCTTGGTAATCCTATGCATTTTACAGATTTTAAAACATTATTCTCAGGACATAGCTTCCATCCCCCTACCAAAGGGGTCTATGACACAAAAAAGGTTAAGAACTCCTTATATAATAACAAATAAACTGCTCAAATAAAAATAATCTATTTCATTTTTGTCTTTATATCTTTAGTGCTAGCACAGTCCCTGGAAGACAGTAGGCATTTAATAAATGCTTGTTAAATTGCATTGTCAAGTTCCATATGACTTTCAAATATCTTAGAACTTTTGCCATTACCATTGTGATCTGGATGGCCCCCAATCACTAATTATTAATGAATTAATTTTCATTAATGCATTAAAATTCTCCCAGGATTTCTTTGGAGCACAGATCCTTCAAGCCCTTACTACAGCCTTTTTGAGGTCACAAGGACCTTTAAGGAAATCTTGGCAGGGTTATTTTGAAAACAGCCTAGCTAATGTCATGGTGTTTGATTTGGTTAGGGATTTATTTGCTTGTTTAAGCTTTAACATATCTCTACTAAGCTAAGTTGCTGAGGTTATAAGAATCTACAACCACAGGGAGTCATATCACTTCATAGTGATCCTTAAAAGACATTTATTTCCTGTGGGAGTTTTTTAATATAGTGTCAAAAGTAAATCATAACAGAAAATTCTTGTTCAGACTCAAGGCTAAAGGCAGCTGCATTTCCCAACATCAGTGCATTATGACCATTCCCTTTCCCACAGATGAACTCCAGCCTTCCTGTTGACCTATAGTAACCCTTCCCCCTTTCCTCAGTGGAACCAGATGTTTTACCACAGAATAACAAAGCCCCCTCCTTGGAATAACTATGGGCAAACAAGTCATTGCCCTCAACCCTCAAATGACCTGTAAACCACAATGACTTTGGGTGAGCATGGCGCTGGGAATGAAGCTATCCAATTTCACCTCACAGGGATGAAGTCACCCAATGCAGACCACTGCTGCTAGCAAAAATAAGAGAGGGAGAGACATGAGACGTTCAAAGTTTTCTTTTCGAGAAATACATGACAGAAATACAGATTCTACACCTCCTCATGAAGGAGAGCCAAAGGGATAAGTGACTAAATGGTTGAGAAGAGACGAAAAACCCAAACCCTGGACTAGCTGGGAGAGCAGCGACATAGCAAGGTAAGACAGGGCTTCCAATGACATGATAGCTGAGCATGTTTATCCCAGATGAGGGATGAACTGAATTACCCCAGCTGGAAAAGATGGGAGCCCTGCTGGAGAGAGGAACAGCAACCTAGGAACAGGCAACAATAACCAGGCAGAGGAAAGCTTTGATTTAATACCAGCAATCATTTTTCTGGTGCCTCGGCAATCATCTTCAGAGGAAAGCAGTAGAAGTGCCTTCCCGATAGACTGATTCTGCTGTGGAAATGCTATTCTTGGCTGCATTGACTCCATGGGCTTGCTTTGACCTTGAGACAGTTCCGTAACCTTGCTCTCTACCTCAGCTTCCCCACCGGCCAAGTGGGACAGCCTCCTCAAAGCCTGCTTTGTCTGCTCATGTGTCATGAAGATTAATTAATGGCATTAACTCTCGCAACATTCTTTGGGATGGCAAGGGAAAATTACGATTGTGATTGTTATTACTGTGACTTG
This sequence comes from Trichosurus vulpecula, assembly GCF_011100635.1. NCBI lineage: Eukaryota > Metazoa > Chordata > Mammalia > Diprotodontia > Phalangeridae > Trichosurus > Trichosurus vulpecula. The sequence continues at coordinate 122,764,005 of NC_050573.1, read as the reverse complement.
CTAGGTGGAGGAGAGTCAAAATAATCCCGAATGAACTAGTGGGAGGCAACCTACATGGTGTGGATTTTAAGGGTTCCCAAGAGAGTCCACCACAGCTTCCAAACATCTCTCCCTATCCCACCACAGGACAAAAAATTCCCCCCCCCACCTTAGTCACTTTTTTGCTTAAAGACCCCATTTATGCATAAATATGGTATCTGGGAGAGGTGACCCATGAAGCCATTATCAGCCAGTAACATTTTAACATGCATTAGTTTATTAGATTACCTAGCCGGTCACAACAGGCAGAATAATAAAAGAATAACTCACAGCTACACAGCATTTGGAAATCTACAAAATGCTTGCTTAAAAAACTGTCCCTTTGAGCTAGCAGTAGTATCAGCATGATCATACTGTGATTGTGGGAGATGGGGGGCACGGTGCTGTTGGTCAGGGTATAGAAGGCTGGATTCATCCTCATAAGCCACTGACTGCAAATTATAGTTTTAGAGAATTTCCTGGAGCACTCACTGAGAGGACCAATGACTTGTTTAAGGTTACACGAGCAGAAAGTGTCAAAGTCAAGACTGGAACCCAGGTACTATTGTCTCCAAACTGGCCCTGTCTAATGACCTCAAGCTTCTCATTCCTGTTTTACAGACGAGGAAATTGAGGCTCATAAAAGTAAACTTACTTGCCTGTGGTCACTACTTTAAAATTCTATCTATATAGATAGTGAGCAGGAGTAAGCATTTATGAAGTATCTACTATGTGCCAGGAATTAGACTAAGTGCTTTACAAATATTATTTCATTTGATCCTCATAACAACCCTAAGGGGTAGGTACTATTATCATCCCCATCTTACAGATGAGGAAACTGAGACGGAGAGCAGTTGCTCAACGTCACACAATTAGTAAGTATTTGAGACTGGATTTGAACTTAGATCTTCCTCACTCCAGGCCCACAGCTCTAGCACTACTTAGCTGCCTCTGAGAGTACTCTTAGAGTTTTAAGTCTTAAAATATTAAATATTAATTAGGGAAGAGGCAATGAGAGAGTCCAACAGCTATGAGTGATCATTAAGGTCTAATCCAACCTCCTCATTTTAAAGACGAGGATATGAATTGTAGAGACATGAGCTGACTTGTAGTCACATAGCAATAGGACTAGAGCCTAGGTCTTCTGACTTCAACTTCAGTGTTACTTCCAATGTCCCACACTGTACTAGGTTGCTCTAGGTAGCAACCACATGGCCCTGAACACTTAGAGATTGGCAGGACCTCTGCGGATAGCCTTTGCCTACGGCTACCTCTGACTGTCCTGAAGTCATTACTGTCAGAGTGCCATTCAAAGACCTAAAATCATTTTCGCCTGTTGCATTCTGTGACAATAGGATGGGATCTGTGCACGCGAAGATGAGACTGAATAACATTGACCTGGTTGTTCTCATGTAGGAAAGGAATTGACAAAAATAAAATTATAAATTAACCGCTTTGCAAAGATTTGCTGTTCATCTTTAAGAAAAATTCAATTATAGTTTACAACTGCATTGTTGGGAATCATAATGAACCCTCTTTGGAATTTTCTTATTCAGATCAAATTAACCATAAGCAATTTGGAGCTGATTATATTACCAAGTTATACCTCGGTGTTGCCACACTGTAAAGCCCAGTGTAATGATTACACTAACACTGTCGGACTAACCTCTGATATGTGCTCACAGCTAAAAGTGTAATTCTGTGATTAACCAACCAGGCACAAGTCCAAGTTGTTTGTGGTTTCTCTCTCTCGAGGATGTCAAAGGTCGCAGAACCATTCATTCACAAGTCTCTTCTCACAGTAATAAATGAAAACAGTAAAAATGAAAATCTTTCTCTTGGAACAGCTAGTGCAATAAAGACCAACACATTTCAATGTGAATACTCACTGTTATCCCACAGGGGAGAGTCATAGTCTGTCTTTGCCACATATTGGCAGAAATGCCAGTTTTCTGATGACTAACCAAACATGACAAGGACGGAAAACATCTATCAGAGGCCTTGGAGACTCCATTTTGGAAAACATTTTCTCTTTGCCAAGAAAAAGGTAGAAGGAAAAGTGTCACACCAAGAATTATGACGACAAGAAGTGGGGGGAAAGTAGAACTTTCACTTTATGATGGTACATTTATAATTTCTCTGATTTCTCCAAGAAAGTTCACTACATAAAACGTCAATAGCTGTAAAAGTCATTTCCAATTTTCTTCACTAATTTTGACAAGCCAGAAAGGTCATTTCACAGTTTCAAAAGTGCAGCTTGACCTGATTTTTGAGTAATATCTTATGTGGAGCCCTGGAGTCCCACAAAATGTGACTTTTCCCTCCTTCTCCTCAATGAAGCAAACAGATCACAAATTTTTTTTTTTGTTTAAGGGTTATCACCTTCATTTCAGAGGCCAAACAGAGTTGAATTTTAGTTTCTCTGCTCAGCTTCTAAAGATAAACAAAGAGCTGATTAAATTACTTATGATCCGATCATATTTATTAAGCAGTCTAACAATAGTAATAAGTAGCATTGATATAGTGCTTTAAGCTTTGAAAAGTATTTTATTGCATTATACCAGATTGTTATTATATTATATACACACGATTTGGTATATTATCTGATTTGGTCTCTAGGAAGTAGATGCTACCATTATCCCCATTTTACAGATGTAGAGAAGAAACCTGGGAGGCATTAAATGACTAATGTAGAGTCACTCAGGTAATAAGTGTGTGAAGTAGATTTAAACTCAGACCTTCCTGAGTCCAAGCTAGGCGGTACAGTAGATAGAATGTTGCACTTGGGAGTCTGGAAGACCTGAGTTCAAATCTAGCCTCAGACACTGTGTGACTCTGCCCAAGTCACCTGCTTTCTATTTATCTTGGAGCCATCATCTGTCAAATGGATATTATAACAGCATCTGCCATACAGGGTTGTTGTGAAGATCAAATGAAATAATGTTTGTAAAGCTCTTACTTAGCAGCACCTGGCACATAGAAGATGCTATGTAAAGGTTAGTTATTCTTATTGCTATTATTGGAACCAGGAGATCATTATGTAAGAAGAGATTAAACTTGTTCGACTTGGCTCCAAAGGATTTATCTAAGAGCAGTGGAGAGAGGTTACAGAAAGCAAGATCTCCAGCCATTAGAAGGACAAATTTCCTAATAATTAAAGCTGTCCCAGAGCTCCAAAGGACCTAGGATGGAAAGAGCTATGCACATCCAAAGAAAGAATTAGAGTCTGAATGCAGATGGAGGCAAACTATTTGCTCTCTTTTTTTCCTTCCATTTTGGTTTCACTTCTTCTTTCTCATGATTCATTACATTGGTTGTAATTCTTCTTTACAACTTGATTATTCTGTAAATAAGCTTAATGTGAAGGTATATGTAGAGCCTATATTGGATTACATGCTGTCTTGGGCGGGGGGAGGAAGAGGAAGGGGAGGGAGAGAGAAAAAAAATTGGAACTCAAAAACTTCTGAAACTGAGTGTTGTAAACTAAAAATAAAAAATAAATTAAAAAAAAGCTGTCCTAAAACTATATGAGCTTCTTTGGGATGTCCTCGATATTAGAGGTCTTCAAGTGTAAGAGAAATTTGGCCATCTGTATGAGATGGCTTCTTAGTGACCAACACCAGTGGTCAGTGTGTGAAAATTTAACTGACTTTTGGATGAGACATTTACAATCTATTGCCAGGCCCACACCTGAAGCCTTTCCAATTTATTTGGACTTACTATAACTTGAACTCTGGGCAGCTAGTTGGTGCAGTGGATAGAACATCAGGCCTAGAGTCAGGAAGACCTGAGTTCATCTATCCTCAGACACTAGCTATGTGATCCTGGATAATTCACTTAAACTTGCTGGCCTCAGTTTCTTCATCTATAAAATAAGTTGGAGAAGGACATGGCAAACCATGTCCAGTATCTTTCCCAAGAAAGCTTCAAGTAAGATCATCAAGAGTCAGACACAACTAAAAGGACTGAATAACAAAAATAACTTGAACTTCACTGGCATAATCCTCTAGAATGTAGGGTCAACTCCATGCTATAGAGAGGTAACAAATTACGTCTCTGAGTACTGAAGAAGCTGGCAGATGTGATCTCAGGGCTTCTGTCAATAATATTTCATAAATCACATTGACAACAGATATGCCAGAAGAGTAGAGATAGTAGATTACACATTTTCAGAAAAGGAAAAGAGGACGAATATGTGAAACCAAAGACTAGTAAGTGCTACATAAATAAATGGCAAAATCATAGAATAATTTTTCAAAGTTTGTGAACATTTAGAAGAGAATATCTTGTTCACTAGAAACTTTGCTCTGTGACCAAATCATGCCAAAATAATCTCATTTCCTTTTTGTTGATTGACTTCATAGGATCAGAGATTTAGCAATGAAAGGGATTTGAAAGGCCATGCAATCCTAATGTTTACTTTACAGAAGAAGAGGCTCACAGAGGGTTAAGTGACTTGCCCAAATTCACATAGGTAGTTAAATTTCAGAGGCAGGATTTGAACCAAGTTCCTTTGACTCCGGAGGCAAAGCTTTTATTCATTGTACCATGTTACAAGATTAGAAAAACAGTGCAGAAATAGTAAATAACATAGCACATACATAAGCCATATGCCTATATCATATGTACAAAATCACATATGTACTTTATGCATGTATGAGAGTTGATCCTTGAAAGCCTAGCATCTAATCACAAAAAGGGCCATTAATGCAACATTAAACTAACGCCAGGTAATCCTTTTATGACATACAAGTCCCTTGAACTGATTAGAGAAAAGAGCATCACTGATAGGACGAAGAATGGCAGGCCATGCTCCCAGGTGACCTTAAAAGTCAATTTAGGTGGAAGTTAGAGAGCGGAAGAATGTCTGCAAAAGATAGCATGAAGCTAGAACAGAAGGTAGCCCTCACAAATACAGGGGTCATGACTTAGGGAGCAAGGCTTTTGACCATGAAGAGTATTGGGTTAAATGCTGAAACCTCCTACAACCTGAATTTGTAGTTGGTTAAGTAAGAAGGCCTAAAACAATGTTTATTAATAGTTCTCTGTCACCCTGGAGGGAGTTTTCTTGTGGTGTACCATAAGTCACTAACCTTGGCCTTAGTTTGCTCAATTTTTTTCAATGCTACCCTGACCCATGACCTATCCTGATGCTCCCAGTTGTGAATGTCTTCCACCGCAACCTAAAATTACTTCGCATTTTCTTTGTGTTGAATTAAAATTTTAAAGCAAGCAGCAGACAGTGGGAAATGAAGAACATGCAAGGTATTATTCCAGGCTGTAATATATAACCAAAGAGGAATTTTGAAGGAGGATAGGAGGAAAAGATGCCATCAAACATGGCAAGAAATATTAGAGTGCTTTACTGTCACCCTTATGAGATTAAGAAAAAGGGAGGAAGGTCACCAACACATTAGGTGAACCTCCTATAATGAACTTGTGGGAATACACAGACGAATTGTACAGAAGGGGAAGTCATGGGTGCCTTCAGTCTTCATCTGAGAGGGAATTTTCAAATTGATGAAATCACAGATGCATTTAAATATATTGTGTATTTATTTATAGCACTTGATCTTCTCTAATAAAATATAAGCTCCTTGAGGTCAGGGACTATTTAATTTTTGGTTTTGTATGTCTTATACATTAGTAGGTGCTTAATGAATGCCAGTTGAATGAATGACTCTATAGAAGTTATACCTATCGAATTTATAAATGCTGTAGAGTTGAAATGGATTGCTAATATGATGGATGACATAATTAAGATTCAAAATCATCTTAGTAGAACACTGAGCCAAAATCAGAAAAGAAAATTTAAAAGAGATAAAAGTAAAGTTTTAAACTTAGGTTCAAAAACTTAAATGTAGGAGTGAAGGTTAGGAAAGACCTAAGTTAGCAGCCATTCATGTAAATAGGAAATGAAAAGGGTCTAGTTACTGCAAGTACAGAAGGAGTCAATAGAATGACCTGGCTGCCTGAAAAGGAAGTGTGATCTTAGGCTGTCGTAATGTAAGTCAAAGTTTTGCAAAAGAACCCAAATTTTAAACTTAATGCTGGTGTCTCTCACCCATGGGCAAGTGGGCGAAGAGTTAATGGCAAACTGCTTTCATTATTTTGTCTCCCTGCCTCAATACCTCTTTCCTCTCCTCTAGATACCTTTCTCCTTTCCTCTCCTTCTTCTTCTCCCCTCCTCCCTCCCTCTTCTTTTTTCTCTCTTCCTCTCCTTTCCTTTCTTTTCCCTGCCTTCCCTTCTTTCCCTTCCCTTCCTTCCCTTCTCTTCCTTCCCTCCTCTTCTCTCTTCCCCTCTTCTCTCTTCCATTTTCCTCTCCTCTCTTATCATTCTACATTCTCCGTATCAGTGATATCTTCTCCAATGGATTCCATTATCATCACTAAGCCAATGATTCCCCAACCATATTTCTAGCCTTCATTGCACATCACTAACTACCTATTAGACATTTTGATCCGAATGTTCCATAGACTCCCCAACCTCAACATGTCTAAAACATAACTCATTATTTTTCTGTTCAAAACCCACACCTCTTCCTACCTTCCCTATTTCTGTTGAAAGCAACATCATCCTTCCTCCTTGAGCCCTCATTTTCCTTCCCTCTAATCAATCACCAAGCCATGTTGACATGCTCCCAGATCTCCACAATATCTCTTCCATTCATCCTTTACTCTCCACTTACATTTCCACCACCTTAGTTTAGGTGTTCATCAACTTTCACTGGCACTGAAGTATCTTTCTAACTGGACTCCCTGGCTGAAGGTATTTCCCTTCTGTGGTAAGACTAATATCTATACAAGTTTCTATTCTTCCTTCCCTCCTGTGACTCAGCCGTAAAAAGTTCAGACATGGAGTAGCTTTCATTAAAAGGAGATAAAGCTGTCCCCAGGATCTGATTAGCCTCAGCTTCTCTGACAGCAGCTTTCTGATCACCTAAAGGCATAAAAAGTCCCAGTCATGTGGGGTCAGGGCCCTTCCAACTTGGCAGAGTCCTGAAGACCATGTAAATCCTCATGTCCTTCACCACATCCTGCCTTGATGACCAGACACATTTCATTTTGATGAGGGAGGCTGAGTCCAGAGAGGCTAAATGCCACTGTATCCTTACTGCATGTTCTTACTGTGTCAGGGCAAGGTAAGCCTCATTTTGGTAACTATCCAACTACTTGCAAGTGTTTCATTTTGTGCCAATATCAAATCTGAACTAAGGGAACGCTGGCATTAGAGCTGATGCCAACACACACCCAATCCATCCTCTCCAAAGCTGCTGAAGTGATATACCTACAGCATCGTTCTAACCATGTGACTGCACTGCTCATCACCCTTCAGTAGCTTCCTGATCTTTGGCATTTAAAGCCCTTAAAATCTGGCTAAAATGTACTTTTTTCCAAGCTTAAACTCACTTTATAGCCCAAGCAAACTCGTCTTCTTGCTATTGTACACAACTTTTCTTATCCCAGTTTTGTACCCTCAAAATAGTCTTTCTCCTTTCCTCTCCTCTTCCCTCCTTTCCTCTCATTTCTTTTCTTCTCCTCTCTTCCTCTTTTCTCTCCTCCCCTTTGAATAATATGGCCCCCATGTCTGCTCAACTCCTCTTCTCAGTACCACCTCCTATAGGAAGCTTTTGCTAATTTCCCTCTCCCCTTCCCATAGCTCCTAAGGATTTTCCATGCTTAAATTGTATTTCTTTTGTTTAGATTTTGCATCTAGTTACACTTGCATATGCATATTTTGGCTCCCTCACTCTCCCATAGTATGTAAACTCCTTGAGGACAGAGACTGTTTATTTTGTCTGGTGTTCCCAGAGCCTAGCATAGTGCCAGGCACATAGAATGCATTTAATTACTAAAACCATGTTGATTGATTGCTAATGCGATTTGTGTCAAGCAACCAGTGGTTCCTATATATTTGAGTGGCAAAAAGAATTTTCTAATTCCACTTTCCACATAGCTTCTTTCACTGGTTTTATTTTTAAGGCTTATAAAAATAGAAGTTACTTATTTATCACTGCAGGTATTGAGAAAACTATTCCCGTAGGCTGAATGGGACTCTGCTGATGATTAAGGTAGCTCTAATCAGAGCACCTTCTTGAAATATGTGTGTGGATTATTATAAACCATGTCATTTACTCTGTTCCTACTGTGCGAGCAGCCCTGAAGGCCCACTTCTAACCCAATGAATTTATCATCTGACTGGGCTGACCAATCCATGCCAATGAAAACCCACAAGATGGATCATGTGCAGCAGGGAAGCTTAATTGGCCATTGGTTTCTTGGTTCAATTATGTCTTTCACGGCCAGATCAACAACACGTGTTAAGAAAGGAGTCAGTAGAAACTAAGACAGCAAAAAGGACATATGGAAGAAGTAGGATTTTTAACAGGGCTTTAAAGAATGAGGTACAATTGGATGAACATGGTAAGCAAGGACAGTGACCTTGTCATAAAAAGCTCAGATTAGCAGTGCTACGCTGGCTCTGGTCACAACTGTCAAGCTCATTCCTGGTTTTGGAACATTCTAGGCATGGGTGGTAGAACAACCTAAATCATTATCTAGGACTGACCCAGAAACCAGTGAACAGTACCATACACCTCTATGAGGCAAGGAGAATAGAGCCAAGAATGAACACCATCCATTGTCTACATACTTTGCTTACCACCATGCTCTCTCATTAACCAATGGAGGTTAGTTTCTGCATATACCACCATACACCCTTGATTGCTCTCTTGCAATGACTCATCCACCAATTGCCTCTTGAAAAAGACCCCAAAAAGAAAACTCCTAGGAACATTGTAGCCAAATTCCAGAGTTCCCAGGTCAAGAAGAAAATGTTGCAAGCAGCCGGAAAGAAACAATTCGAATACTGTGGAAACACAATCAGGATAGCACAAGATCTAGCAGCTTCTACATTAAGGGATCGAAGGACTTGGAATATAATATTCCAGAGGTCAAAGGAGCTAGGATTAAAACCAAGACACCTACCCAGAAAAACTGAGTATAATATTGCAGGGCAAAATATGGATTATCAATAAAATAGAGGACTTTAAAGTTTTCTTGATGAAAAGACCAGAGCTGAATAGAAAATTTGACTTTCAAGTACAAGAATCAAGAGAAGCATGAAAAGGTAAACGGAAAAGAGAAATCATAAGGGACTTACTAAAGTTGAACTGTTTTGTTTACATTCCTACATGGAAAGATGATGTTTGTAATTCATGAGACCTTTCTCAGTATTCAGGTAATTGAAGGGAATATACACATACATGACTGTATTTGTTTGCATGCTGTCTCCCCCATTAAACTGTAAGTTCCTTGAGGGCAAGTACTGTCTTTTGCCCTCACATAGCACAGTACCTGGCACATAGAAGGGGCTCAATAAATGTTTATTGATTGATTGATTGATTAACTAACTTGGCACACTTACTTTAGCTCCCCTCAAACAAGATGCTGTTTTTTGTTAGCTACTCTTCCAAAAGGTATGCCGGAAAACTGATGGATGGGACTGGACCTGTGATTGACCTGTGACTGCAACCTCCCACAACCAATACAGATGGGCAACAGCGCTACAATTTGCAGTCTTTGAGTTGCCTGAGTGGTTGGTAACTTGGCCAGGGTCATGTGTCAGAGAAGGGATTTGAACTTATGTTTTCCTGACTTCAAGGCTATATTTCTACACCATAGAAGTTAAAATTCTGAAATTGTCAACTTCATCTCCAATAAACGGTATGCACATTGTAGTTAAAGGCTTGTTGCTTAAATGACTGACATCCAGGGATTTCCCTGAGGATTTCAGTTTTCCGTGTCATCCATCTTTCCTATGGCTATAAATGTGGACAGGTGGAATATTCCATGGATAAATGCAGTTTAAACTATAACTTTCTATTCATTCTCACTTGCTTGGAACTTTTCTCCCAAAGTCCTTTCAAACTAAAAAACTTGTACCCATACTCTCAGATAAAAGGTGAGCCTTTTGAAGCTATGGAAGGCAAACACCCCCAGAAGGTTTAGGGGTTTGAGGAGCTTGTTTTGCTTATATAGGTATAAAAAAAGAAAAACTAAATGTTTCTCCTTCTGAAAACTACTTCTCTGACCTTTGAAAACCTTTCTTTGCCCTCATATAATTCGCATGACCATAGTTATCACCTGTGAAACTGCCCCAAATTATGATTTGCTATGAGGTGAGGAAAGGAAAAAGCCAGGTTTCAAGACATATTTGTAAGATTTTAGAGGTTAGAACTTAAAAGATTCAACATGAAAGGGGTAGGTAGAGGAAGGAATTTCCAGTGCTTCGTATGGTATCTGGCATAGAGTGAGCACCTAATAAATGAGTTCCAGCCCTATCAGTTACTCTTTACATGACCCAGTCTTTAAGCAGCTCAGCCTCTTCATCTGTAAAATTAGGTAGTTAGACTGGATGGTCCCTAAGGTCCCTTCCAGATTTATAAGCCTATGAATTAAGAATAGCACAAGACCAAATTAACAACTAAGAATCTATTGAGTCAGATGGAGTCCTGCTAGGAAAACATTTGGACAAAACTTTTGGATTGCACAGCCCTTAACTGCTGACTCTAAGCCCTAAGACCAGAGAGTTCTACTAAACTCACTTTTTTTCAAGATACCTTCCCCTCTTGCTTTAGAAAAAGCCCTTGAAATTTCAATTCCTCCCTCCTCTAACCCCAAGCCTTACTGGACTAACGGGAAGTGAGCCTGGATTTTCCTCTTCTCATCTACCACCTACTTTGATGAGCAGTTTCCACTTCACAGAAACCACTTACACTAATGCTTACACAGTGTTAATAATTCATTAGATTTATATATTTGTTAGATGCCTATAGAGTTGTAGTTGTGTCTGCATATCTTTTTATATCAGTCATGGAAACAATAGGTCACACAGTCACCAAGGGCAAACAAAATATTTTTCTTAAGTGGCAAGAGTTAAATGGCACTGAGATAGATCTTGGAATCACAACATTTCAGAGTTGGAAAGGAATTTAGACATCAACTAGTCATAAAATCGCAAATCAAGACCCAAAAGGGATCTCAGAGGCCACCTAATTCAGTTGTGTGACTGAGCAAGTCATGTGCCTCATCTGTAAAAGGAAGGGTTTGAATTGTCATCAGATTATGTATATTATCGTTGTGTATATATATAATATATATATCAGATTATATACATTACAGCTATGGTCCATGGTGCATGATTTGTACTTAATCTTCAAACCCTTATTTACTGAGCTTGGATTCCCAGATGGTAGCTGCTATATCTCCCCTTAAGGTTCAAGGATTCATCCTGAAAGGCTAGGAATGTCTTTCTAAATCTATTGGTCTTAGGTCCCCACTGGTATGTTTTCTCTTATTACCATTGATATAAATTAGTCAGACAAACTTATTAATAAGTTCTCAGAAACAGGTATTTACAAGGGTTTCATAGTTGCTACAAAATATTTTCTCAAAAATCTGTGATGCAATCTCACAGAGTCCCAAGGAAAATGAACTCATGTGGCTTAAAGAACACATGTGGAATGGCAGGGTGGAGGAGTAACTCATAGCTCTGGGAGTCCTTTTTCTAGAATACTCAAAACTTTCTTCTTAGATAGGGTATAACTTTTCTGTTGAGCTCCAAGAATGTTGAATCTGACTTTCTTAATCTTGTCCAGTTGGTTATTAGCTCCCAGTTCAGACAATGCTGCCAGTCATTGTTATCCCAGGCAATCTCCTAGGAGGGCAATGAAGAAGTCCAATCTTCTGGACCCTTCCAACCTTACAAGGTCCTCATCTAACCAAGAGTTATGAACTCATGGTACTTTTCCTCTCTCTACCCCCTCTTTCTCAGGAGCTTTCCTAAAAGATTTCTGTCTCAGCACTGGAATCTCCCAGTTCTGAATTGGCTCACTATTTTACAGATGACCCACAGAATGTGACCAAGGTTCCACAGTCAATCTGAATACACTTCCTGGACAGCATCACTGCTGTTTGTTCAATGGCTTCAAAGACTTTTTATACTAAGTCTAAAGTCTTTGATTGTTGGATTATATCATATCATCTGGTTAACACATCAGGGCATAGTATCACACTCCTTAAAACAGAGTGGGAGTAATTGATTGACTCAATGCTCCAACTTCTTATGCAGGCATAGCTCATTTTGCTATATTTTGTTTTATTGTGTTTTACAGATTTTTTTTCTTCCACAAATTGAAATTTTATGGCAACCTCACATTGAACCATCTTTCCAACAGCATGTGATCTCTTCATTTCTCTGTGTCACATTTTGGTAATTCTCACAGCATTTCAAACTTTTCCATTACTACTATATCTGTTTTGGCAATCTGTGATCAATGAGCTTTAATATTACAATTGTAATTGTTTTGGGATGCCACAAACCACGTCCATATGAGATGGCAACTTAATCAATAAATGTTGTGTGTGTTCTGTTTCACTGACTGGCTGTTCCCCTATCTCTCTCCTTCTCCTTGGGCCTCCCTATTCCCTGAGACACAGCAGTATTGAAAAATATAATAAAAACTTAGTTGATAAAACAGTGTCAGGGTTTGAGTGGATTGACTCCAATTTTGAAAGAAGTTCTATTGTGGATCAAATGCTATCAAACTGCTTCGCAAGCTACAGAGAAATCTTTTTGTGAAAGGAAGAGTCAATCAATGCAGCAGACTTCATTGTTGTCTTATTTTAAGAAATTGTCACAGCCGCCCCAACCTTCATCAACCACTACCCTGATCAGTAAACGGCCAACAGCATTGAAGCAAGACTCTCCACCAGCAAAAAGACTATGACTCGGTGAAGATTCAGGTTATGGTTAGCATTTTTAGCAATAAAGTATTTTAATTAAGGTACATACATTGTTTATTTAGATACAATGCTGTTGCACATTTAATAGGCTACAGTACAGTATAAACATAACTTTTATATTTCCCGGGAAAACAAAAAATTAATGTGACTCTCTCTATTATGACATTTACTTTATTACAGTGGCCTGGAAAAGAATCTGCAATATCTCCAAAGTGTGCCTGTAAGTCCTCAAACCCACCATTGGACAGATGAGGAAACTGAGATACCAAAAGAGGCATATACAGGTTTATAATTTGACTCCAGGCCCTCTCCAGATTCACCATTCTTTCTATGAGTCAGATATTTCTAACAGCAACCTGAAACTTTCCTCGCTGTTTTTCTCCCATTGGAGAAAGTATGTCAGAACTTCTGTGAAGAACATTGTAAATGGTAAGTGGTAAACTGTAAGTGGATTCTAAAAGGTTATTCTGAAATAATGTTATAGTCTCACTTTCATCCCATGTTGCTTTTAGACTGTAATATATGGCATCTTGGAAAAGCCAAGTGCCAGACTGTGCATGATGTAGGACCACTGGCCTTTTTATTCTTTTAGCTTGTTTATTTTTCCTTTTCCTTTCTTACTTCTGACCTCATTAGCTTTCCCCCTCCCTAATAAATCCTACATATGTGAGGTGAAGACAGCAGAAGCAAAATAAGATAGTGGTAGGCAGAACCTAGGGTTGGGACAGCAAAATTCCCTGAATATTTTTGCCACTGGGACCAGTTCCTTCAAGGCAGAGGTTATTAACATTTTGTGTGTCATGGGCAATTTTGGTGGTCTGGTAAAGCTCATGACCTCTTTCTCAGAATTATATTTAAAATGTATAAATAAAATATAGAGGATTACAATAGAAACCAATTAACTGAAATAGAGTCATCAACACATTTTTTAAAGCTCTCAAACCCCAAATTAAGAACCTCTGTTTTAAAGGGAAATGAAATGCACACGTTGTCCTCCTCACCACCACCACCACCTTTTACATGGCCAGCAAGGTAGAGTAGAAAGCTATTCATTTGGTGAGGTTTGAAGAATGATGGGTGGGGGGAAGCAAAAACTCTTTCATCAAGGAGAATCTTTCAGGACTTCTGGTGCCAAGACGTCAGAGGAAGGAAGCCTCTGAAGCCTTCCCAAATTCTCCTCCAAACAACTAGAAAATCACTTCAGAGATCTAGGAGCAGAGAAGCAGCTTACCAGCCCAGCAGGAAAGGTCTGTCTCACTGGGGTAGGAGGGGAGGAAGGTCAAAAAACAGCAGCAACAGCAGCCAGCCTCACAGCAGGGGGCTTGCAGCAAGATGCCAAGCCTGGAGCAGTCCACCAGCAAGGTCTCTCCCTCCTGCAAACCAGCAGCCTGTGAGTAAGCAGTCTGTGCAGCTCAGCAAGGCCCCACCCCAGCAACCCACCCCCTGAACAAGCCACTAGTGAGGTCTTGACACCAATGCTGACCAATGGTAAGACCTTACCCCTGGGCTAGCAACAGGGCCTACCAGCAAAGAGATCCTGTTTCCAAAGCAACCCAGGACAGGGCCCCATCCCTAGGGCAGATGAGCAACAAGATCCCTCCTCCAGGGCCAGCCACCAGAAAGACTCTATTACCAGAGAAACCCAGCAAAAAGGCCCCACCCACGGAGGAGGCCAGCATCTAAATCCCACACCCAAGGAAAGCAAACAGGAAGGCCCCACCTCCCCCCCAGCCTCAACTACAAGCTAGAAGGAAAGCCTACCCTCCCGAGAGCCAGAACCAGAGCCCAACTCTCACATAAAAACACCATGCCACAAAAAAGGCAGAAAAAAATAGCAAAAAAAGAGCTTATAGAAAGATATTATGGTGATAGGGAGGATCAAGGCATCAACTTGGAAAAGGACAATAATGTCAAAATGGCCACATGTGAAGCCTCAAAAGAAAATGTACTTTGGTCTTAGGCCCAAAAAGAATTCCTAGAAGAGCTTTAAAAGGATTTTTAAAAGAAAATCAGAGAAGTAGAAGAAAATGCAAGAGAATCATGAAAAAAGAGTCAACAGCATGGGAAAAGATATACAAAAATTTGCTGAGGAAAATAACTCTCTAAAAAATAGAATTGGCCAAATGGAAAAGGGAGTACAAAATCTCACTGAAGAAAATTATTCCTTAAAAATTATAACTGAACAAATAGAAACTATATAGAACTCTATAAGACATCAAGATATGATAAAAAAGTAAAAAAAAGTAAAAATAAAGTAGAAGAAAATGTGACATTTCTCATTGAAAAAACAATTCACCTAAAAAATAGATCCAGGAAAGATAATATAAGAATTATTGTACTACCTGAAAACTAAAATTACAAAAAAGGGCTGGACAACATCTTTCAAGAAATTATCAAAGAAAACTGCCCTGATACATTAGAACCAGAGGACAAAATAGAAGTTGAAAGAATCCACTGATTACTGCCTGAAAAAGATTCCAAAATGAAAACTCCCAGGAACATCATAGCCAAATTCTAGAGCTCACATATCAAGGATTTGCAAGGAGTCAAAAAGAAACAATTCAAATATCATGGAGCTACAGTCAGTATTACACAGGATTTGGCAGCTTCCACATTAAAGAACTGAAGGGCTTGGAATAGGATATACTGGAAGGCAAAAGAGTTAATATTAGAACCAAAAAAACACCTACCCAGAAAAATTCAATATAATCTTTAAAGGGGAAAAATGGAAAATTAATGAAATAAAAAACTTTCAAGCATCTCTAATTAAGAGACTAGAGCTGAATAAAAAATTTGTCCACCAAATACAAGTCTCAAGGGAAAAATAAAAAGGTAAAAAAGAAACGAGAGAAAACATAAGAAATTCAATAAGATTGAGCTGTTTATATTTCTGCATAGCAAGACAATATTTGTAACTCATAACAACTTTATTACTATAAGAGAAATCAGAAAGAGTATATGTAGACAGAAGGTATGGAAATAAGATGACTTTGATGGGATGATACACAAAAAAAACAAAATAAAGAGGTGAGAAATAAAATTGCACTGGAAGGAGAGGGGAGATTGAATGGGGCAAATTATCCCATATAAAAGAGACATGAAAGAAATATTATAATGGAGGGGGAAATAGGGGAGGGGAGGGGTAGTGAGCAAAGCTTAAACCTTATTCTCTTTAAAGTTGGCTCAAAGAGGGAATATCATACACACTCAGTTGGATATAGAGATCTATCTTACCCTCTAAGGAAGTAAAAAGGGACAGGGATAATAGAAGGGGGAAGGGGAACTTACAAAAGGGAAGGTATATTAAGGAAGGCTGTGATCAGAAGTAAAACACTTGTGAGGAGGGAAAAGGTAGGGGGGTAAGAGAGAGGGGAATAAACAAGGAAAAAAATAGCATGGAGGGAAATACACAATTAGTTGTCATAACTATAAATGTGAATGGGATAAACTCACCCATAAAATGGAGAGCAGAATGGATTAAAAACCAGAATCCTATAATATGTTGTTTACAAGAAACACATTTGAAGCAGAAAGATGCACAAAGCATAATGGTAAGGGGCTGGAGCAGAATCTGTTATGATTGAGCTGAAGCAAAGAAAGTAGGGATAGCAATCATGATCTCAGACAAAGCAAAAGCAAAATAGATCTAATTAAAAGAGAGGGAAACTGTATCTTGCTGAAAAGTGCCATAGACAATGAAGTCATATCAATATTAAACGTATATGTGCCAAATGGCATAGCATCTAAATTTTTGAAGACCTAGAATGAGTTATAGAAGAAATAGACAATAAAACTATACTAGTCAGAGACTCACCTTTGCCCCCTAAGAACTAGATAAATGAATAAAATTTAATAAATAATTTATTTTAATTATTTAATTTAATTTAATTAATAAATAATAAAGGTGAATAAAATTCTGGAAAAGTTAGATATGATAGATTTCTGGAGAAAACTGAATAGGAATAGAAAGGAATATATCTTTTTCACAGAAGTACATGGCACCTATACAAAAATTATTTATTTCAGGACATAAAAACCTCACAATCAAATGCAGAAAAGCAGAAATAGTAAATACATACTTTTCAGATCATAATGCAATAAAAATTACATTCATTAATGGACAATATAAAGAGAGATTAAAACAATTAGAAATTAAATAATCTAATCCTAAAAACAAGTGGGTCAAAGGACAAATCATACAAACAATCAATAATTTCATTAAAGAAAATGACAACAACAAGTCAACATACCAAAATTTATGGGATGCAGCCAAAGCAGTACTTAGGGGAAAATTTATGTCTCTAATTGCTTACATCAATAAAATAGAGAAAAAGCAGATTAATGCAACTTAAAAAAACTAGAAAAAGGACAAATTAAAAGTCTCCAATTAAACACCAAATTGGAAATCCTGAAAATCAAAGGAGAGAGTAATAAAATTGAAAGTAAGAAAACCATTGAACTAATAAATAAAAATAGGATCTTATTTTATGGGGGGGGTGATAAAATTGATAAAGCATAAGTTAATTAGATTTACAAAAAGGAAAGAACGAAACCAAATTACTAGTATCAAAAATTGAAAGGGCTGAATTTACCACCAATGAAGAAGAAATTAATTATTAGGAGCTATTTTGCCCAATTTTATGCCAATAAATTTGACAATATAAATGAAATGGATGAATATCTATGAACATATAAATTATACAGATGAACAGAAGAAGAAATAAAATACTTAAATAGCACAATCTTAGTAAAAGAAACTGACCATGCCATCAATGAACTTCCTAAGAAAAAATCCCCAGTACCAGACGTATTCACAAGCAAATTCTACCAAGCAATTAAAAAACAATTAGTCCCAATACTATAGTAACTATTTGGAGGAGTTCTACCAAATTCCTTTTATGATATAGATATGGTGCTGATACCTAAACCAGGAAGAAACAAAACAGAGAAAGGAAATTATAGGCCAATTTCCCTAAAGAATTTTGATGTGAAAATTATAAATGAAATACTAACAAAGAGATTACAATATATTACAAGGATCATACAGTATGACCAGATGGGATTTATACCAGGAATGTAGGCCTGGTTCAATATTGGGAAACTATCAGCATAATTGACCATATGAAGAACAAAAGCAACAGAAATCATATAATTACCTCAGTAGATGCAGAAAAAGTCTTTGACAAAATACAGCATCCATTCCTATTAAAAACACTAGAGAGTATATGTATAAATGGAGCTTGCCTTAAAATGATAAGTAATCTCTGTCTATAACCATCAGTAAGCATTATCTATAATGGGGATAAGCTAGAAGCCTTCCCAATACAATAAGAGGTGAAGTAAGGGTGCCCATTATCACCTCTGTTATTTAATATTGTACTAGAAATGTTAGGTATAGCAATAAGAGAAGAAAAAGAAATTAATTAGTATAGGCAATGAGAAAACAAAACTATCACTCTTTGTAGATGATATGATGTTATACTTAGAAAATCCTAGAGAATCAACTAAAAAAACTACTTGAAATTATTAATAACTTTGGCAAAGTTGCAGGATACAAAATAAACCCACTAAAATCATCAGCACTTCTATATATTACCAACAAAATCCAGAAGCAAGAGAAAGAAAGAAAAATTCTTCAGTATTGTAAAAACTAGGTATAGACCAACATCTCACACCATATACCAAGATAAGATCAAAATGGGTACATGATTTACACATAAAGGGCAATATCATAAGCAAATTAAGAGAGCATAGAATAGTTTATCTGTTTGATTTATTGATAAGAGAAGAATTTAAGCCAAAGAAGATATACAGAACATTATAAAATGTAAAATAGATAATTTTGATTATATAAAATTGAAAAGTTTTTGCACAAAAAACCCAATTCGATAAACATTATAAGAAAAGCAGAAAACTGGAAGAAATTTTTTACAAACTTATCCCTCATAAAGGCCTCCTTTTTCAAATATACAGAGAACCAAGTCAAATTTATAAAAATATATTGATAAATGGTCAAAGGATATGAACAGTATTCAAACAAAAAATCAAAGCTATCTATATTCTTATAAAAATGCTTTAAATCACTATTTGTTAGAGAAATACAAATTAAAACAGCTCTGAGTTACCACCTCACACCTATCAGAGTGGTTAGCATCACAAAAAAAGAAAATGTTGGATGTTGGAGGGGATGTGGAAAAACTTGTAAGTCAAAGGGATGCCTATAAGTTGCGGAATGGATAAACAAGCTATGGTATATGATTGTAGTAGAATAATATTTTGCTATAAGAAATTACAAGCAGGATGATTTCAGAAAAACCTCAAAAGACTTACATGAACCAGGAGAACATTGTACACAGAAACAACAATATTGTTTAATAAAAAACTGTGAACGACTTAGCTATTCTCAGCAATACAATGTTCCAAGACAATCCCAAAGAATACTGGTGAAGCACACTATTCACCTCCATAAAAAGAACTGATATTGGTTGAATACAGACTGAAACATGCTATTTTTCACTTTCATTTTTTTTCTTTGAGTCTTCTTGTACAAAAAAACTAATAGGAAAATGTTTTAAATAATTGCACATGCATAACCTATATTTGCTTACTATCTCAGGGAAGGGGGAGGGAGGAGAGAGGAGGGGAGGAAGGGAGGAGGGGAGGAAGGGAGGGATATAATTTGGAACTCAAAACTTTAAATAAAAATGGAGAAAAGTAAAATAAGAAGGCTGAAAAAAGAATCTTGCCCTATCAATGGTATCTCAAATTATCTTTACCAATTCCCTAGCATTAAAAAAAAACAAGTGTTAGCCAGCTGGTTAGTACATTAAGCTATTATCTACCGTAACACCTTTTTGTTAATAACAAGCTTCACAAACTCCCACTGAATCTCACCTGGGGAAAGACGAAGCATTTCAGCTTGGTTTGTGCAGTATTCAATGATGTGTCAAGCCAGGCCAAATTTATAATGTAGCATCTGCAAATTGAATGACCAAGGTAAGGCTCTGGAAAGCCTAGATGGGATAGCTTGGGGGTCTTTATGGTTTCACTCTGTGTGTTTTGTTGTGATCTTGTAGCAATGAAGTCTGGGGAAGGCAAATACAAGCCAGATGATAAATACGAATTATTTAACCCAGTAGCGTGAAGCACATTCTCAGTTAATTAAGAGTGGTAGGAGATCTTATATTGCTATGTAGAGAGAGCAGGGTGGGTGGTGGGAGCAACTTACCCCAGTAGACCATCTGCTTTCCTGTTTTAATGAGTTATTCCTGTTTACTGTACTAGAGAAGTACTTCAAGTGCTATTAATATCCTCAAAATTTCATGCCCTAGGACAAAGTCCCAGTCACCCCGTCCTAGGTATGGTTCCATCAGGAGCTTATATGGTATGTCTGTGTTCCCCCGGGGTATCTTTGCATGGTCTACAACTAGATCCTATGGTGTTCCAGAAGTACGATTCAGAATACTTTTAGAGAACTTGTCTTGGAGCTACATATCCCATCTTCTAGTAGTTAAATCAATCTCCCTCACTTATAAAGATTGTCTAGTGGTATTTATCTGATTAGTTAATCTATCATCCATTGGGAGGAGGGTACTCAGTGAATGGGGCTCAGGAGTAGTTGTGGGGTTTATTTGTTTTTTAATGGGGGGGTGGGATCAAGATGTTGCTATTAAGTCATGTCAGACTCTTCATGACCCCATTTGGGGTCTCCTCAGCAAAGATGCTGAAGTGGCTTGCCATTTCCTTCTCCAGCTCATTATATAGATGAGGAAACTGAGGCAGTGATTTGCCCAGAGTCATACAGCTAGTAAGTATCTGAAGCCAGATTTGAACTCACAAAGACAAGTCTTCCTGACTCCAGGCCCAGCATTCTATCCACCACACCACTTTAACAACAAGCAAAGCCCAGAATATGGTTCTGTCTCAGATGGGATGCCTGGGGGACTGACGCACGTAGATGGTTTCTTTTTCAGCCAATTGTCTGGTTATTTGACATCCCGTGGGCACATAACCTCTGTGTCACCCTAATGCAAGTTATCATGGATCTGAATTTCTATGAGAGGCAGAAAGAAAAAAAACCAAATTTTCAATAAAAATGTCAAGCACAAATCACAATACAGAACACAGGAATCTGCATCTCCAGCTTCATTAGGAACTTTCATTTCAGGGAAATCCACAGCTTCCTGAGAAAGTTTCAGGACAGCTCTTAAGCTTTAATTTCCTTCATTACAACCTTGGTTTGCCCTCTGGGGCCAAGCAGAACAGTTCAATCCCTCTTCCACAGAGCAGATACTCAAACACTTGAAGACATCTGTCACGTCCCCCCTCAAATTGTCTCTTTTCCAGTGTATTATAAATCAAACAACCAACCAATTGAAGAGTATTTATTATAGGCCTACTGTGTGCTAGACTCTGTGCTAAGATACTGGAGATACAAACATAAAAGTGAGACAGGAGGAGTTTATATTCTACTGAGGATGCAACATATTCACAGATGAGTAAATACTGACTAATATAAATGTTAGCTATTATTAATTACTGCTATCTTTATATTAATTCCATTAATGCTTATATATGCACTTCTTGTCTTCCCCGTTAGAGTATAAACTGCTCAAAAAGAGCAATTGTTTCATTTTTTTTTTTTGTATCTCCAGAGTCTAGCAAAATGCCTCGTACATGGTAGTTGCTTAATGAACGCTTGTGGATTGATTCAAAAAGATAGGCCGGAGCAAGATTAGGAAGGGCTTTATACGACAAATAGAGGAGTTTCTATTTTATCCTCAAGTCAGTGATGGTCTCCCAAAGCTTCTTGGCAAAGGGAAGTGACATTATCGAGTCATTTTGACCCCTCAGGCCTATCTGGGTCAAGGATACCAAACACGTCTTTTGCTCGTCCTTGAAGAATAAGCTGGGAAAACTATAAAATGGAAGAAATATTTGTGGACAATTACCATAAAGGTCTTCCTTCCTGTGGATAGCCATACCCCAAAGCCCAGCCATGGCAGTTAGCACCATAACCATGGGCACTACCCAAGTCAATAATTGTGTAATCAAGAGAAGCAACAGGCAGGTTATTTCTGAAACAGTAACAATTCCCTCTGAGAGTGTCTCTCCACTTTTCTGTGTACAATCAATAGTTTATTTTGGGGGAGTCCCTTGTTCAGGTCACAGGCTTTTGTATTTCTGGCTCTTTCTATTTGTGGCCAAAGGGGCCAATATCTGAACTAGGGCAATCTTTTCCATATTGATTCTGAACATCATCTGGTCTTTGGGTACTGGGAAATGCCTGTGGCATTTAACGGCTATGTCTTTTAACCTCGTGAGCAGCCCAGCAGTCAGATTCCAGCAGAGGCACAGCCAGCTCTAATTACCTCCCATCCCCACAGCTGGACAAGAGCTGCAACTCCTTAGCTCTTATTGTCAATGTTGGGAATTACATTTCCCAATGGTCAAGGGACAGACAAAGAATGGTGTTCAATAAAACCCAAGCTAAGACATGGCATAGCAGGGAAGCTAGAATGGTACACACACCAATTAGCCAGGAGTCTGTGGCCATCAATCAAAGGTGACCCAGGCTCTCAGCATGTAGGTCAAGCCTAGACCCTGCCATAGTAATTGCGTTGAAAAACTGTCCCCGGAGGAGGTGGAGCAGCTAACTCTGCAGGATACAAAGGCAGCTAAGGCGTTCCAGCCAAGGCAGATCTATTCCACAACTTGGAGCAAAGGTGGTATAGAACAAAATGGAAGCTGTTCTTGATCCATTAGAGAACAAACATTGATTAAGCACCTACTACGCGCAAAACACTGGAATTCCTTGTAGAGTTGTCTTTATGAGTGAAAGAGCATGAAGAGAGGTGGCCGAAAATGGGAGATGTTTTGCCTAGAGAAGAGAAGACTTAGAAGTGAAAATAATGGTTATCTTCAAGAATTTGAAGAACTTTTAAATGGTAGAGAGAATATGCTAATAATAATAGCTAGCGTTTACATACTACTTTAAAGCTTGCAAAGCACTTTACAAATAACTCACCACCAGCCTAGAAGGCAGATACTGGTATTATCCTCATTTTACAGAGGAAGACAATGAGGCTGAGAGAAGATGACTTGCCTGGCCAGGAAGGCTAAGAAATGTCTGAGGCCAAATTTGAACTCAGGACTTCCTGACTCCCAGGCCAACACCCTATCAGCTGGGTCACCTAAACATTGTGTTTGACTCCAGAAGTCTGGAGCAGGAACAATGGGTGGAAGGTTCAGAGAGGTAAATTTAGACCCAAAGTAAGGACAAATGAGAAATTGGAGCTATTCCAGAGTAGAATGAGCCAATTTGGGAGGCAGTGAGTCCACTCTGCCTAGAGGGCTTTGAGGGAAAGTTGGATGATGACTCATTAGCTATATCACAAAAGTGATTCTTGGTTGGGGAGGATTTGGGCCAAGCAGCCACTGAAGACTCTTCCATTTCTCAAGCTGAAATGCCACTGTGAATCCATTATCACAATTTACATTTGCAATAATTTCCCAGGAATGCTTGGTCAAATATTTTTCCTCCCCTTTTCCCAAGGAAATCAGGCATGAAGATTCATACAAAAACTGCTGGTGCTTAGCACCGTTCTCACAGATGCATAGGCCACCTCAATGCAATGCCACCTGCAGGGGTCCTGATAATGGTGTTTAATGTCTACAGTCTTTAGAGATGCCCTCTGAGTTTGATGCCCAACCTAACAGCTAAGGAGGGAGTTCTAACAACAACCTTCGCAAATAATAGATCATAGAATCATTTTAAGGTAATCATTTTGTACTTTATAAAGCACTATGTAATGTGAACTATTACTTATCCTCATAGCAATTCTGTGAGGTGGGTAGGGAAAGTATTAATGTGCCCTTATCACAAATGGAAAAATTGAAGAACATGGACATAAATTGACTTACCGTATTTCCCCATGTATAAGACGCTTCCTTTTTCAAAAATTTTGGGGTCAAAAAAACTGGATGCATCTTATATACAGTGGTTGTAGTTTTTTGCTCTCATTTCCCACTTTTTTGTGCTTGTTGTCTTTGTGCTCATTGTTTCACATTTGTTACTGGTATATGAGGCTATATTTTGCCATGTTATGCCCAGAAATGGCTCAGAAAAGATTTTCATACAATGCTGAATTCAAGTGAAAAGTGATCCAGTTTGTAAAAATGAATGGAAATCGTGCTGCTGAACGTAAGTTTGGTCCTCCTGCAACTGAGAAAACAATCCGAGACCGGCTATGGGAGGAAGAAACTCTACTGAAAACTCCACAGCAGAAGAAGGCCATGAGAGGCAAGTCAGCAAAATGCTCTGATTTAGAGAGGGAATTGAAGATATGGATTGAAGAGCAAAGGGCAGTTGGAATTCCTGTGTCCACAAAGATGGTTCAGCATGAGGCAAGAAGAATTGCCAATGAAAAAGAAGTTACTGATTTCAAAGGACGACACAATTGGTGCTTCAGGTTCATGAAATGGAATGGATTAAGCGTGCATACATGCACCAGACTTGCCCAAAAGATGCCTGAAAGCTATGAGCAGATGAATAAAACTTGAGTTCAATAACTTTACGTAATACATTTTTTTTTCAAATTTCGGGCCCCAAAATTAAGGTGCATCTTATATATGGGAAAATACAGTATTCAAGGTGCCATAATTAGTAGAGGTGTGAGACAGGCATTGAAATCCGGTGACTTCTTCTCAGTATTCTTTGCTGGATTTTCATCCAGGCCATGCCTACTAATCATGGGTGTTCCCCAAAGCTCTGTGCTGGGCATTCTCCATGTCTCTTTTTTGCCATTTTGCATGGTGATGTCATCATATCAGTAACCATGGATTAAATTGTCATCTCTATGCAGATGATTCTCAGATATATTTACTTAACCCTGAGCTCTTTCTCCTAAGTGTACCAACACCTTAAACTTAAAATGTCCGAAACTGAAGTCATCACCTTTCCCCCATAGCTTCCCTATTACTGGGAAGAGCACCACACTCCTCAGTCACCCAGCCTTGCAACCTAGGTGTCATCCTTGACCTCTTACTCTCTGTCTCTCTTTCTCACTACCACTCCCCCACAACCAATCTGTTGCCAAGGCCTACTGATTTCACCTTTGTAATATCTCTCAAATCCTTCCCCATCTTTCCTCAGACACTGCCACCACCCTGATGTAGGACCTCATCACCTCTTGCCTGTTTTGTTGTTGAGTCTTTTCAGTTGTGTCTGACTCTTTGTGACCTCATTTGGAATTTTCTTGGTAAAGATACTGGAGTGGTTTACCATTTCCTTCTCCAACTCACTTTACAGATGAGGAAACTGAGGCAAAAAGGGTCAAGTGACTTGCCCAGGGTCACACAGCTAATAAGTGGCTGAAGCCAGATTTGAACTCAGGAAGAGGAATCTTCCTGCTTCCAAGTCCAGTGCTCTATTCACTACCCCACCTAAGTGCCCTTCACCTGATCCCTGGACTATTGCAATAGCCTGTGGGTTGGTCTCCCTGCCTCAGTTATCTTCCAATTCCAGTCCATTATCCAAAATGATCTTCCTAAAGAGAAGGCATGACTATGTGACCCCTCTCCCATTCAGTAAAATCCAGTAGCTCCCCACTATGTCCAAGGGCAAATATAATATTCTCCGTTTGACTGTTGAAGCCCTTTGTAACCTGGCCCTTTCCTACCTTTCTAGTCTTCTTGCACCTTACTTCCCCACCTGACTGGGCATCTTTCAGCCTCTATTCTCCTCTCCTCTACTATAAAGACTTATAAAAAGCTTTTCACAGTTTCATCAGTACTGTTCCATTTCTCAGCACTCTCTAAATTCATTCCATATTGGCAGAATGAGTGAAGAAAGACAAGTAACAGAAATCAGTCCAAAGTTAAGAGATTTTGAAAAAGATAAAGGCAGACAATGAACAATAGTCTAGTTGAAAGAATGCTGGATCTAAAGTGAAAAGTTTTTGAGTCATGTCTGACTTTTCATGTCCCCATTTGGGGTTTTCCAGACAAAGACACTGGAGTGGTTTGCCATTTCCTTCTCCAGCTCATTTTACAGGTGAGGAAACTGAGGCAAGTGAAGTTAAATGACTTGCCCAGGGTCCTACAGCTAACAAGTGCTGAGACAGGATTTGAACTCTGGTCTTTCTGACTCCAAGCCCAGCACTCTATCCACTGTGCCACCTAGCTGCCCCCAGAGGAGAGTAGCTACTTAATAAATATTGTTGCTTTTGGTTCTAATATTCATTCAATAAACATTTCCTAAGTGCCTCCAGTCTTAGCACAATACCCAGCACATAGTGGATGCTTAATAAATGTTTATTGACTAGCTGACTTCTTGTATAGAGCACTGTGCTAGAGGCTGAGGGAAATGCAAAATTTAAATAAGGTTCAGCCCCTGCCCTCATGGAGTTTATAATCTAGCACAAGAATAAGGAACTACTTGAAACAAGGGCTGTTTCATTCTTGTTAACACCTAGCACAGTACATGGCACATAGTAGGTGCTTAATCAATCATTATTTATTTATTGACATAAATACAAAATGCCATATTACATAAACTTGTGTGACTATGATAGAAAGGTACAAAACAAAATGTTATATGGGGTGAGAGGAAGAAGATAATTACTGATGGGGAGGGGAGGGAAGGAGAGATCAGGGAGTGTTTTAAATTGTACAATACCCCATGTTGTAATTTTCTTGAAGTTTGTCTGTTCTTTACTCTTTAATAACATCTTGCTTCACTCTACACTTCATACCTCATTCTCACTTCTTATCAAGCTGTTTTCTTTTCTCAAGTGTCTCTTGGTTTTCTTTCTCTTTTTCTTCTTCAGCTCCCTGTTTCTGAGGAGAAATGTGTCTGCTAAAAATTTCAGCCACAGCATCTGCCCAACATCCAATTCAATTTCCTTGTCCACAGTTAGCCCCCCACAGGCACTGGGCATCCTGGGGTGCAAAAAGATAGATGACGCTATGTCAGGATGCTGGAGAACTAGCAAGGACCTGGGATGCCCTGCTTTTGTCAAGCTATCATGGAATAGGGGAAAGTACAAAGAGAAGAATGAAGTTTAAATAGAGTGCAGTGGTATGGTACAATAGACAGGACACTAAACTAGCATGGACAGAATGGGGGGATGAGAACACTTTGTTCCAATAGCCATGAAGGCGGCTGAAGCAGGTGCTGTGGAGTTCTTAGCTCTTGATTAGACATCAAAGGTGCCAAGGCCACCCACTGAATCCCAACCAATTGCCAGTCATCCTGACTTTTGCCTTGCCCCTGGATTTCAATGACTCTCGAAGAGACAGTGCAGCTGAGGATTTTGTGCAACCCTGCCTCGCTTAAGTCTAATTTATGCACAAACATCAGTTCATAAATCATTAGCCATCTTTGGAAACAAAGGACAAACAATAACAATATGAGAATCAACAGACCTGAGTGTTAATCCTGATCTTGCCACTTACTAGATAGTATCTGTGGTCACATTACACACCAGAGTGAATCACTTAACCCAAAAGTAAACACAATGGGAAAAGAACCTACACGTACAAAGATATTTATAGCAGCTCTTTTTGTGGTGGCCAAGAATTGGAAATTGATGGGATGCCCATCAGTTGGGGAATGGCAGAACAAGTTGCTGTGTATGAATGTAATTGAATACTATTGTGCTATAAGAAATGACGGGCAGGCCAACTTCAGAAAAACCTGGAAAGATTCGAATGAACTGATGCTGAGTGAGGTGAGCAGAACCAGGAGAACATTGTACATAGTTAAAGTCACATTGTGTGATGACTGACTTTAATAAACTTGGCTCTTCTCAGCAACGCAAGGTTCTAAGACAACTCCAAAAGGCTCATGATGGAAAATGCTATCTACATCCAGAGAAAGAACTACAGAGTCTGAATGCAGATCAAAGCATACTATTTCTCCGTCTTTTTTGTTTTGTTTTGTTTGTTCTTTCTCATGGTTCGTCTCATTGGTTCTAATTCTTCTTCACAACATGACTAATGTGAAGATGTGTTTAATATGAATGTATATGTAGAGCCTATATCAGATTGCATGCCATCTTGGGAAGGGGGGAGCAGAGGGAGGAGGAGAAAATTTAAAACTCAAAAGCTTGTGGAACTGAATATTGAAAACTCAAAGTAAATAAATTAATTGATTTTTTAAAAAGTTTAAAAAACATAAACCCAGTCTAAAATATTGCCCTGATCAGCTACCATGCTGAAGCTTCCTTATTAATAAGGTAAAATTACAAAATCATGGAATGGGAGAGACCTCAAAACACCTACTCTAGTTCTCTCATTTTACAGATGAGAAAACTGAGGCTGAGAGTACTTTGTTTCTCCCATGACTGTCCCTACTAAAAGAATGAGAGAAAGATTCCCTAAAGCAACATAGGACCATAGGATTTTAAAGTTTATCTTATAAAGGGGTGAGCAAGCTAGGATCTCTTCCCAAGGGTTAAATCTAAAATGAACCTGCTTTTGTATGACTTGGGAGCAAAAAGAAAATAGTTTTAATAGTTTTCACATTTTAAAATAAATTTGTATTTTATTTAAAATTACAAAAAATCATTCTTGGCTCACAAGCCTTGTAAAGGCAGGCTGCAGGGCAGCCTCATTTTACAGAGGCAACTAGGTAGCACAATGGATAGAGTGATGGATTTGAAATCAGAAAGACCTTAGTTCAGGGGGGCGGAGCCAAGATGGCAGCTGGAGAGCAGAGGCTAGCGTGAGCTCCCCACCAAGTCCCTCCAAAAACCTATAAAAAATGGCTCTGAACCAATTCTAGAACTGCAGAACCCAAAAAATAGCAGAAGGAAGCAGGACTCCAGCCCAGGACAGCCTGGATGGTTGCTGTTTGAGGTCTATCCTGCATGGAGCTGGGAGCAGAGCGGAGCAGAGCAGAATCCAGCATGGGCTGCGTGGGCCAACCAGACCAGGAGCCAGGTGGAGTGGGCCCTAGCTCCCTGAATCAGTGAGCTGTCACAGTTGCCAGACTTCTCAACCCACAAACACCAAAGACAACAGGGAAGAACTGCAGAACCCACAAAATAGCAGAGGGAAGCAGGGCTGTAGCCAAGGACAGCCTGGATGGTCTCTGGGTAAGGTCTATCCTGCATGGAGCTGGGAGCAGAGTGGAGCTGAGCCCAGTGAGGGCTGCATGGATCAACCAGAGGAGGAGCCGGGCAGAGTGGACCCTAGCACCCTAAATCAGTGAGCTTCAGCAGTTGCCAGACTTCTCAAACCACAAACACCAAAGACAACAGAGAAGGTTAGTGGGAAAAGCTGGTGGGAACAGGGTGATAGAGTTCGCTGTTCAGCCACCACCCGGGGGCAGCGGACGTGGGGCAGCTACAGTTGCTGCAGTTGCTTCCGGCCCCAGGCCCACCTGGTGGGAGGAATTAAGTGGTGGATCAGAGCAGGAGTGCAGAGCCTGCTGAATATCTGAGTCCAGTCCGGGTTGGGGGTTCTTGGGAAAGGAGCAGTGCTGGTGTGGCAGAGCTGGCGCATCCCCCCAAGCTTGGAACAAAGTACTCTTTACTCTACAAGCAGTCATATCCCACTGCAAAACTCAAGGGTTAAGTAAGTTGGCTGGGAACATGGCCAGGCAGTGAAAATGCACCCAGATTCAGTCTCAGACTTTGGAATCTTTCTTTGGTGACAAAGAAGACCAAAACATACAGCCAGAAGAAGTCAACAAAGTCAAAGAGCCTACAACAAAAGCCTCCAAGAAAAACATGAACTGGTCTCAGGCCATGGAAGAGCTCAAAAAAGATTTGGAAAAGCAAGTTAGAGAAGTAGAGGAAAAATTGGGAAGAGAAATGAGAAGGATGTGAGAAAACCATGAAAAACAAGTCATTGACTTGCTAAAGGAGACCCAAAAAATACTGAAAAATATACTGAAGAAAACAACACCTTAAAAAATAGACTAACTCAAATGGCAAAAGAGCTCCAAAAAGCCAATGAAGAGAAGAATGGCTTGAAAGGCAGAATTAGCCAAATGGAAAAGGAGGTCCAAAAGACCATTGAAGAAAATACTACTTTAAAAATTAGATTGGAGCAAGTGGAAGCTAGTGACTTTATGAGAAATCAAGATATTATAAAACAGAACCAAAGGAATGAAAAAATGGAAGACAATGTGAAATATCTCCTTGGAAAAACCACTGACCTGGAAAATAGATCCAGGAGAGATAATTTAAAAATTATTCGACTACCTGAAAGCCATGATCAAAAAAAGAGCCTGGATATCATCTTTCAAGAAATTATCAAGGATAACTCCCCTGATATTCTAGAGCCACAGGGCAAAATAGAAATTGAAAGAATCCACAGATCATCTCCTCAAATAGATCCCAAAAAGAAATCTCCTAGGAGGAGAGCTCCCAGATCAAGGAGAAAATACTGTAAGCTGCCAGAAAGAAACAATTTGAGTATTGTGGAAACCCAATCAGAATAATCCAAGATCTAGCAGCTTCTACATTAAGAGATCGAAGGGCTTGGAATACAATATTCCGGAGGTCAATGGAGCTAGGATTAAAAGCAAGAATCATCTACCCAGCAAAACTGAGTATCATGCTCCAAGGCAAAATATGAATTTTCAATAAAATAGAGGACTTTCAAGCTTTCTCAGTGAAAAGACCAGAGCTGAATAGAAAATTTGACTTTCAAACATGAGAATCAAGACAAGCATGAAAAGGTAATCAAGAAAAAGAACAAGAAAAAGAAATTGCAATGGACTTACTAAAGTTGAACTGTTTGGTTACATTCCTACATGGAAAGATGATGTGTATGATTCATGAAACCTCAGTGTTAGGGTAGCTGAAGGGAATATGCATATATATGTGTATATATATATATATGTGTGTGTGTGTGTGTGTGTGTATGTATATATATATATGTTTATGTATATATATGTATATGTGAGTGTGTATGTATGTGTGTGTATGTATGTATATATGTATGTGTATATATGAATAGAGAGAGAGAGAGGGCACAAGGTGAATTGAAGATGAAGGGATGATATCTAAAAGAAATAAAATCAAATTAAGGGATGAGAGAGGAGTATATTGAGAGAGGGAGAAAGGGAGAGACATATGGGGTAAATTACCTCACATAAAAGTGGCAAGAAAAAGCAGTTCTGTAGGAAGAGAAAGAAGGCAGGTGAGGGGGAATGAGTGAATCTTGCTCTCATCAGATTTGACCTGAGGAGGGAATACCATACACACTCAACTGCGTATCTTACCCCACAGGAAAGAAGGAGGAAGAAGATAAAAAAGGGGGGATGATAGAAGGGAGGGCAGATGGGGGAGGAGGTAATCAAAAACAGACACTTTCGAAAAGGGACAGGGTCAAGGAAGAAAACTCAATAAAGGGGGATAGGTTAGGAAGGAGCAAAACATAGTTAATCTTTCACAACATAAGTATTGTGGAAGGATTTTACATAATGATACACATGTGGCCTATGTTGAATTGCTTGACTTCTTGGGGAGGGTGTGTGGGAAGGGAAGAGGGGAGAGAATTTGGAACTCAAAGTTTTAAAAACAGATTTTCAAAAACAAAAAAAAAAGTTTTTGCATGCAACTAGAAAATAAGATACACAGGCAATAGGGCATAGAAATTTATCTTGCCCTACAAGAAAGGAAGGGAAAGGGGATGGGAAGGGAGTGGGGTGACAGAAGCGAGGGCTGACTGGAGAACAGGGCAACCAGAATGTACGCCATCTTGGAGGGGGGAGGGTAGAAATGGGGAGAAAATTTGTAATTCAAACTCTTGTGAAAATCAATGTTGAAAACTAAATATATTAAATAAATTAAATTAAAAAAGAAAGACTTTAGTTCAAATCCAGCTTCAGACACCTACTAGCTGTAGGACTAGACAAGTCCCTTACCCGCTGTCTGCCTCAGTTTCTTCAACTGTAAAACAGATGATAATAATGGCACTTCAGGACTTGAACTCCAAATCTAGTAGGGTTTTTTCCTACTATCCCTTGTAAATGTATTGCATTAAGGTAAATGCAATTTCTTAGGCATAACACATTACTACTACTACTACTAAGAAGCATCTCTATTGGGCTTTAAAATTTTCAAAGCTCTTTTGAGACATTATCTCATTTACACATTACAACTTGGGAAAGTAGTCACTGTGTATTATTCTCATATTACAGATGAAAAAAACTGAGGCTTAGAAAAGTCAAGTGGCCTGCCCATGCTCACACAGCCATTAAGTATTAGAAGTGAGCTTCCAACATCCAGTACTTCATCCACTGCACCAAGCTAAGTAACATTAATGCATCATCTACCTTAGACTGAATTAGCTTGAGCTACCTAGCCAGTCACCTACAAGGTCATGAGGCAATAGGGAGGAGGAGATTCTCATGACAGATGGATAATCACAAAAGGTCCTATGGCACCACATCTGAGGACCTTGAGTGTTCAAGAATACAAAGGATGACACTAGACTTCCCCTATTGATAAATGGTCAAAGGATGTGAATAGGCAGTTTTCAGATGAAGAAATCACAGCTATGTGTAGTCATATGAAAAAAATGTTCTCAATCACTATTGACTAGAGAAATGCAAATTAAAACAGCTCTGATATACCACCTGACATCCATCAGTTCAGCTAATATGACAGAAAGGGAAAATGACAAATTTGTGGAGGTCATGTGAGAAAATTGGGACACTAATGTACTGTTGGTGGATCTGTGAACTGATCCAACCATTCTGAAGAACAATTTGGAACTATGCCCAAAGGGTTATAAAATAGTTCAGTTTGAACTTTGACCCTTTGACTCAGCAATAACCACTACTAGGTCTGCATCCCAAAGAGATTTTTACAAAAGGGAAAATGACCTATTTGTACAAGAACATTTATGGCAGCTCTCTTTGTGGAGGCTGAGAATTGGAAATTGAGGGGACGCCAATCAATTGGGGAATGGTTGAAGAAGTTGTGGTGTATGATCGTGATGGAATACTATTGTTCTATAAGAAATGATGACCAAGTGGATTTCAGAAAAGCCTGAACTTACATGAACTGATGCTGAGTGAAATGAGCAGAACCAGGAGAACACTGTACACAGCAATAGCCATATTGTATCATGATCACTTATGACTGACTTAGCTATTCTCAGCAATACAATGATTCAAAACAATTCCAAATGACTCATGATGAAAAATGCTATCCACCTCCCAAGAAAAAACTGGAGTCTGAAAGCACATTGAAGCATCCAATTTTTCACTTTGTGTGTGTGTGTGTGTGTGTATGTATATGTGTGTGTGTGTGTTTGGTCTGTGTTATCTTTCACAACATGACTAATATGGAAAAATGTTTTGCATTACTGCACATGTATAACCTATATAAAATTGCTTACTGTATCAGGAAAGAAGAAGGAGGGAGAGAGAGAGAGAGAGGGAGAGAGAGAGAGGGAGAGAGAGAGAGAATTTAGAACTCAAAATTTTTCAAAATGAATGTTAAAATTGCTTTTACGTGCAATGGGGAAGTATATTTTTTTAAAGTATAACACTAGACTTCCACAGACAAGGTAGAAGATCCTCTACTTCAAAGGCAAAGCAGGGGGTTAGGAGATAGGGGAATTGTCCAGTTAAATGTAAATTCCTTAAGAACAGGGTCTTTTTTTGCTTTGCCTTTGTATGCCTTGTTCTTTGTTTATAGAAGCTAACTAATAAATGTTTCCCAGGTTGTCATTGAATTACCAAAAAATGGTAGACTAGAGAAAGCAAACCTCACTATCGTTCCTGGTCCCAGTACATAAAGCATATTTTTTGTTCCCTATACCTATAGAGTAAAACAGGCTAGATAAAACAGGAGACATAGATGGCTGGAGACTCAATTGTGAGGTCTACAATGGACAAAATTCCATTCCATGAATAAATAATATCTTTTGTCTAAAAGCTGACAAAATGCATTTTTTTTTGCAAGAACTGATTGTCCTCTACGGGTTTATCTGCAGTGCTGCCTGATCCCCCTTCACAGTGTTTCTGAGGGTGCTACAAGGCAATGGACAGATTAATTTTCATCACAGCTGGTAATCTCTTGGACTCCTTTGCAGGTTGGCTATGTAATGTCACAAGCTATAATAATAGTAATAGGGATTAGCCCTGTGGTTTCATTGATACAGGCAAGTCCTAGATGAGGAAACTCTTTCAACCTATACAGGTGGGTACCTTCTCTTCAACTTACAATATTAGATGGGGGAAGGAAGGACTATGAAAGGTTAATTTAAATGCCCAAGGGCACACAGCAAGTATATACCTGGAGCAGTACTTGAACTCAGGTCTTCCTCCCTCCAACATCAGCCTTCTAGCCAATATTCCACCTTGCCTCTCAAGTGATAGACATTCATTTATACAGCTCCCTATGCTTTGCATAGCACTTTCCTAACAGCAACCTTTGGAAGTAGTCAGAGCAGCTATTACCTATACTTTAAAATGAGACTCACGCAGATTAAGCGACCTACCCATAGTCACACAAATAAGTGTCAGAGCTGGGTCCTATTACAGCCAAGATTGGAAGGGGTTTCCAAGGCCTATTGCCTCTAGAATAAAATAGAAACTCCTCTATTTGGCATGTAAAATCATTCAGAATCTGGTTCTAACCTAGCTTTCTAGACTGGTTTCATTTTTCTCACTTTCAAAAATCTAAATTTCATCCCAACTGGCTTACTTGTTGTTCTCATATAGGCTATGTCATCACCCAACTGCCTGAGCCTTTGAGCACTCCTGTGCCACCTCTATGCCTCTTGTCCAGAGTGAACATCCTCTCTCCTTACCCTCTACTTCTTAGAATTCCTAGTACCACTGGAAGCTCAGTTTAACTGCCACTTCCTGTGTAAGA
The DNA here is from genome assembly GCF_011100635.1 of Trichosurus vulpecula. NCBI lineage: Eukaryota > Metazoa > Chordata > Mammalia > Diprotodontia > Phalangeridae > Trichosurus > Trichosurus vulpecula. The sequence goes on along the minus strand of NC_050573.1, from coordinate 122,729,332 downwards.
CCTTTCCTGATCCCCACAAGTCATTAGTAATCTCTTTCAACTCCCACCCCAAATTACTTTGTTCTTACTGCCTGTATATTTTGTCTTTGAGAGGCAATGTCATGCAATGAAAAGAAAGCTAGCTACAAGTGCCAACCTTCATTGGTAGAGAAACTCTCCTTGCCAAGGAGTCATTGCATGATACTAATTAAAAATAGGTCCAGTTCCTAATGCTCAAAAAAGGACTTTGGAAAAGTTTTTCCTTTAAGGACAATTGCTTGTGAGACCTCAAGGACATATCTTTAGAGCCCTCAAGTCAATAAAATGTAGGGTATAGTGGTATACAAAAGTAGAAGGTTTGGGGAAAAGAAGTAAAAAAAAAGATTTGTAACTTAAGATTGAATCTGCCTGGTACTCATATCTCATCAGGACTCTTTTCCCTTTGGCTGAGGGCAGGGCTATGCCCTCCCCCCCTGCACATGCTGGGAGTGGGCAGGGGAGCCTCTACTTAAGAATGAACTCAGCCCAATTTTTCTCCCCGTTTCCCACCAGGCACACTGCTTTGAGACTCTTTTGGAACTCTCCATCATGGCCCTACACCTTGTCCTCCACCCACTTCCCACTTTTCAACTTCCTTTTATGTGTTGTCTTCCCCTATTAGATTAATTTTAAGCTCCTTGTGGACAGGGACTGTCTTTGTTTTGATTCGTAGTTGTATCTCCAGCACTTAGCACACAGGACCTGGCTCATATGTGTTTAATAAATGTTTACTGACTGACTGAAAAACACAGAAATAGATAAGCAGGGGAAAGCAGAGAAAGATTTTCCTGCCTTAGGTTCTAGGTTTATAATTTTGAATACAGGTCTTAATTTTTTTCTCCAGGTTTATGAACTGAAATTGTGTAGAATTTACACAGGATTTATTTAGTGTTAGCACAGGAGTTTCCAACATTAGGGCTCACTGTTGCAACAATTTGGCCAGCAGCTGTTATGGGAGTTAAAGACCAACACAAGCCCAACAACAAGAACACTGCCAGTACAAGTTCTTTTGATCTCCTTTACTAAGGAAAGGAATATTAAGGGGTTAACAATCTTATCTCAATCCAACATACCAATATCATTCACTTAGTTCAGGGGAAAAAGCCAGCACCCTGAACTTCAGAGCAAATACAAACAAATTACAAATATACGTTATAAACAGACCAAATACAATTCATAGTTACCAAGGAACCATCAACAGCTGGGTGAGCCGGGAGGCTCTTAGAGTGGCTGCCCAGAGTCCTGTGCCTCCAGGAGAGAGAGCCCCAGCAAATAGGTCTGTTCTCTCTTTTTATACACTCTTTAGCCATCATCACACATCATCTGAGCAACCAGAACTTAGGCTCCTACTATTGGCTCTGGTCTTAACCATTCCCCTTAGGACCCTGAGGGCTTCACAACCACATAGGCTTAGCATCTAGCAGATAGGGATTTGAGCCTGGGGCTTTGCATCTAGTAAGGTTCAATCAAAGACAATTAATTTATCATTCTAAAACAGTAAAACAAAAAAAGTCCCAACTTAATTGATATTAAACTCCACCCCTTCCAGGATCCATGGGATAACAAAAATCTAAATTAAATGGCCATGGATCCTGGAACAAATAGAAGCATTATACAATATGATCCAATCAAGCAGGAAACTAAAACATATCATTCACAACAAAACAAAACATAGCATTCAGTGTAATTCCCAAATACTTGTTTACAACATAAATATGATCCACCCCTAGGTCCCAGCAAGTTAATCTCTTCAATCAATCATTCCCAAAATACTTGTTTACAATTCAAATGTCCACCCCTAGGTCAAAGCAAATTAATCTCTTTAGTTAATACAGAGCTTCCAAGTATAGTACTTCTTGAGGGTGGGTCCTTCTCCTCATACTGCCATTGCAGGCTTCCTCTTGGCACCCAAAGTCCCAACTCAAAGAAAAAGTCCGAACAAAGCTCTGTTGGGGGTCTGTCCTCTCCATGCTGCTCCAGTCCCCGCTTCCAAGTTCTGAGTGGTGGCTGGGCAATAAAGCTGACAGGGTGGAGTCCCTAGGGGTCCAAGTCACTTCTCCCACCCCACCAAAAACAAATCCACCCCTCCCTCCTGGGTTCCAAACAGCCCCAGGGGAAGGCATCAAAAAGGCACACTTAGCTCCTTGCTGCAAAGTTTCCATCTTGCCCCAGGGCTGAATTCCAAGCCCCTGGGTTCCTGGTTGCCTAGCTCCAGCTGGCCTCTCCTGGCTTCTGCCAGAATCGAGATTACAATATAGGTGATTCTCCACCTTTGCGCTCACCTCAAAGTTCTCTGCTTCGACTGGGCAAGGCAGCAAAAAAGCACATTCATCACTTTGCTGCAAAATTTCCATCTTGCCCCAGGGCTGAACTCCAAGCTCCTGGGTTCCTGGTCCTCCAGCTCCAGCTGGCCCCTCTTGGCTTCTGCTGGAATCCTGATGCAGGCAGCTCACAACTCTCCAAAATTCTCACTCGGGTAGTTTTCCTTGCCACCATCTTCTGCTTCTACTCTCTCCTCACCAGCTGCTCCCACTCCTGTCAATTCTGCAGGAAGGTCATTCACCACTCCTGTTTCAGAATTTGTCATACAATGTAATCTCAAGGCATTCACTCTTTCAGCACAGTCTTCCAGAGCCAGGCTTGTCAGCTCAAGCTCTCAGAAGGAGGGATTATCTGCCAGGGGCCCTGTTCTGGGCTCCTGGAAAACCACTCCCATCATTGCCACTGGCCTATTTTCCTTCAGGCCTTTGTTGCTCCTGGGGCTCCACAGAACCACAGCCACCCCAAGTACAAAGAGCAATCCAAAAACTGGGAAACATTCAACTACTCCAGTACCCCCAAAACACCATACTTTCCTTTTAATCTGCAGATTCTGCTATGACTACACCATTTGTTGCAATAATTTGGCTAGCAGCTGCTGTGGGGGTGAAAGAGCAACACAAGCCCAACAACAAGAATACTGCCAGCACAAGTTCTTTTGATCTCCTTTACTAAGGAAAGGAACATTAAGGGGTTAACAATCTTATCTCAATCCAACATACCAATATCATTCACTTAGTTCAGGGGAAAAAGCCAGCACCCTGAACTTCAGAGCAAATACAAACAAATTACAAATATACGTTATAAACAGACCAAATACAATTCATAGTTACCAAGGAACCATCAACAGCTGGGTGAGCCGGGAGGCTCTTAGAGTGGCTGCCCAGAGTCCTGTGCCTCCAGGAGAGAGAGCCCCAGCAAATAGGTCTGTTCTCTCTTTTTATACACTCTTTAGCCGTCATCACAAGTCATCTGAGCAACCAGAACTTAGGCTCCTACTATTGGCTATGGTCTTAGCAACTCCCTTTAGGACGCTGAGGGTTTCACGACCACATAGGCTTAGCATCTAGTACATAGGGTTTTGGGCCTGGGGCTTTGCACCTAGTAACGCTCAATCAAAGACAATTAATTTATCATTCTAAAGCAGTAAAGAGGTTCCAACTTAATTGATATTACAGTCACTCAGGCTTATCATATGTCAGCAGGTGAATCTCAGGAGACTGGAAAAGGATTTCATTATGAGTTCCTACCAAATTCATCTTCCACACATCACCAGCCCAATATGATGGCCCCTATTAACACCTATGTTGTTATTATTGGTCAGTCATGTCCAGCTCTTCATGACTCTGTGTATCATAGCATGCCAATACTGTCTATGGGGTTTTATTGGCAAAGATCCTGGAGCGTTTGCATTTCCT